>NW_027211716.1:660000-860441 GCF_022749685.1 Semicossyphus pulcher | reverse complement strand
GCACACACAAACCCACACACTACTTTAGATATTTAGATGACATCTGGGGCACATGGACACACGGCACAGACACATTTTTAGACTTCATGAACATCTTAAACACGCACCACACATCGATCAAAGTTAAACACACCACACATAACTCCTCAATTAATTTCTTAGACACCACCACATACAAAGGCCCTGATTTTAACCGCACTAACACATTAGACACAAAGGTTTATTTCAAAGATACTGACACACATTCATTACTACACAAAAACAGCTTCCACCCAAAACACACATTCAGAGGACTTGTTAAATCCCAACTCTTAAGATTCCACAGAATCTGCAGCCAGTCCACGGAATTTGAAAAGGCCACTCAGACTCTATATGGGTCGTTGAGGAAAAGAGGCTACGCCCGGAGCTTCCTGAGGAAAATCCGAAAGTCGTTTCTGGAAACAAAGGAGAAGAACCTCAAAACTCCCATCCCCCTGATAACAACTTACTCGAGCCTAAGTATCCACATTAACAACAGAATCAAAAGGAACTTTGAAGACACTCAAAGGAACAATTCTGTGATGCAGGAATTTAGGATCATATCAGCATATAGGAAAAACAAAAACTTACAGGACATCTTAGTCAAAAGTAAACTAAAACCAAAACCGGGACAACCACACAAAAACAAACCGCAGTTCTTTAAAGAGAAAAAATCTGTAAAGAACAGGGGAACCAAACAGGTATTTCCCATCCTCCAGAAAATCAATCTGGACACAAGAAACTGCGTGTACATCATCACATGCAACAAATGCGGGAGCCAGTACATAGGAGAAACAGGGAATTCCATCCGAATCCGACTGGCACAACACAGATATAACATTAAGAACCAGAAAGAAATGCACACTAAATTAGTCCCACATTTTCTGGAACACGGCCTTCAATCACTAGAAGTGAGCGGACTCGAACACAACATTAATTGGACAGCTGCACAACGGCAGCAGACAGAGAGATACTGGATTCGTCAACTCGACACCAGATATCCCACTGGACTGAACATTAAATAAATTTGACATGCTTTCTCAGCCCGACCTGCCGAGTATCAGAGTGAGGTTGGAATCAGGGAATCCACAGATGGCCTATGCATTCCCTGTCTTTTTTAGAAGCACAAGTCAGTTAAAACTGACAGCTCTAGAAAGCAGGATCCGTTGTCCCGAACCTAACCAGCTCGTGCCTCTGGGGAAGCAGCCCTGCCATTGGCAGACTGTCCAGATCAAACCGATCAATGAGAAAGGAGGGGGCGGAGAAAGCGGGCGGAGCCCAAAATACACAGACACAAATAGAGCAGCAAAACACTGAGCAGCCACACTGCCTGATGAAGATCTAACCAGATCGAAACGTCGCGACCTACACACCGAGAGAAAGGACAAGCTTCCACCTCCAGCAAGAACCAGAAGGACGAACCCTCCCTCCACGGAAGAGAACTCTCTCCACAGAGGACCAACAAGGAGCAAAACTGACTTAGGTTGATACCTTACTCAGTTTACTCAGGAGACCTTCACAAAGGACCTCTCCACACGCTGCAGCAGCCCTCCAGCAGAAACAGCACTCCGGAGGACTCAGCCTACAGCACAAAAACACAAATCTAACACAGGTCGATACCTAACGGTGCCAACTAAAGCCTTGTTAAATTTGTTAGGTAAGTATGAGCCACAAAGGTAGACGCCAGCCCCGGGCTGACAACACACACTACCAGAGAGGCTACACCACAGCACACACACAGCACCACAGGAAAAGACAAATGACACAGTGTCAGAGCTCTTTTCAAATCACGGTGAGAATAATGTTTAATTTGATCCGTATGGTACACCACCTGCGCAATATTACTGTCAGCGTGGACCACAACAAAGAGTCCAGACCGGATCCTCCCAGCCTGCTACGCAAGATGAAGGAACTGATGGATCTCATCAAACCAGCTTGCCCGACAGGGAAAACCTTGCTCCTCCTGGAAGGCAATGCTAGAAACTGGGGCTACAATACTCGAGTAATCCTTGATGGACACTACACTGATGAGATCGACAGACTGTCCGCAGAGCTCTCCCAGGTGCTCACAGGAAACTGGAGAGAACCATGGGAAGTAGCTCAACGCTGGGCCTGGAACAACCTCGGCAAGAGACTGCACAGGAGCTCTCTGGAGCACACCAGGGCCATCATCATCAGCGTAAACAGCCCCAAAACAACACCTTCACAGCCACCGACCACCACTCAGAACCGGTACAGCGTGCTGACGGAGGAAACCGAGAGGGAGACAGAGACCGGCAACAGCTCTCAGAGTGCTAGCACAGGAGAGAATGAAAATCCTGCCCCCTGGACGATCCCTCCAAGGATCGCCCCTGCAGACACGCCGGCACTGTCACAGACAGAATTCCCTCAGATTCCAAAAACCCGACGCACGCCGAACAACAGGAGCCGTGAGAATAAAAAGAGGAGCAACGCAGAACCAGCCGCGACTCCCCCTCCGGCCTTCCAGCCGTCTGAGATTTCCCCGGCAGGCTCACCACTTGCACCTTCTTCCCTGCAGCTCTCTACCCACTCGGTCACTCCAACACCTAGACCGAGATCCCGCCTGCATGCCTCCCCCACCGCCTCTGCATCCTGCGCGCCTGCCTCCCTCATCTCCCCAGCATCTAACTTGGATGCTTCTCTCCTCCCTTCTCACTCTCCATTTTCTGCTTCCCTCCTCTCTACCCACACCTCTCACTCATCTGTGCCTAATCTTAACCTTTCACCCTGCATGCCTGACCTGAACCCTCCTGCCTTATCTATTAACCTTTCCCTCGACCCTAACTCTAACCCTAACCAAATTCCATCTTCTCTCTCTACCCCGGCTCCTGCTGCCTCGTCTCCTAATCCTTCCCCTGACTCTAACCCTAACCCACCTCCATCCTCTCCCTCGCTCCCGTCTCCTGCTGCCTTGTCCCCTAATCTTTCCCCGGACACTAACCCTAACTTGAATCAACTTTCATCCTCTCTCTCCATCCCGTTTCCTGACCTCTCCACTGCACCGGCTTCTCCAGCCTCCTCTCCCTCCTCCCCCACTCCTCCCAGGGCGCACATCTTCCCCGTAGTAACTGTACAACGGACACTAGTCTCTACCGAGACTCCCAAAACAACTCACAGACCAACACGCCACCCAAACACCAGTAGGAAAAACCTGGATTGGTCCCTGAAAACCCGGAAAAGTTGTCTCATCATCGGTGACTCGAATCTGGCTAACATCCCATCACACACGAACGAGGATGTCCAGATTGACAGCTATCCGGGCGCTAAATTCTCCCACGTGGAACCGCTGCTACAAGCACACAGGGACAACACCACGGTGAAGAAAGTAGTGCTCTCTTTCGGGATCAATAACAGGGAAAACAAACCAAAGGAAACAACAATAAAGCAGGTGCAGAAGGCTCGCAGAGCATCCAAACTTGCATTCCCGGACGCAGAAATCTACATCCCGGTGATCAACTACTCGGACACACTACCCCCGGAACAACAGAGGAACCTGGATACACTGAATAAGTACATCATGGAGAATACGAATCACATCCCAAAACTGCGGAAACAGGACTTTAAAACAGCAAGGGACAACGTCCACTGGACCACAGAAACAGCAGAAAAGATGCTGCAACACTGGATGACGCATTTAAACTAGACATCCCCACAAGCCTACAAACTGAGGAGGGGAGCAAGAACATAGTACTCCTGGCCAACAACTTTCAACCGACAGAGCCCCAAATAAAACTACTGGAAAAAGGACTTTCCTTCATCCCCACGCTAGATATCCACAAACAACAGAGGAATAACCTAAGACAGGACATAGGAATATACCACAGGAAACTAAAACTGGCAGCCTTTTTCCAAAACAAGAGAAAAAAGGACAGGATACCCTTCATGCCCACATCCAAATGGGAGCCTAGAGGGGGACAAATTGCCCAGGAAATCACCGACTTGATCACCCTAGACAGGGAAGCACTAGACGTACTGCCAGAACAACATAGAGATCACTGTAACCTAACGCAGGAGGAGGTAACAGCCCTCAGGAACCTAGCCAAAAACAGAAACATAGTCATTAAACCAGCAGACAAGGGAAGCGCTATAGTGATCATGGACAGAGAACAGTACATCTGGGAGGCTGAGAGACAGCTCAACAACCAGGAACACTACAGGAAACTACAGGAACCCACTTACCTAAAAACGGTGGAGGACATAAATAAAATCATAGATACGCTGTTGGACAAAAAATACATAAATACGAAACAGAGCAGCTACCTAAAGGGAAAAGAAGCACCCAGAGCCAGGATATTCTACCTACTACCCAAGATTCACAAAGCACCAGACACATGGCCTAAACCGTATGAGATTCCATCAGGAAGGCCGATTGTCTCTGACTGCAACAGTGAATCCTACAGGACGGCAGAATACATAGATTTCTTTCTAAATCCTCTGTCGAACCGCCATCCTAGCTACATAAAGGACACCTATGATTTTGTAGCCAAAATCAGAGGCATCACCGTCCCACAGTCTGCGTTTTTATTCAGTATAGATGTAGACAGCCTATACACCAACATAGAAACAACAGAGGGACTAAAAGCAGTTAGGAAATGGTTCAACAAATACCCGGACAAAGACAGACCGGATGCAGAAATCCTGGAACTCCTGTTCATCAACCTGACGAAAAACGACTTTGAATTCAACCAGGAATTTTACCTCCAAATCAAAGGGACAGCAATGGGCAAGAAATTCGCACCAGCCTATGCGGACATTTACATGGCTGACTGGGAAGAAACAGTCTTCGAGAAATGCACACACAAACCCACACACTACTTTAGATATTTAGATGACATCTGGGGCACATGGACACACGGCACAGACACATTTTTAGACTTCATGAACATCTTAAACACGCACCACACATCGATCAAAGTTAAACACACCACACATAACTCCTCAATTAATTTCTTAGACACCACCACATACAAAGGCCCTGATTTTAACCGCACTAACACATTAGACACAAAGGTTTATTTCAAAGATACTGACACACATTCATTACTACACAAAAACAGCTTCCACCCAAAACACACATTCAGAGGACTTGTTAAATCCCAACTCTTAAGATTCCACAGAATCTGCAGCCAGTCCACGGAATTTGAAAAGGCCACTCAGACTCTATATGGGTCGTTGAGGAAAAGAGGCTACGCCCGGAGCTTCCTGAGGAAAATCCGAAAGTCGTTTCTGGAAACAAAGGAGAAGAACCTCAAAACTCCCATCCCCCTGATAACAACTTACTCGAGCCTAAGTATCCACATTAACAACAGAATCAAAAGGAACTTTGAAGACACTCAAAGGAACAATTCTGTGATGCAGGAATTTAGGATCATATCAGCATATAGGAAAAACAAAAACTTACAGGACATCTTAGTCAAAAGTAAACTAAAACCAAAACCGGGACAACCACACAAAAACAAACCGCAGTTCTTTAAAGAGAAAAAATCTGTAAAGAACAGGGGAACCAAACAGGTATTTCCCATCCTCCAGAAAATCAATCTGGACACAAGAAACTGCGTGTACATCATCACATGCAACAAATGCGGGAGCCAGTACATAGGAGAAACAGGGAATTCCATCCGAATCCGACTGGCACAACACAGATATAACATTAAGAACCAGAAAGAAATGCACACTAAATTAGTCCCACATTTTCTGGAACACGGCCTTCAATCACTAGAAGTGAGCGGACTCGAACACAACATTAATTGGACAGCTGCACAACGGCAGCAGACAGAGAGATACTGGATTCGTCAACTCGACACCAGATATCCCACTGGACTGAACATTAAATAAATTTGACATGCTTTCTCAGCCCGACCTGCCGAGTATCAGAGTGAGGTTTGAATCAGGGAATCCACAGATGGCCTATGCATTCCCTGTCTTTTTTAGAAGCACAAGTCAGTTAAAACTGACAGCTCTAGAAAGCAGGATCCGTTGTCCCGAACCTAACCAGCTCGTGCCTCTGGGGAAGCAGCCCTGCCATTGGCAGACTGTCCAGATCAAACCGATCAATGAGAAAGGAGGGGGCGGAGAAAGCGGGCGGAGCCCAAAATACACAGACACAAATAGAGCAGCAAAACACTGAGCAGCCACACTGCCTGATGAAGATCTAACCAGATCGAAACGTCGCGACCTACACACCGAGAGAAAGGACAAGCTTCCACCTCCAGCAAGAACCAGAAGGACGAACCCTCCCTCCACGGAAGAGAACTCTCTCCACAGAGGACCAACAAGGAGCAAAACTGACTTAGGTTGATACCTTACTCAGTTTACTCAGGAGACCTTCACAAAGGACCTCTCCACACGCTGCAGCAGCCCTCCAGCAGAAACAGCACTCCGGAGGACTCAGCCTACAGCACAAAAACACAAATCTAACACAGGTCGATACCTAACGGTGCCAACTAAAGCCTTGTTAAATTTGTTAGGTAAGTATGAGCCACAAAGGTAGACGCCAGCCCCGGGCTGACAACACACACTACCAGAGAGGCTACACCACAGCACACACACAGCACCACAGGAAAAGACAAATGACACAGTGTCAGAGCTCTTTTCAAATCACGGTGAGAATAATGTTTAATTTGATCCGTATGGTACACCACCTGCGCAATATTACTGTCAGCGTGGACCACAACAAAGAGTCCAGACCGGATCCTCCCAGCCTGCTACGCAAGATGAAGGAACTGATGGATCTCATCAAACCAGCTTGCCCGACAGGGAAAACCTTGCTCCTCCTGGAAGGCAATGCTAGAAACTGGGGCTACAATACTCGAGTAATCCTTGATGGACACTACACTGATGAGATCGACAGACTGTCCGCAGAGCTCTCCCAGGTGCTCACAGGAAACTGGAGAGAACCATGGGAAGTAGCTCAACGCTGGGCCTGGAACAACCTCGGCAAGAGACTGCACAGGAGCTCTCTGGAGCACACCAGGGCCATCATCATCAGCGTAAACAGCCCCAAAACAACACCTTCACAGCCACCGACCACCACTCAGAACCGGTACAGCGTGCTGACGGAGGAAACCGAGAGGGAGACAGAGACCGGCAACAGCTCTCAGAGTGCTAGCACAGGAGAGAATGAAAATCCTGCCCCCTGGACGATCCCTCCAAGGATCGCCCCTGCAGACACGCCGGCACTGTCACAGACAGAATTCCCTCAGATTCCAAAAACCCGACGCACGCCGAACAACAGGAGCCGTGAGAATAAAAAGAGGAGCAACGCAGAACCAGCCGCGACTCCCCCTCCGGCCTTCCAGCCGTCTGAGATTTCCCCGGCAGGCTCACCACTTGCACCTTCTTCCCTGCAGCTCTCTACCCACTCGGTCACTCCAACACCTAGACCGAGATCCCGCCTGCATGCCTCCCCCACCGCCTCTGCATCCTGCGCGCCTGCCTCCCTCATCTCCCCAGCATCTAACTTGGATGCTTCTCTCCTCCCTTCTCACTCTCCATTTTCTGCTTCCCTCCTCTCTACCCACACCTCTCACTCATCTGTGCCTAATCTTAACCTTTCACCCTGCATGCCTGACCTGAACCCTCCTGCCTTATCTATTAACCTTTCCCTCGACCCTAACTCTAACCCTAACCAAATTCCATCTTCTCTCTCTACCCCGGCTCCTGCTGCCTCGTCTCCTAATCCTTCCCCTGACTCTAACCCTAACCCACCTCCATCCTCTCCCTCGCTCCCGTCTCCTGCTGCCTTGTCCCCTAATCTTTCCCCGGACACTAACCCTAACTTGAATCAACTTTCATCCTCTCTCTCCATCCCGTTTCCTGACCTCTCCACTGCACCGGCTTCTCCAGCCTCCTCTCCCTCCTCCCCCACTCCTCCCAGGGCGCACATCTTCCCCGTAGTAACTGTACAACGGACACTAGTCTCTACCGAGACTCCCAAAACAACTCACAGACCAACACGCCACCCAAACACCAGTAGGAAAAACCTGGATTGGTCCCTGAAAACCCGGAAAAGTTGTCTCATCATCGGTGACTCGAATCTGGCTAACATCCCATCACACACGAACGAGGATGTCCAGATTGACAGCTATCCGGGCGCTAAATTCTCCCACGTGGAACCGCTGCTACAAGCACACAGGGACAACACCACGGTGAAGAAAGTAGTGCTCTCTTTCGGGATCAATAACAGGGAAAACAAACCAAAGGAAACAACAATAAAGCAGGTGCAGAAGGCTCGCAGAGCATCCAAACTTGCATTCCCGGACGCAGAAATCTACATCCCGGTGATCAACTACTCGGACACACTACCCCCGGAACAACAGAGGAACCTGGATACACTGAATAAGTACATCATGGAGAATACGAATCACATCCCAAAACTGCGGAAACAGGACTTTAAAACAGCAAGGGACAACGTCCACTGGACCACAGAAACAGCAGAAAAGATGCTGCAACACTGGATGACGCATTTAAACTAGACATCCCCACAAGCCTACAAACTGAGGAGGGGAGCAAGAACATAGTACTCCTGGCCAACAACTTTCAACCGACAGAGCCCCAAATAAAACTACTGGAAAAAGGACTTTCCTTCATCCCCACGCTAGATATCCACAAACAACAGAGGAATAACCTAAGACAGGACATAGGAATATACCACAGGAAACTAAAACTGGCAGCCTTTTTCCAAAACAAGAGAAAAAAGGACAGGATACCCTTCATGCCCACATCCAAATGGGAGCCTAGAGGGGGACAAATTGCCCAGGAAATCACCGACTTGATCACCCTAGACAGGGAAGCACTAGACGTACTGCCAGAACAACATAGAGATCACTGTAACCTAACGCAGGAGGAGGTAACAGCCCTCAGGAACCTAGCCAAAAACAGAAACATAGTCATTAAACCAGCAGACAAGGGAAGCGCTATAGTGATCATGGACAGAGAACAGTACATCTGGGAGGCTGAGAGACAGCTCAACAACCAGGAACACTACAGGAAACTACAGGAACCCACTTACCTAAAAACGGTGGAGGACATAAATAAAATCATAGATACGCTGTTGGACAAAAAATACATAAATACGAAACAGAGCAGCTACCTAAAGGGAAAAGAAGCACCCAGAGCCAGGATATTCTACCTACTACCCAAGATTCACAAAGCACCAGACACATGGCCTAAACCGTATGAGATTCCATCAGGAAGGCCGATTGTCTCTGACTGCAACAGTGAATCCTACAGGACGGCAGAATACATAGATTTCTTTCTAAATCCTCTGTCGAACCGCCATCCTAGCTACATAAAGGACACCTATGATTTTGTAGCCAAAATCAGAGGCATCACCGTCCCACAGTCTGCGTTTTTATTCAGTATAGATGTAGACAGCCTATACACCAACATAGAAACAACAGAGGGACTAAAAGCAGTTAGGAAATGGTTCAACAAATACCCGGACAAAGACAGACCGGATGCAGAAATCCTGGAACTCCTGTTCATCAACCTGACGAAAAACGACTTTGAATTCAACCAGGAATTTTACCTCCAAATCAAAGGGACAGCAATGGGCAAGAAATTCGCACCAGCCTATGCGGACATTTACATGGCTGACTGGGAAGAAACAGTCTTCGAGAAATGCACACACAAACCCACACACTACTTTAGATATTTAGATGACATCTGGGGCACATGGACACACGGCACAGACACATTTTTAGACTTCATGAACATCTTAAACACGCACCACACATCGATCAAAGTTAAACACACCACACATAACTCCTCAATTAATTTCTTAGACACCACCACATACAAAGGCCCTGATTTTAACCGCACTAACACATTAGACACAAAGGTTTATTTCAAAGATACTGACACACATTCATTACTACACAAAAACAGCTTCCACCCAAAACACACATTCAGAGGACTTGTTAAATCCCAACTCTTAAGATTCCACAGAATCTGCAGCCAGTCCACGGAATTTGAAAAGGCCACTCAGACTCTATATGGGTCGTTGAGGAAAAGAGGCTACGCCCGGAGCTTCCTGAGGAAAATCCGAAAGTCGTTTCTGGAAACAAAGGAGAAGAACCTCAAAACTCCCATCCCCCTGATAACAACTTACTCGAGCCTAAGTATCCACATTAACAACAGAATCAAAAGGAACTTTGAAGACACTCAAAGGAACAATTCTGTGATGCAGGAATTTAGGATCATATCAGCATATAGGAAAAACAAAAACTTACAGGACATCTTAGTCAAAAGTAAACTAAAACCAAAACCGGGACAACCACACAAAAACAAACCGCAGTTCTTTAAAGAGAAAAAATCTGTAAAGAACAGGGGAACCAAACAGGTATTTCCCATCCTCCAGAAAATCAATCTGGACACAAGAAACTGCGTGTACATCATCACATGCAACAAATGCGGGAGCCAGTACATAGGAGAAACAGGGAATTCCATCCGAATCCGACTGGCACAACACAGATATAACATTAAGAACCAGAAAGAAATGCACACTAAATTAGTCCCACATTTTCTGGAACACGGCCTTCAATCACTAGAAGTGAGCGGACTCGAACACAACATTAATTGGACAGCTGCACAACGGCAGCAGACAGAGAGATACTGGATTCGTCAACTCGACACCAGATATCCCACTGGACTGAACATTAAATAAATTTGACATGCTTTCTCAGCCCGACCTGCCGAGTATCAGAGTGAGGTTGGAATCAGGGAATCCA
Organism: Semicossyphus pulcher; assembly: GCF_022749685.1. Classification (NCBI taxonomy): domain Eukaryota; kingdom Metazoa; phylum Chordata; class Actinopteri; order Labriformes; family Labridae; genus Semicossyphus; species Semicossyphus pulcher. The sequence continues at coordinate 849,672 of NW_027211716.1, read as the reverse complement.
CAGATGGCCTATGCATTCCCTGTCTTTTTTAGAAGCACAAGTCAGTTAAAACTGACAGCTCTAGAAAGCAGGATCCGTTGTCCCGAACCTAACCAGCTCGTGCCTCTGGGGAAGCAGCCCTGCCATTGGCAGACTGTCCAGATCAAACCGATCAATGAGAAAGGAGGGGGCGGAGAAAGCGGGCGGAGCCCAAAATACACAGACACAAATAGAGCAGCAAAACACTGAGCAGCCACACTGCCTGATGAAGATCTAACCAGATCGAAACGTCGCGACCTACACACCGAGAGAAAGGACAAGCTTCCACCTCCAGCAAGAACCAGAAGGACGAACCCTCCCTCCACGGAAGAGAACTCTCTCCACAGAGGACCAACAAGGAGCAAAACTGACTTAGGTTGATACCTTACTCAGTTTACTCAGGAGACCTTCACAAAGGACCTCTCCACACGCTGCAGCAGCCCTCCAGCAGAAACAGCACTCCGGAGGACTCAGCCTACAGCACAAAAACACAAATCTAACACAGGTCGATACCTAACGGTGCCAACTAAAGCCTTGTTAAATTTGTTAGGTAAGTATGAGCCACAAAGGTAGACGCCAGCCCCGGGCTGACAACACACACTACCAGAGAGGCTACACCACAGCACACACACAGCACCACAGGAAAAGACAAATGACACAGTGTCAGAGCTCTTTTCAAATCACGGTGAGAATAATGTTTAATTTGATCCGTATGGTACACCACCTGCGCAATATTACTGTCAGCGTGGACCACAACAAAGAGTCCAGACCGGATCCTCCCAGCCTGCTACGCAAGATGAAGGAACTGATGGATCTCATCAAACCAGCTTGCCCGACAGGGAAAACCTTGCTCCTCCTGGAAGGCAATGCTAGAAACTGGGGCTACAATACTCGAGTAATCCTTGATGGACACTACACTGATGAGATCGACAGACTGTCCGCAGAGCTCTCCCAGGTGCTCACAGGAAACTGGAGAGAACCATGGGAAGTAGCTCAACGCTGGGCCTGGAACAACCTCGGCAAGAGACTGCACAGGAGCTCTCTGGAGCACACCAGGGCCATCATCATCAGCGTAAACAGCCCCAAAACAACACCTTCACAGCCACCGACCACCACTCAGAACCGGTACAGCGTGCTGACGGAGGAAACCGAGAGGGAGACAGAGACCGGCAACAGCTCTCAGAGTGCTAGCACAGGAGAGAATGAAAATCCTGCCCCCTGGACGATCCCTCCAAGGATCGCCCCTGCAGACACGCCGGCACTGTCACAGACAGAATTCCCTCAGATTCCAAAAACCCGACGCACGCCGAACAACAGGAGCCGTGAGAATAAAAAGAGGAGCAACGCAGAACCAGCCGCGACTCCCCCTCCGGCCTTCCAGCCGTCTGAGATTTCCCCGGCAGGCTCACCACTTGCACCTTCTTCCCTGCAGCTCTCTACCCACTCGGTCACTCCAACACCTAGACCGAGATCCCGCCTGCATGCCTCCCCCACCGCCTCTGCATCCTGCGCGCCTGCCTCCCTCATCTCCCCAGCATCTAACTTGGATGCTTCTCTCCTCCCTTCTCACTCTCCATTTTCTGCTTCCCTCCTCTCTACCCACACCTCTCACTCATCTGTGCCTAATCTTAACCTTTCACCCTGCATGCCTGACCTGAACCCTCCTGCCTTATCTATTAACCTTTCCCTCGACCCTAACTCTAACCCTAACCAAATTCCATCTTCTCTCTCTACCCCGGCTCCTGCTGCCTCGTCTCCTAATCCTTCCCCTGACTCTAACCCTAACCCACCTCCATCCTCTCCCTCGCTCCCGTCTCCTGCTGCCTTGTCCCCTAATCTTTCCCCGGACACTAACCCTAACTTGAATCAACTTTCATCCTCTCTCTCCATCCCGTTTCCTGACCTCTCCACTGCACCGGCTTCTCCAGCCTCCTCTCCCTCCTCCCCCACTCCTCCCAGGGCGCACATCTTCCCCGTAGTAACTGTACAACGGACACTAGTCTCTACCGAGACTCCCAAAACAACTCACAGACCAACACGCCACCCAAACACCAGTAGGAAAAACCTGGATTGGTCCCTGAAAACCCGGAAAAGTTGTCTCATCATCGGTGACTCGAATCTGGCTAACATCCCATCACACACGAACGAGGATGTCCAGATTGACAGCTATCCGGGCGCTAAATTCTCCCACGTGGAACCGCTGCTACAAGCACACAGGGACAACACCACGGTGAAGAAAGTAGTGCTCTCTTTCGGGATCAATAACAGGGAAAACAAACCAAAGGAAACAACAATAAAGCAGGTGCAGAAGGCTCGCAGAGCATCCAAACTTGCATTCCCGGACGCAGAAATCTACATCCCGGTGATCAACTACTCGGACACACTACCCCCGGAACAACAGAGGAACCTGGATACACTGAATAAGTACATCATGGAGAATACGAATCACATCCCAAAACTGCGGAAACAGGACTTTAAAACAGCAAGGGACAACGTCCACTGGACCACAGAAACAGCAGAAAAGATGCTGCAACACTGGATGACGCATTTAAACTAGACATCCCCACAAGCCTACAAACTGAGGAGGGGAGCAAGAACATAGTACTCCTGGCCAACAACTTTCAACCGACAGAGCCCCAAATAAAACTACTGGAAAAAGGACTTTCCTTCATCCCCACGCTAGATATCCACAAACAACAGAGGAATAACCTAAGACAGGACATAGGAATATACCACAGGAAACTAAAACTGGCAGCCTTTTTCCAAAACAAGAGAAAAAAGGACAGGATACCCTTCATGCCCACATCCAAATGGGAGCCTAGAGGGGGACAAATTGCCCAGGAAATCACCGACTTGATCACCCTAGACAGGGAAGCACTAGACGTACTGCCAGAACAACATAGAGATCACTGTAACCTAACGCAGGAGGAGGTAACAGCCCTCAGGAACCTAGCCAAAAACAGAAACATAGTCATTAAACCAGCAGACAAGGGAAGCGCTATAGTGATCATGGACAGAGAACAGTACATCTGGGAGGCTGAGAGACAGCTCAACAACCAGGAACACTACAGGAAACTACAGGAACCCACTTACCTAAAAACGGTGGAGGACATAAATAAAATCATAGATACGCTGTTGGACAAAAAATACATAAATACGAAACAGAGCAGCTACCTAAAGGGAAAAGAAGCACCCAGAGCCAGGATATTCTACCTACTACCCAAGATTCACAAAGCACCAGACACATGGCCTAAACCGTATGAGATTCCATCAGGAAGGCCGATTGTCTCTGACTGCAACAGTGAATCCTACAGGACGGCAGAATACATAGATTTCTTTCTAAATCCTCTGTCGAACCGCCATCCTAGCTACATAAAGGACACCTATGATTTTGTAGCCAAAATCAGAGGCATCACCGTCCCACAGTCTGCGTTTTTATTCAGTATAGATGTAGACAGCCTATACACCAACATAGAAACAACAGAGGGACTAAAAGCAGTTAGGAAATGGTTCAACAAATACCCGGACAAAGACAGACCGGATGCAGAAATCCTGGAACTCCTGTTCATCAACCTGACGAAAAACGACTTTGAATTCAACCAGGAATTTTACCTCCAAATCAAAGGGACAGCAATGGGCAAGAAATTCGCACCAGCCTATGCGGACATTTACATGGCTGACTGGGAAGAAACAGTCTTCGAGAAATGCACACACAAACCCACACACTACTTTAGATATTTAGATGACATCTGGGGCACATGGACACACGGCACAGACACATTTTTAGACTTCATGAACATCTTAAACACGCACCACACATCGATCAAAGTTAAACACACCACACATAACTCCTCAATTAATTTCTTAGACACCACCACATACAAAGGCCCTGATTTTAACCGCACTAACACATTAGACACAAAGGTTTATTTCAAAGATACTGACACACATTCATTACTACACAAAAACAGCTTCCACCCAAAACACACATTCAGAGGACTTGTTAAATCCCAACTCTTAAGATTCCACAGAATCTGCAGCCAGTCCACGGAATTTGAAAAGGCCACTCAGACTCTATATGGGTCGTTGAGGAAAAGAGGCTACGCCCGGAGCTTCCTGAGGAAAATCCGAAAGTCGTTTCTGGAAACAAAGGAGAAGAACCTCAAAACTCCCATCCCCCTGATAACAACTTACTCGAGCCTAAGTATCCACATTAACAACAGAATCAAAAGGAACTTTGAAGACACTCAAAGGAACAATTCTGTGATGCAGGAATTTAGGATCATATCAGCATATAGGAAAAACAAAAACTTACAGGACATCTTAGTCAAAAGTAAACTAAAACCAAAACCGGGACAACCACACAAAAACAAACCGCAGTTCTTTAAAGAGAAAAAATCTGTAAAGAACAGGGGAACCAAACAGGTATTTCCCATCCTCCAGAAAATCAATCTGGACACAAGAAACTGCGTGTACATCATCACATGCAACAAATGCGGGAGCCAGTACATAGGAGAAACAGGGAATTCCATCCGAATCCGACTGGCACAACACAGATATAACATTAAGAACCAGAAAGAAATGCACACTAAATTAGTCCCACATTTTCTGGAACACGGCCTTCAATCACTAGAAGTGAGCGGACTCGAACACAACATTAATTGGACAGCTGCACAACGGCAGCAGACAGAGAGATACTGGATTCGTCAACTCGACACCAGATATCCCACTGGACTGAACATTAAATAAATTTGACATGCTTTCTCAGCCCGACCTGCCGAGTATCAGAGTGAGGTTGGAATCAGGGAATCCACAGATGGCCTATGCATTCCCTGTCTTTTTTAGAAGCACAAGTCAGTTAAAACTGACAGCTCTAGAAAGCAGGATCCGTTGTCCCGAACCTAACCAGCTCGTGCCTCTGGGGAAGCAGCCCTGCCATTGGCAGACTGTCCAGATCAAACCGATCAATGAGAAAGGAGGGGGCGGAGAAAGCGGGCGGAGCCCAAAATACACAGACACAAATAGAGCAGCAAAACACTGAGCAGCCACACTGCCTGATGAAGATCTAACCAGATCGAAACGTCGCGACCTACACACCGAGAGAAAGGACAAGCTTCCACCTCCAGCAAGAACCAGAAGGACGAACCCTCCCTCCACGGAAGAGAACTCTCTCCACAGAGGACCAACAAGGAGCAAAACTGACTTAGGTTGATACCTTACTCAGTTTACTCAGGAGACCTTCACAAAGGACCTCTCCACACGCTGCAGCAGCCCTCCAGCAGAAACAGCACTCCGGAGGACTCAGCCTACAGCACAAAAACACAAATCTAACACAGGTCGATACCTAACGGTGCCAACTAAAGCCTTGTTAAATTTGTTAGGTAAGTATGAGCCACAAAGGTAGACGCCAGCCCCGGGCTGACAACACACACTACCAGAGAGGCTACACCACAGCACACACACAGCACCACAGGAAAAGACAAATGACACAGTGTCAGAGCTCTTTTCAAATCACGGTGAGAATAATGTTTAATTTGATCCGTATGGTACACCACCTGCGCAATATTACTGTCAGCGTGGACCACAACAAAGAGTCCAGACCGGATCCTCCCAGCCTGCTACGCAAGATGAAGGAACTGATGGATCTCATCAAACCAGCTTGCCCGACAGGGAAAACCTTGCTCCTCCTGGAAGGCAATGCTAGAAACTGGGGCTACAATACTCGAGTAATCCTTGATGGACACTACACTGATGAGATCGACAGACTGTCCGCAGAGCTCTCCCAGGTGCTCACAGGAAACTGGAGAGAACCATGGGAAGTAGCTCAACGCTGGGCCTGGAACAACCTCGGCAAGAGACTGCACAGGAGCTCTCTGGAGCACACCAGGGCCATCATCATCAGCGTAAACAGCCCCAAAACAACACCTTCACAGCCACCGACCACCACTCAGAACCGGTACAGCGTGCTGACGGAGGAAACCGAGAGGGAGACAGAGACCGGCAACAGCTCTCAGAGTGCTAGCACAGGAGAGAATGAAAATCCTGCCCCCTGGACGATCCCTCCAAGGATCGCCCCTGCAGACACGCCGGCACTGTCACAGACAGAATTCCCTCAGATTCCAAAAACCCGACGCACGCCGAACAACAGGAGCCGTGAGAATAAAAAGAGGAGCAACGCAGAACCAGCCGCGACTCCCCCTCCGGCCTTCCAGCCGTCTGAGATTTCCCCGGCAGGCTCACCACTTGCACCTTCTTCCCTGCAGCTCTCTACCCACTCGGTCACTCCAACACCTAGACCGAGATCCCGCCTGCATGCCTCCCCCACCGCCTCTGCATCCTGCGCGCCTGCCTCCCTCATCTCCCCAGCATCTAACTTGGATGCTTCTCTCCTCCCTTCTCACTCTCCATTTTCTGCTTCCCTCCTCTCTACCCACACCTCTCACTCATCTGTGCCTAATCTTAACCTTTCACCCTGCATGCCTGACCTGAACCCTCCTGCCTTATCTATTAACCTTTCCCTCGACCCTAACTCTAACCCTAACCAAATTCCATCTTCTCTCTCTACCCCGGCTCCTGCTGCCTCGTCTCCTAATCCTTCCCCTGACTCTAACCCTAACCCACCTCCATCCTCTCCCTCGCTCCCGTCTCCTGCTGCCTTGTCCCCTAATCTTTCCCCGGACACTAACCCTAACTTGAATCAACTTTCATCCTCTCTCTCCATCCCGTTTCCTGACCTCTCCACTGCACCGGCTTCTCCAGCCTCCTCTCCCTCCTCCCCCACTCCTCCCAGGGCGCACATCTTCCCCGTAGTAACTGTACAACGGACACTAGTCTCTACCGAGACTCCCAAAACAACTCACAGACCAACACGCCACCCAAACACCAGTAGGAAAAACCTGGATTGGTCCCTGAAAACCCGGAAAAGTTGTCTCATCATCGGTGACTCGAATCTGGCTAACATCCCATCACACACGAACGAGGATGTCCAGATTGACAGCTATCCGGGCGCTAAATTCTCCCACGTGGAACCGCTGCTACAAGCACACAGGGACAACACCACGGTGAAGAAAGTAGTGCTCTCTTTCGGGATCAATAACAGGGAAAACAAACCAAAGGAAACAACAATAAAGCAGGTGCAGAAGGCTCGCAGAGCATCCAAACTTGCATTCCCGGACGCAGAAATCTACATCCCGGTGATCAACTACTCGGACACACTACCCCCGGAACAACAGAGGAACCTGGATACACTGAATAAGTACATCATGGAGAATACGAATCACATCCCAAAACTGCGGAAACAGGACTTTAAAACAGCAAGGGACAACGTCCACTGGACCACAGAAACAGCAGAAAAGATGCTGCAACACTGGATGACGCATTTAAACTAGACATCCCCACAAGCCTACAAACTGAGGAGGGGAGCAAGAACATAGTACTCCTGGCCAACAACTTTCAACCGACAGAGCCCCAAATAAAACTACTGGAAAAAGGACTTTCCTTCATCCCCACGCTAGATATCCACAAACAACAGAGGAATAACCTAAGACAGGACATAGGAATATACCACAGGAAACTAAAACTGGCAGCCTTTTTCCAAAACAAGAGAAAAAAGGACAGGATACCCTTCATGCCCACATCCAAATGGGAGCCTAGAGGGGGACAAATTGCCCAGGAAATCACCGACTTGATCACCCTAGACAGGGAAGCACTAGACGTACTGCCAGAACAACATAGAGATCACTGTAACCTAACGCAGGAGGAGGTAACAGCCCTCAGGAACCTAGCCAAAAACAGAAACATAGTCATTAAACCAGCAGACAAGGGAAGCGCTATAGTGATCATGGACAGAGAACAGTACATCTGGGAGGCTGAGAGACAGCTCAACAACCAGGAACACTACAGGAAACTACAGGAACCCACTTACCTAAAAACGGTGGAGGACATAAATAAAATCATAGATACGCTGTTGGACAAAAAATACATAAATACGAAACAGAGCAGCTACCTAAAGGGAAAAGAAGCACCCAGAGCCAGGATATTCTACCTACTACCCAAGATTCACAAAGCACCAGACACATGGCCTAAACCGTATGAGATTCCATCAGGAAGGCCGATTGTCTCTGACTGCAACAGTGAATCCTACAGGACGGCAGAATACATAGATTTCTTTCTAAATCCTCTGTCGAACCGCCATCCTAGCTACATAAAGGACACCTATGATTTTGTAGCCAAAATCAGAGGCATCACCGTCCCACAGTCTGCGTTTTTATTCAGTATAGATGTAGACAGCCTATACACAAACATAGAAACAACAGAGGGACTAAAAGCAGTTAGGAAATGGTTCAACAAATACCCGGACAAAGACAGACCGGATGCAGAAATCCTGGAACTCCTGTTCATCAACCTGACGAAAAACGACTTTGAATTCAACCAGGAATTTTACCTCCAAATCAAAGGGACAGCAATGGGCAAGAAATTCGCACCAGCCTATGCGGACATTTACATGGCTGACTGGGAAGAAACAGTCTTCGAGAAATGCACACACAAACCCACACACTACTTTAGATATTTAGATGACATCTGGGGCACATGGACACACGGCACAGACACATTTTTAGACTTCATGAACATCTTAAACACGCACCACACATCGATCAAAGTTAAACACACCACACATAACTCCTCAATTAATTTCTTAGACACCACCACATACAAAGGCCCTGATTTTAACCGCACTAACACATTAGACACAAAGGTTTATTTCAAAGATACTGACACACATTCATTACTACACAAAAACAGCTTCCACCCAAAACACACATTCAGAGGACTTGTTAAATCCCAACTCTTAAGATTCCACAGAATCTGCAGCCAGTCCACGGAATTTGAAAAGGCCACTCAGACTCTATATGGGTCGTTGAGGAAAAGAGGCTACGCCCGGAGCTTCCTGAGGAAAATCCGAAAGTCGTTTCTGGAAACAAAGGAGAAGAACCTCAAAACTCCCATCCCCCTGATAACAACTTACTCGAGCCTAAGTATCCACATTAACAACAGAATCAAAAGGAACTTTGAAGACACTCAAAGGAACAATTCTGTGATGCAGGAATTTAGGATCATATCAGCATATAGGAAAAACAAAAACTTACAGGACATCTTAGTCAAAAGTAAACTAAAACCAAAACCGGGACAACCACACAAAAACAAACCGCAGTTCTTTAAAGAGAAAAAATCTGTAAAGAACAGGGGAACCAAACAGGTATTTCCCATCCTCCAGAAAATCAATCTGGACACAAGAAACTGCGTGTACATCATCACATGCAACAAATGCGGGAGCCAGTACATAGGAGAAACAGGGAATTCCATCCGAATCCGACTGGCACAACACAGATATAACATTAAGAACCAGAAAGAAATGCACACTAAATTAGTCCCACATTTTCTGGAACACGGCCTTCAATCACTAGAAGTGAGCGGACTCGAACACAACATTAATTGGACAGCTGCACAACGGCAGCAGACAGAGAGATACTGGATTCGTCAACTCGACACCAGATATCCCACTGGACTGAACATTAAATAAATTTGACATGCTTTCTCAGCCCGACCTGCCGAGTATCAGAGTGAGGTTGGAATCAGGGAATCCACAGATGGCCTATGCATTCCCTGTCTTTTTTAGAAGCACAAGTCAGTTAAAACTGACAGCTCTAGAAAGCAGGATCCGTTGTCCCGAACCTAACCAGCTCGTGCCTCTGGGGAAGCAGCCCTGCCATTGGCAGACTGTCCAGATCAAACCGATCAATGAGAAAGGAGGGGGCGGAGAAAGCGGGCGGAGCCCAAAATACACAGACACAAATAGAGCAGCAAAACACTGAGCAGCCACACTGCCTGATGAAGATCTAACCAGATCGAAACGTCGCGACCTACACACCGAGAGAAAGGACAAGCTTCCACCTCCAGCAAGAACCAGAAGGACGAACCCTCCCTCCACGGAAGAGAACTCTCTCCACAGAGGACCAACAAGGAGCAAAACTGACTTAGGTTGATACCTTACTCAGTTTACTCAGGAGACCTTCACAAAGGACCTCTCCACACGCTGCAGCAGCCCTCCAGCAGAAACAGCACTCCGGAGGACTCAGCCTACAGCACAAAAACACAAATCTAACACAGGTCGATACCTAACGGTGCCAACTAAAGCCTTGTTAAATTTGTTAGGTAAGTATGAGCCACAAAGGTAGACGCCAGCCCCGGGCTGACAACACACACTACCAGAGAGGCTACACCACAGCACACACACAGCACCACAGGAAAAGACAAATGACACAGTGTCAGAGCTCTTTTCAAATCACGGTGAGAATAATGTTTAATTTGATCCGTATGGTACACCACCTGCGCAATATTACTGTCAGCGTGGACCACAACAAAGAGTCCAGACCGGATCCTCCCAGCCTGCTACGCAAGATGAAGGAACTGATGGATCTCATCAAACCAGCTTGCCCGACAGGGAAAACCTTGCTCCTCCTGGAAGGCAATGCTAGAAACTGGGGCTACAATACTCGAGTAATCCTTGATGGACACTACACTGATGAGATCGACAGACTGTCCGCAGAGCTCTCCCAGGTGCTCACAGGAAACTGGAGAGAACCATGGGAAGTAGCTCAACGCTGGGCCTGGAACAACCTCGGCAAGAGACTGCACAGGAGCTCTCTGGAGCACACCAGGGCCATCATCATCAGCGTAAACAGCCCCAAAACAACACCTTCACAGCCACCGACCACCACTCAGAACCGGTACAGCGTGCTGACGGAGGAAACCGAGAGGGAGACAGAGACCGGCAACAGCTCTCAGAGTGCTAGCACAGGAGAGAATGAAAATCCTGCCCCCTGGACGATCCCTCCAAGGATCGCCCCTGCAGACACGCCGGCACTGTCACAGACAGAATTCCCTCAGATTCCAAAAACCCGACGCACGCCGAACAACAGGAGCCGTGAGAATAAAAAGAGGAGCAACGCAGAACCAGCCGCGACTCCCCCTCCGGCCTTCCAGCCGTCTGAGATTTCCCCGGCAGGCTCACCACTTGCACCTTCTTCCCTGCAGCTCTCTACCCACTCGGTCACTCCAACACCTAGACCGAGATCCCGCCTGCATGCCTCCCCCACCGCCTCTGCATCCTGCGCGCCTGCCTCCCTCATCTCCCCAGCATCTAACTTGGATGCTTCTCTCCTCCCTTCTCACTCTCCATTTTCTGCTTCCCTCCTCTCTACCCACACCTCTCACTCATCTGTGCCTAATCTTAACCTTTCACCCTGCATGCCTGACCTGAACCCTCCTGCCTTATCTATTAACCTTTCCCTCGACCCTAACTCTAACCCTAACCAAATTCCATCTTCTCTCTCTACCCCGGCTCCTGCTGCCTCGTCTCCTAATCCTTCCCCTGACTCTAACCCTAACCCACCTCCATCCTCTCCCTCGCTCCCGTCTCCTGCTGCCTTGTCCCCTAATCTTTCCCCGGACACTAACCCTAACTTGAATCAACTTTCATCCTCTCTCTCCATCCCGTTTCCTGACCTCTCCACTGCACCGGCTTCTCCAGCCTCCTCTCCCTCCTCCCCCACTCCTCCCAGGGCGCACATCTTCCCCGTAGTAACTGTACAACGGACACTAGTCTCTACCGAGACTCCCAAAACAACTCACAGACCAACACGCCACCCAAACACCAGTAGGAAAAACCTGGATTGGTCCCTGAAAACCCGGAAAAGTTGTCTCATCATCGGTGACTCGAATCTGGCTAACATCCCATCACACACGAACGAGGATGTCCAGATTGACAGCTATCCGGGCGCTAAATTCTCCCACGTGGAACCGCTGCTACAAGCACACAGGGACAACACCACGGTGAAGAAAGTAGTGCTCTCTTTCGGGATCAATAACAGGGAAAACAAACCAAAGGAAACAACAATAAAGCAGGTGCAGAAGGCTCGCAGAGCATCCAAACTTGCATTCCCGGACGCAGAAATCTACATCCCGGTGATCAACTACTCGGACACACTACCCCCGGAACAACAGAGGAACCTGGATACACTGAATAAGTACATCATGGAGAATACGAATCACATCCCAAAACTGCGGAAACAGGACTTTAAAACAGCAAGGGACAACGTCCACTGGACCACAGAAACAGCAGAAAAGATGCTGCAACACTGGATGACGCATTTAAACTAGACATCCCCACAAGCCTACAAACTGAGGAGGGGAGCAAGAACATAGTACTCCTGGCCAACAACTTTCAACCGACAGAGCCCCAAATAAAACTACTGGAAAAAGGACTTTCCTTCATCCCCACGCTAGATATCCACAAACAACAGAGGAATAACCTAAGACAGGACATAGGAATATACCACAGGAAACTAAAACTGGCAGCCTTTTTCCAAAACAAGAGAAAAAAGGACAGGATACCCTTCATGCCCACATCCAAATGGGAGCCTAGAGGGGGACAAATTGCCCAGGAAATCACCGACTTGATCACCCTAGACAGGGAAGCACTAGACGTACTGCCAGAACAACATAGAGATCACTGTAACCTAACGCAGGAGGAGGTAACAGCCCTCAGGAACCTAGCCAAAAACAGAAACATAGTCATTAAACCAGCAGACAAGGGAAGCGCTATAGTGATCATGGACAGAGAACAGTACATCTGGGAGGCTGAGAGACAGCTCAACAACCAGGAACACTACAGGAAACTACAGGAACCCACTTACCTAAAAACGGTGGAGGACATAAATAAAATCATAGATACGCTGTTGGACAAAAAATACATAAATACGAAACAGAGCAGCTACCTAAAGGGAAAAGAAGCACCCAGAGCCAGGATATTCTACCTACTACCCAAGATTCACAAAGCACCAGACACATGGCCTAAACCGTATGAGATTCCATCAGGAAGGCCGATTGTCTCTGACTGCAACAGTGAATCCTACAGGACGGCAGAATACATAGATTTCTTTCTAAATCCTCTGTCGAACCGCCATCCTAGCTACATAAAGGACACCTATGATTTTGTAGCCAAAATCAGAGGCATCACCGTCCCACAGTCTGCGTTTTTATTCAGTATAGATGTAGACAGCCTATACACCAACATAGAAACAACAGAGGGACTAAAAGCAGTTAGGAAATGGTTCAACAAATACCCGGACAAAGACAGACCGGATGCAGAAATCCTGGAACTCCTGTTCATCAACCTGACGAAAAACGACTTTGAATTCAACCAGGAATTTTACCTCCAAATCAAAGGGACAGCAATGGGCAAGAAATTCGCACCAGCCTATGCGGACATTTACATGGCTGACTGGGAAGAAACAGTCTTCGAGAAATGCACACACAAACCCACACACTACTTTAGATATTTAGATGACATCTGGGGCACATGGACACACGGCACAGACACATTTTTAGACTTCATGAACATCTTAAACACGCACCACACATCGATCAAAGTTAAACACACCACACATAACTCCTCAATTAATTTCTTAGACACCACCACATACAAAGGCCCTGATTTTAACCGCACTAACACATTAGACACAAAGGTTTATTTCAAAGATACTGACACACATTCATTACTACACAAAAACAGCTTCCACCCAAAACACACATTCAGAGGACTTGTTAAATCCCAACTCTTAAGATTCCACAGAATCTGCAGCCAGTCCACGGAATTTGAAAAGGCCACTCAGACTCTATATGGGTCGTTGAGGAAAAGAGGCTACGCCCGGAGCTTCCTGAGGAAAATCCGAAAGTCGTTTCTGGAAACAAAGGAGAAGAACCTCAAAACTCCCATCCCCCTGATAACAACTTACTCGAGCCTAAGTATCCACATTAACAACAGAATCAAAAGGAACTTTGAAGACACTCAAAGGAACAATTCTGTGATGCAGGAATTTAGGATCATATCAGCATATAGGAAAAACAAAAACTTACAGGACATCTTAGTCAAAAGTAAACTAAAACCAAAACCGGGACAACCACACAAAAACAAACCGCAGTTCTTTAAAGAGAAAAAATCTGTAAAGAACAGGGGAACCAAACAGGTATTTCCCATCCTCCAGAAAATCAATCTGGACACAAGAAACTGCGTGTACATCATCACATGCAACAAATGCGGGAGCCAGTACATAGGAGAAACAGGGAATTCCATCCGAATCCGACTGGCACAACACAGATATAACATTAAGAACCAGAAAGAAATGCACACTAAATTAGTCCCACATTTTCTGGAACACGGCCTTCAATCACTAGAAGTGAGCGGACTCGAACACAACATTAATTGGACAGCTGCACAACGGCAGCAGACAGAGAGATACTGGGTTCGTCAACTCGACACCAGATATCCCACTGGACTGAACATTAAATAAATTTGACATGCTTTCTCAGCCCGACCTGCCGAGTATCAGAGTGAGGTTGGAATCAGGGAATCCACAGATGGCCTATGCATTCCCTGTCTTTTTTAGAAGCACAAGTCAGTTAAAACTGACAGCTCTAGAAAGCAGGATCCGTTGTCCCGAACCTAACCAGCTCGTGCCTCTGGGGAAGCAGCCCTGCCATTGGCAGACTGTCCAGATCAAACCGATCAATGAGAAAGGAGGGGGCGGAGAAAGCGGGCGGAGCCCAAAATACACAGACACAAATAGAGCAGCAAAACACTGAGCAGCCACACTGCCTGATGAAGATCTAACCAGATCGAAACGTCGCGACCTACACACCGAGAGAAAGGACAAGCTTCCACCTCCAGCAAGAACCAGAAGGACGAACCCTCCCTCCACGGAAGAGAACTCTCTCCACAGAGGACCAACAAGGAGCAAAACTGACTTAGGTTGATACCTTACTCAGTTTACTCAGGAGACCTTCACAAAGGACCTCTCCACACGCTGCAGCAGCCCTCCAGCAGAAACAGCACTCCGGAGGACTCAGCCTACAGCACAAAAACACAAATCTAACACAGGTCGATACCTAACGGTGCCAACTAAAGCCTTGTTAAATTTGTTAGGTAAGTATGAGCCACAAAGGTAGACGCCAGCCCCGGGCTGACAACACACACTACCAGAGAGGCTACACCACAGCACACACACAGCACCACAGGAAAAGACAAATGACACAGTGTCAGAGCTCTTTTCAAATCACGGTGAGAATAATGTTTAATTTGATCCGTATGGTACACCACCTGCGCAATATTACTGTCAGCGTGGACCACAACAAAGAGTCCAGACCGGATCCTCCCAGCCTGCTACGCAAGATGAAGGAACTGATGGATCTCATCAAACCAGCTTGCCCGACAGGGAAAACCTTGCTCCTCCTGGAAGGCAATGCTAGAAACTGGGGCTACAATACTCGAGTAATCCTTGATGGACACTACACTGATGAGATCGACAGACTGTCCGCAGAGCTCTCCCAGGTGCTCACAGGAAACTGGAGAGAACCATGGGAAGTAGCTCAACGCTGGGCCTGGAACAACCTCGGCAAGAGACTGCACAGGAGCTCTCTGGAGCACACCAGGGCCATCATCATCAGCGTAAACAGCCCCAAAACAACACCTTCACAGCCACCGACCACCACTCAGAACCGGTACAGCGTGCTGACGGAGGAAACCGAGAGGGAGACAGAGACCGGCAACAGCTCTCAGAGTGCTAGCACAGGAGAGAATGAAAATCCTGCCCCCTGGACGATCCCTCCAAGGATCGCCCCTGCAGACACGCCGGCACTGTCACAGACAGAATTCCCTCAGATTCCAAAAACCCGACGCACGCCGAACAACAGGAGCCGTGAGAATAAAAAGAGGAGCAACGCAGAACCAGCCGCGACTCCCCCTCCGGCCTTCCAGCCGTCTGAGATTTCCCCGGCAGGCTCACCACTTGCACCTTCTTCCCTGCAGCTCTCTACCCACTCGGTCACTCCAACACCTAGACCGAGATCCCGCCTGCATGCCTCCCCCACCGCCTCTGCATCCTGCGCGCCTGCCTCCCTCATCTCCCCAGCATCTAACTTGGATGCTTCTCTCCTCCCTTCTCACTCTCCATTTTCTGCTTCCCTCCTCTCTACCCACACCTCTCACTCATCTGTGCCTAATCTTAACCTTTCACCCTGCATGCCTGACCTGAACCCTCCTGCCTTATCTATTAACCTTTCCCTCGACCCTAACTCTAACCCTAACCAAATTCCATCTTCTCTCTCTACCCCGGCTCCTGCTGCCTCGTCTCCTAATCCTTCCCCTGACTCTAACCCTAACCCACCTCCATCCTCTCCCTCGCTCCCGTCTCCTGCTGCCTTGTCCCCTAATCTTTCCCCGGACACTAACCCTAACTTGAATCAACTTTCACCCTCTCTCTCCATCCCGTTTCCTGACCTCTCCACTGCACCGGCTTCTCCAGCCTCCTCTCCCTCCTCCCCCACTCCTCCCAGGGCGCACATCTTCCCCGCAGTAACTGTACAACGGACACTAGTCTCTACCGAGACTCCCAAAACAACTCACAGACCAACACGCCACCCAAACACCAGTAGGAAAAACCTGGATTGGTCCCTGAAAACCCGGAAAAGTTGTCTCATCATCGGTGACTCGAATCTGGCTAACATCCCACCACACACGAACGAGGATGTCCAGATTGACAGCTATCCGGGCGCTAAATTCTCCCACGTGGAACCGCTGCTACAAGCACACAGGGACAACACCACGGTGAAGAAAGTAGTGCTCTCTTTCGGGATCAATAACAGGGAAAACAAACCAAAGGAAACAACAATAAAGCAGGTGCAGAAGGCTCGCAGAGCATCCAAACTTGCATTCCCGGACGCAGAAATCTACATCCCGGTGATCAACTACTCGGACACACTACCCCCGGAACAACAGAGGAACCTGGATACACTGAATAAGTACATCATGGAGAATACGAATCACATCCCAAAACTGCGGAAACAGGACTTTAAAACAGCAAGGGACAACGTCCACTGGACCACAGAAACAGCAGAAAAGATGCTGCAACACTGGATGACGCATTTAAACTAGACATCCCCACAAGCCTACAAACTGAGGAGGGGAGCAAGAACATAGTACTCCTGGCCAACAACTTTCAACCGACAGAGCCCCAAATAAAACTACTGGAAAAAGGACTTTCCTTCATCCCCACGCTAGATATCCACAAACAACAGAGGAATAACCTAAGACAGGACATAGGAATATACCACAGGAAACTAAAACTGGCAGCCTTTTTCCAAAACAAGAGAAAAAAGGACAGGATACCCTTCATGCCCACATCCAAATGGGAGCCTAGAGGGGGACAAATTGCCCAGGAAATCACCGACTTGATCACCCTAGACAGGGAAGCACTAGACGTACTGCCAGAACAACATAGAGATCACTGTAACCTAACGCAGGAGGAGGTAACAGCCCTCAGGAACCTAGCCAAAAACAGAAACATAGTCATTAAACCAGCAGACAAGGGAAGCGCTATAGTGATCATGGACAGAGAACAGTACATCTGGGAGGCTGAGAGACAGCTCAACAACCAGGAACACTACAGGAAACTACAGGAACCCACTTACCTAAAAACAGTGGAGGACATAAATAAAATCATAGATACGCTGTTGGACAAAAAATACATAAATACGAAACAGAGCAGCTACCTAAAGGGAAAAGAAGCACCCAGAGCCAGGATATTCTACCTACTACCCAAGATTCACAAAGCACCAGACACATGGCCTAAACCGTATGAGATTCCATCAGGAAGGCCGATTGTCTCTGACTGCAACAGTGAATCCTACAGGACGGCAGAATACATAGATTTCTTTCTAAATCCTCTGTCGAACCGCCATCCTAGCTACATAAAGGACACCTATGATTTTGTAGCCAAAATCAGAGGCATCACCGTCCCACAGTCTGCGTTTTTATTCAGTATAGATGTAGACAGCCTATACACCAACATAGAAACAACAGAGGGACTAAAAGCAGTTAGGAAATGGTTCAACAAATACCCGGACAAAGACAGACCGGATGCAGAAATCCTGGAACTCCTGTTCATCAACCTGACGAAAAACGACTTTGAATTCAACCAGGAATTTTACCTCCAAATCAAAGGGACAGCAATGGGCAAGAAATTCGCACCAGCCTATGCGGACATTTACATGGCTGACTGGGAAGAAACAGTCTTCGAGAAATGCACACACAAACCCACACACTACTTTAGATATTTAGATGACATCTGGGGCACATGGACACACGGCACAGACACATTTTTAGACTTCATGAACATCTTAAACACGCACCACACATCGATCAAAGTTAAACACACCACACATAACTCCTCAATTAATTTCTTAGACACCACCACATACAAAGGCCCTGATTTTAACCGCACTAACACATTAGACACAAAGGTTTATTTCAAAGATACTGACACACATTCATTACTACACAAAAACAGCTTCCACCCAAAACACACATTCAGAGGACTTGTTAAATCCCAACTCTTAAGATTCCACAGAATCTGCAGCCAGTCCACGGAATTTGAAAAGGCCACTCAGACTCTATATGGGTCGTTGAGGAAAAGAGGCTACGCCCGGAGCTTCCTGAGGAAAATCCGAAAGTCGTTTCTGGAAACAAAGGAGAAGAACCTCAAAACTCCCATCCCCCTGATAACAACTTACTCGAGCCTAAGTATCCACATTAACAACAGAATCAAAAGGAACTTTGAAGACACTCAAAGGAACAATTCTGTGATGCAGGAATTTAGGATCATATCAGCATATAGGAAAAACAAAAACTTACAGGACATCTTAGTCAAAAGTAAACTAAAACCAAAACCGGGACAACCACACAAAAACAAACCGCAGTTCTTTAAAGAGAAAAAATCTGTAAAGAACAGGGGAACCAAACAGGTTTTTCCCATCCTCCAGAAAATCAATCTGGACACAAGAAACTGCGTGTACATCATCACATGCAACAAATGCGGGAGCCAGTACATAGGAGAAACAGGGAATTCCATCCGAATCCGACTGGCACAACACAGATATAACATTAAGAACCAGAAAGAAATGCACACTAAATTAGTCCCACATTTTCTGGAACACGGCCTTCAATCACTAGAAGTGAGCGGACTCGAACACAACATTAATTGGACAGCTGCACAACGGCAGCAGACAGAGAGATACTGGGTTCGTCAACTCGACACCAGATATCCCACTGGACTGAACATTAAATAAATTTGACATGCTTTCTCAGCCCGACCTGCCGAGTATCAGAGTGAGGTTTGAATCAGGGAATCCACAGATGGCCTATGCATTCCCTGTCTTTTTTAGAAGCACAAGTCAGTTAAAACTGACAGCTCTAGAAAGCAGGATCCGTTGTCCCGAACCTAACCAGCTCGTGCCTCTGGGGAAGCAGCCCTGCCATTGGCAGACTGTCCAGATCAAACCGATCAATGAGAAAGGAGGGGGCGGAGAAAGCGGGCGGAGCCCAAAATACACAGACACAAATAGAGCAGCAAAACACTGAGCAGCCACACTGCCTGATGAAGATCTAACCAGATCGAAACGTCGCGACCTACACACCGAGAGAAAGGACAAGCTTCCACCTCCAGCAAGAACCAGAAGGACGAACCCTCCCTCCACGGAAGAGAACTCTCTCCACAGAGGACCAACAAGGAGCAAAACTGACTTAGGTTGATACCTTACTCAGTTTACTCAGGAGACCTTCACAAAGGACCTCTCCACACGCTGCAGCAGCCCTCCAGCAGAAACAGCACTCCGGAGGACTCAGCCTACAGCACAAAAACACAAATCTAACACAGGTCGATACCTAACGGTGCCAACTAAAGCCTTGTTAAATTTGTTAGGTAA
The DNA here is from genome assembly GCF_022749685.1 of Semicossyphus pulcher. Taxonomy (NCBI): domain Eukaryota; kingdom Metazoa; phylum Chordata; class Actinopteri; order Labriformes; family Labridae; genus Semicossyphus; species Semicossyphus pulcher. The sequence goes on along the minus strand of NW_027211716.1, from coordinate 829,776 downwards.
GTATGAGCCACAAAGGTAGACGCCAGCCCCGGGCTGACAACACACACTACCAGAGAGGCTACACCACAGCACACACACAGCACCACAGGAAAAGACAAATGACACAGTGTCAGAGCTCTTTTCAAATCACGGTGAGAATAATGTTTAATTTGATCCGTATGGTACACCACCTGCGCAATATTACTGTCAGCGTGGACCACAACAAAGAGTCCAGACCGGATCCTCCCAGCCTGCTACGCAAGATGAAGGAACTGATGGATCTCATCAAACCAGCTTGCCCGACAGGGAAAACCTTGCTCCTCCTGGAAGGCAATGCTAGAAACTGGGGCTACAATACTCGAGTAATCCTTGATGGACACTACACTGATGAGATCGACAGACTGTCCGCAGAGCTCTCCCAGGTGCTCACAGGAAACTGGAGAGAACCATGGGAAGTAGCTCAACGCTGGGCCTGGAACAACCTCGGCAAGAGACTGCACAGGAGCTCTCTGGAGCACACCAGGGCCATCATCATCAGCGTAAACAGCCCCAAAACAACACCTTCACAGCCACCGACCACCACTCAGAACCGGTACAGCGTGCTGACGGAGGAAACCGAGAGGGAGACAGAGACCGGCAACAGCTCTCAGAGTGCTAGCACAGGAGAGAATGAAAATCCTGCCCCCTGGACGATCCCTCCAAGGATCGCCCCTGCAGACACGCCGGCACTGTCACAGACAGAATTCCCTCAGATTCCAAAAACCCGACGCACGCCGAACAACAGGAGCCGTGAGAATAAAAAGAGGAGCAACGCAGAACCAGCCGCGACTCCCCCTCCGGCCTTCCAGCCGTCTGAGATTTCCCCGGCAGGCTCACCACTTGCACCTTCTTCCCTGCAGCTCTCTACCCACTCGGTCACTCCAACACCTAGACCGAGATCCCGCCTGCATGCCTCCCCCACTGCCTCTGCATCCTGTGCGCCTGCCTCCCTCATCTCCCCAGCATCTAACTTGGATGCTTCTCTCCTCCCTTCTCACTCTCCATTTTCTGCTTCCCTCCTCTCTACCCACACCTCTCACTCATCTGTGCCTAATCTTAACCTTTCACCCTGCATGCCTGACCTGAACCCTCCTGCCTTATCTATTAACCTTTCCCTCGACCCTAACTCTAACCCTAACCAAATTCCATCTTCTCTCTCTACCCCGGCTCCTGCTGCCTCGTCTCCTAATCCTTCCCCTGACTCTAACCCTAACCCACCTCCATCCTCTCCCTCGCTCCCGTCTCCTGCTGCCTTGTCCCCTAATCTTTCCCCGGACACTAACCCTAACTTGAATCAACTTTCACCCTCTCTCTCCATCCCGTTTCCTGACCTCTCCACTGCACCGGCTTCTCCAGCCTCCTCTCCCTCCTCCCCCACTCCTCCCAGGGCGCACATCTTCCCCGCAGTAACTGTACAACGGACACTAGTCTCTACCGAGACTCCCAAAACAACTCACAGACCAACACGCCACCCAAACACCAGTAGGAAAAACCTGGATTGGTCCCTGAAAACCCGGAAAAGTTGTCTCATCATCGGTGACTCGAATCTGGCTAACATCCCACCACACACGAACGAGGATGTCCAGATTGACAGCTATCCGGGCGCTAAATTCTCCCACGTGGAACCGCTGCTACAAGCACACAGGGACAACACCACGGTGAAGAAAGTAGTGCTCTCTTTCGGGATCAATAACAGGGAAAACAAACCAAAGGAAACAACAATAAAGCAGGTGCAGAAGGCTCGCAGAGCATCCAAACTTGCATTCCCGGACGCAGAAATCTACATCCCGGTGATCAACTACTCGGACACACTACCCCCGGAACAACAGAGGAACCTGGATACACTGAATAAGTACATCATGGAGAATACGAATCACATCCCAAAACTGCGGAAACAGGACTTTAAAACAGCAAGGGACAACGTCCACTGGACCACAGAAACAGCAGAAAAGATGCTGCAACACTGGATGACGCATTTAAACTAGACATCCCCACAAGCCTACAAACTGAGGAGGGGAGCAAGAACATAGTACTCCTGGCCAACAACTTTCAACCGACAGAGCCCCAAATAAAACTACTGGAAAAAGGACTTTCCTTCATCCCCACGCTAGATATCCACAAACAACAGAGGAATAACCTAAGACAGGACATAGGAATATACCACAGGAAACTAAAACTGGCAGCCTTTTTCCAAAACAAGAGAAAAAAGGACAGGATACCCTTCATGCCCACATCCAAATGGGAGCCTAGAGGGGGACAAATTGCCCAGGAAATCACCGACTTGATCACCCTAGACAGGGAAGCACTAGACGTACTGCCAGAACAACATAGAGATCACTGTAACCTAACGCAGGAGGAGGTAACAGCCCTCAGGAACCTAGCCAAAAACAGAAACATAGTCATTAAACCAGCAGACAAGGGAAGCGCTATAGTGATCATGGACAGAGAACAGTACATCTGGGAGGCTGAGAGACAGCTCAACAACCAGGAACACTACAGGAAACTACAGGAACCCACTTACCTAAAAACAGTGGAGGACATAAATAAAATCATAGATACGCTGTTGGACAAAAAATACATAAATACGAAACAGAGCAGCTACCTAAAGGGAAAAGAAGCACCCAGAGCCAGGATATTCTACCTACTACCCAAGATTCACAAAGCACCAGACACATGGCCTAAACCGTATGAGATTCCATCAGGAAGGCCGATTGTCTCTGACTGCAACAGTGAATCCTACAGGACGGCAGAATACATAGATTTCTTTCTAAATCCTCTGTCGAACCGCCATCCTAGCTACATAAAGGACACCTATGATTTTGTAGCCAAAATCAGAGGCATCACCGTCCCACAGTCTGCGTTTTTATTCAGTATAGATGTAGACAGCCTATACACTAACATAGAAACAACAGAGGGACTAAAAGCAGTTAGGAAATGGTTCAACAAATACCCGGACAAAGACAGACCGGATGCAGAAATCCTGGAACTCCTGTTCATCAACCTGACGAAAAACGACTTTGAATTCAACCAGGAATTTTACCTCCAAATCAAAGGGACAGCAATGGGCAAGAAATTCGCACCAGCCTATGCGGACATTTACATGGCTGACTGGGAAGAAACAGTCTTCGAGAAATGCACACACAAACCCACACACTACTTTAGATATTTAGATGACATCTGGGGCACATGGACACACGGCACAGACACATTTTTAGACTTCATGAACATCTTAAACACGCACCACACATCGATCAAAGTTAAACACACCACACATAACTCCTCAATTAATTTCTTAGACACCACCACATACAAAGGCCCTGATTTTAACCGCACTAACACATTAGACACAAAGGTTTATTTCAAAGATACTGACACACATTCATTACTACACAAAAACAGCTTCCACCCAAAACACACATTCAGAGGACTTGTTAAATCCCAACTCTTAAGATTCCACAGAATCTGCAGCCAGTCCACGGAATTTGAAAAGGCCACTCAGACTCTATATGGGTCGTTGAGGAAAAGAGGCTACGCCCGGAGCTTCCTGAGGAAAATCCGAAAGTCGTTTCTGGAAACAAAGGAGAAGAACCTCAAAACTCCCATCCCCCTGATAACAACTTACTCGAGCCTAAGTATCCACATTAACAACAGAATCAAAAGGAACTTTGAAGACACTCAAAGGAACAATTCTGTGATGCAGGAATTTAGGATCATATCAGCATATAGGAAAAACAAAAACTTACAGGACATCTTAGTCAAAAGTAAACTAAAACCAAAACCGGGACAACCACACAAAAACAAACCGCAGTTCTTTAAAGAGAAAAAATCTGTAAAGAACAGGGGAACCAAACAGGTATTTCCCATCCTCCAGAAAATCAATCTGGACACAAGAAACTGCGTGTACATCATCACATGCAACAAATGCGGGAGCCAGTACATAGGAGAAACAGGGAATTCCATCCGAATCCGACTGGCACAACACAGATATAACATTAAGAACCAGAAAGAAATGCACACTAAATTAGTCCCACATTTTCTGGAACACGGCCTTCAATCACTAGAAGTGAGCGGACTCGAACACAACATTAATTGGACAGCTGCACAACGGCAGCAGACAGAGAGATACTGGGTTCGTCAACTCGACACCAGATATCCCACTGGACTGAACATTAAATAAATTTGACATGCTTTCTCAGCCCGACCTGCCGAGTATCAGAGTGAGGTTTGAATCAGGGAATCCACAGATGGCCTATGCATTCCCTGTCTTTTTTAGAAGCACAAGTCAGTTAAAACTGACAGCTCTAGAAAGCAGGATCCGTTGTCCCGAACCTAACCAGCTCGTGCCTCTGGGGAAGCAGCCCTGCCATTGGCAGACTGTCCAGATCAAACCGATCAATGAGAAAGGAGGGGGCGGAGAAAGCGGGCGGAGCCCAAAATACACAGACACAAATAGAGCAGCAAAACACTGAGCAGCCACACTGCCTGATGAAGATCTAACCAGATCGAAACGTCGCGACCTACACACCGAGAAAAAGGACAAGCTTCCACCTCCAGCAAGAACCAGAAGGACGAACCCTCCCTCCACGGAAGAGAACTCTCTCCACAGAGGACCAACAAGGAGCAAAACTGACTTAGGTTGATACCTTACTCAGTTTACTCAGGAGACCTTCACAAAGGACCTCTCCACACGCTGCAGCAGCCCTCCAGCAGAAACAGCACTCCGGAGGACTCAGCCTACAGCACAAAAACACAAATCTAACACAGGTCGATACCTAACGGTGCCAACTAAAGCCTTGTTAAATTTGTTAGGTAAGTATGAGCCACAAAGGTAGACGCCAGCCCCGGGCTGACAACACACACTACCAGAGAGGCTACACCACAGCACACACACAGCACCACAGGAAAAGACAAATGACACAGTGTCAGAGCTCTTTTCAAATCACGGTGAGAATAATGTTTAATTTGATCCGTATGGTACACCACCTGCGCAATATTACTGTCAGCGTGGACCACAACAAAGAGTCCAGACCGGATCCTCCCAGCCTGCTACGCAAGATGAAGGAACTGATGGATCTCATCAAACCAGCTTGCCCGACAGGGAAAACCTTGCTCCTCCTGGAAGGCAATGCTAGAAACTGGGGCTACAATACTCGAGTAATCCTTGATGGACACTACACTGATGAGATCGACAGACTGTCCGCAGAGCTCTCCCAGGTGCTCACAGGAAACTGGAGAGAACCATGGGAAGTAGCTCAACGCTGGGCCTGGAACAACCTCGGCAAGAGACTGCACAGGAGCTCTCTGGAGCACACCAGGGCCATCATCATCAGCGTAAACAGCCCCAAAACAACACCTTCACAGCCACCGACCACCACTCAGAACCGGTACAGCGTGCTGACGGAGGAAACCGAGAGGGAGACAGAGACCGGCAACAGCTCTCAGAGTGCTAGCACAGGAGAGAATGAAAATCCTGCCCCCTGGACGATCCCTCCAAGGATCGCCCCTGCAGACACGCCGGCACTGTCACAGACAGAATTCCCTCAGATTCCAAAAACCCGACGCACGCCGAACAACAGGAGCCGTGAGAATAAAAAGAGGAGCAACGCAGAACCAGCCGCGACTCCCCCTCCGGCCTTCCAGCCGTCTGAGATTTCCCCGGCAGGCTCACCACTTGCACCTTCTTCCCTGCAGCTCTCTACCCACTCGGTCACTCCAACACCTAGACCGAGATCCCGCCTGCATGCCTCCCCCACTGCCTCTGCATCCTGTGCGCCTGCCTCCCTCATCTCCCCAGCATCTAACTTGGATGCTTCTCTCCTCCCTTCTCACTCTCCATTTTCTGCTTCCCTCCTCTCTACCCACACCTCTCACTCATCTGTGCCTAATCTTAACCTTTCACCCTGCATGCCTGACCTGAACCCTCCTGCCTTATCTATTAACCTTTCCCTCGACCCTAACTCTAACCCTAACCAAATTCCATCTTCTCTCTCTACCCCGGCTCCTGCTGCCTCGTCTCCTAATCCTTCCCCTGACTCTAACCCTAACCCACCTCCATCCTCTCCCTCGCTCCCGTCTCCTGCTGCCTTGTCCCCTAATCTTTCCCCGGACACTAACCCTAACTTGAATCAACTTTCACCCTCTCTCTCCATCCCGTTTCCTGACCTCTCCACTGCACCGGCTTCTCCAGCCTCCTCTCCCTCCTCCCCCACTCCTCCCAGGGCGCACATCTTCCCCGCAGTAACTGTACAACGGACACTAGTCTCTACCGAGACTCCCAAAACAACTCACAGACCAACACGCCACCCAAACACCAGTAGGAAAAACCTGGATTGGTCCCTGAAAACCCGGAAAAGTTGTCTCATCATCGGTGACTCGAATCTGGCTAACATCCCACCACACACGAACGAGGATGTCCAGATTGACAGCTATCCGGGCGCTAAATTCTCCCACGTGGAACCGCTGCTACAAGCACACAGGGACAACACCACGGTGAAGAAAGTAGTGCTCTCTTTCGGGATCAATAACAGGGAAAACAAACCAAAGGAAACAACAATAAAGCAGGTGCAGAAGGCTCGCAGAGCATCCAAACTTGCATTCCCGGACGCAGAAATCTACATCCCGGTGATCAACTACTCGGACACACTACCCCCGGAACAACAGAGGAACCTGGATACACTGAATAAGTACATCATGGAGAATACGAATCACATCCCAAAACTGCGGAAACAGGACTTTAAAACAGCAAGGGACAACGTCCACTGGACCACAGAAACAGCAGAAAAGATGCTGCAACACTGGATGACGCATTTAAACTAGACATCCCCACAAGCCTACAAACTGAGGAGGGGAGCAAGAACATAGTACTCCTGGCCAACAACTTTCAACCGACAGAGCCCCAAATAAAACTACTGGAAAAAGGACTTTCCTTCATCCCCACGCTAGATATCCACAAACAACAGAGGAATAACCTAAGACAGGACATAGGAATATACCACAGGAAACTAAAACTGGCAGCCTTTTTCCAAAACAAGAGAAAAAAGGACAGGATACCCTTCATGCCCACATCCAAATGGGAGCCTAGAGGGGGACAAATTGCCCAGGAAATCACCGACTTGATCACCCTAGACAGGGAAGCACTAGACGTACTGCCAGAACAACATAGAGATCACTGTAACCTAACGCAGGAGGAGGTAACAGCCCTCAGGAACCTAGCCAAAAACAGAAACATAGTCATTAAACCAGCAGACAAGGGAAGCGCTATAGTGATCATGGACAGAGAACAGTACATCTGGGAGGCTGAGAGACAGCTCAACAACCAGGAACACTACAGGAAACTACAGGAACCCACTTACCTAAAAACAGTGGAGGACATAAATAAAATCATAGATACGCTGTTGGACAAAAAATACATAAATACGAAACAGAGCAGCTACCTAAAGGGAAAAGAAGCACCCAGAGCCAGGATATTCTACCTACTACCCAAGATTCACAAAGCACCAGACACATGGCCTAAACCGTATGAGATTCCATCAGGAAGGCCGATTGTCTCTGACTGCAACAGTGAATCCTACAGGACGGCAGAATACATAGATTTCTTTCTAAATCCTCTGTCGAACCGCCATCCTAGCTACATAAAGGACACCTATGATTTTGTAGCCAAAATCAGAGGCATCACCGTCCCACAGTCTGCGTTTTTATTCAGTATAGATGTAGACAGCCTATACACTAACATAGAAACAACAGAGGGACTAAAAGCAGTTAGGAAATGGTTCAACAAATACCCGGACAAAGACAGACCGGATGCAGAAATCCTGGAACTCCTGTTCATCAACCTGACGAAAAACGACTTTGAATTCAACCAGGAATTTTACCTCCAAATCAAAGGGACAGCAATGGGCAAGAAATTCGCACCAGCCTATGCGGACATTTACATGGCTGACTGGGAAGAAACAGTCTTCGAGAAATGCACACACAAACCCACACACTACTTTAGATATTTAGATGACATCTGGGGCACATGGACACACGGCACAGACACATTTTTAGACTTCATGAACATCTTAAACACGCACCACACATCGATCAAAGTTAAACACACCACACATAACTCCTCAATTAATTTCTTAGACACCACCACATACAAAGGCCCTGATTTTAACCGCACTAACACATTAGACACAAAGGTTTATTTCAAAGATACTGACACACATTCATTACTACACAAAAACAGCTTCCACCCAAAACACACATTCAGAGGACTTGTTAAATCCCAACTCTTAAGATTCCACAGAATCTGCAGCCAGTCCACGGAATTTGAAAAGGCCACTCAGACTCTATATGGGTCGTTGAGGAAAAGAGGCTACGCCCGGAGCTTCCTGAGGAAAATCCGAAAGTCGTTTCTGGAAACAAAGGAGAAGAACCTCAAAACTCCCATCCCCCTGATAACAACTTACTCGAGCCTAAGTATCCACATTAACAACAGAATCAAAAGGAACTTTGAAGACACTCAAAGGAACAATTCTGTGATGCAGGAATTTAGGATCATATCAGCATATAGGAAAAACAAAAACTTACAGGACATCTTAGTCAAAAGTAAACTAAAACCAAAACCGGGACAACCACACAAAAACAAACCGCAGTTCTTTAAAGAGAAAAAATCTGTAAAGAACAGGGGAACCAAACAGGTATTTCCCATCCTCCAGAAAATCAATCTGGACACAAGAAACTGCGTGTACATCATCACATGCAACAAATGCGGGAGCCAGTACATAGGAGAAACAGGGAATTCCATCCGAATCCGACTGGCACAACACAGATATAACATTAAGAACCAGAAAGAAATGCACACTAAATTAGTCCCACATTTTCTGGAACACGGCCTTCAATCACTAGAAGTGAGCGGACTCGAACACAACATTAATTGGACAGCTGCACAACGGCAGCAGACAGAGAGATACTGGGTTCGTCAACTCGACACCAGATATCCCACTGGACTGAACATTAAATAAATTTGACATGCTTTCTCAGCCCGACCTGCCGAGTATCAGAGTGAGGTTTGAATCAGGGAATCCACAGATGGCCTATGCATTCCCTGTCTTTTTTAGAAGCACAAGTCAGTTAAAACTGACAGCTCTAGAAAGCAGGATCCGTTGTCCCGAACCTAACCAGCTCGTGCCTCTGGGGAAGCAGCCCTGCCATTGGCAGACTGTCCAGATCAAACCGATCAATGAGAAAGGAGGGGGCGGAGAAAGCGGGCGGAGCCCAAAATACACAGACACAAATAGAGCAGCAAAACACTGAGCAGCCACACTGCCTGATGAAGATCTAACCAGATCGAAACGTCGCGACCTACACACCGAGAAAAAGGACAAGCTTCCACCTCCAGCAAGAACCAGAAGGACGAACCCTCCCTCCACGGAAGAGAACTCTCTCCACAGAGGACCAACAAGGAGCAAAACTGACTTAGGTTGATACCTTACTCAGTTTACTCAGGAGACCTTCACAAAGGACCTCTCCACACGCTGCAGCAGCCCTCCAGCAGAAACAGCACTCCGGAGGACTCAGCCTACAGCACAAAAACACAAATCTAACACAGGTCGATACCTAACGGTGCCAACTAAAGCCTTGTTAAATTTGTTAGGTAAGTATGAGCCACAAAGGTAGACGCCAGCCCCGGGCTGACAACACACACTACCAGAGAGGCTACACCACAGCACACACACAGCACCACAGGAAAAGACAAATAACACAGTGTCAGAGCTCTTTTCAAATCACGGTGAGAATAATGTTTAATTTGATCCGTATGGTACACCACCTGCGCAATATTACTGTCAGCGTGGACCACAACAAAGAGTCCAGACCGGATCCTCCCAGCCTGCTACGCAAGATGAAGGAACTGATGGATCTCATCAAACCAGCTTGCCCGACAGGGAAAACCTTGCTCCTCCTGGAAGGCAATGCTAGAAACTGGGGCTACAATACTCGAGTAATCCTTGATGGACACTACACTGATGAGATCGACAGACTGTCCGCAGAGCTCTCCCAGGTGCTCACAGGAAACTGGAGAGAACCATGGGAAGTAGCTCAACGCTGGGCCTGGAACAACCTCGGCAAGAGACTGCACAGGAGCTCTCTGGAGCACACCAGGGCCATCATCATCAGCGTAAACAGCCCCAAAACAACACCTTCACAGCCACCGACCACCACTCAGAACCGGTACAGCGTGCTGACGGAGGAAACCGAGAGGGAGACAGAGACCGGCAACAGCTCTCAGAGTGCTAGCACAGGAGAGAATGAAAATCCTGCCCCCTGGACGATCCCTCCAAGGATCGCCCCTGCAGACACGCCGGCACTGTCACAGACAGAATTCCCTCAGATTCCAAAAACCCGACGCACGCCGAACAACAGGAGCCGTGAGAATAAAAAGAGGAGCAACGCAGAACCAGCCGCGACTCCCCCTCCGGCCTTCCAGCCGTCTGAGATTTCCCCGGCAGGCTCACCACTTGCACCTTCTTCCCTGCAGCTCTCTACCCACTCGGTCACTCCAACACCTAGACCGAGATCCCGCCTGCATGCCTCCCCCACTGCCTCTGCATCCTGTGCGCCTGCCTCCCTCATCTCCCCAGCATCTAACTTGGATGCTTCTCTCCTCCCTTCTCACTCTCCATTTTCTGCTTCCCTCCTCTCTACCCACACCTCTCACTCATCTGTGCCTAATCTTAACCTTTCACCCTGCATGCCTGACCTGAACCCTCCTGCCTTATCTATTAACCTTTCCCTCGACCCTAACTCTAACCCTAACCAAATTCCATCTTCTCTCTCTACCCCGGCTCCTGCTGCCTCGTCTCCTAATCCTTCCCCTGACTCTAACCCTAACCCACCTCCATCCTCTCCCTCGCTCCCGTCTCCTGCTGCCTTGTCCCCTAATCTTTCCCCGGACACTAACCCTAACTTGAATCAACTTTCACCCTCTCTCTCCATCCCGTTTCCTGACCTCTCCACTGCACCGGCTTCTCCAGCCTCCTCTCCCTCCTCCCCCACTCCTCCCAGGGCGCACATCTTCCCCGCAGTAACTGTACAACGGACACTAGTCTCTACCGAGACTCCCAAAACAACTCACAGACCAACACGCCACCCAAACACCAGTAGGAAAAACCTGGATTGGTCCCTGAAAACCCGGAAAAGTTGTCTCATCATCGGTGACTCGAATCTGGCTAACATCCCACCACACACGAACGAGGATGTCCAGATTGACAGCTATCCGGGCGCTAAATTCTCCCACGTGGAACCGCTGCTACAAGCACACAGGGACAACACCACGGTGAAGAAAGTAGTGCTCTCTTTCGGGATCAATAACAGGGAAAACAAACCAAAGGAAACAACAATAAAGCAGGTGCAGAAGGCTCGCAGAGCATCCAAACTTGCATTCCCGGACGCAGAAATCTACATCCCGGTGATCAACTACTCGGACACACTACCCCCGGAACAACAGAGGAACCTGGATACACTGAATAAGTACATCATGGAGAATACGAATCACATCCCAAAACTGCGGAAACAGGACTTTAAAACAGCAAGGGACAACGTCCACTGGACCACAGAAACAGCAGAAAAGATGCTGCAACACTGGATGACGCATTTAAACTAGACATCCCCACAAGCCTACAAACTGAGGAGGGGAGCAAGAACATAGTACTCCTGGCCAACAACTTTCAACCGACAGAGCCCCAAATAAAACTACTGGAAAAAGGACTTTCCTTCATCCCCACGCTAGATATCCACAAACAACAGAGGAATAACCTAAGACAGGACATAGGAATATACCACAGGAAACTAAAACTGGCAGCCTTTTTCCAAAACAAGAGAAAAAAGGACAGGATACCCTTCATGCCCACATCCAAATGGGAGCCTAGAGGGGGACAAATTGCCCAGGAAATCACCGACTTGATCACCCTAGACAGGGAAGCACTAGACGTACTGCCAGAACAACATAGAGATCACTGTAACCTAACGCAGGAGGAGGTAACAGCCCTCAGGAACCTAGCCAAAAACAGAAACATAGTCATTAAACCAGCAGACAAGGGAAGCGCTATAGTGATCATGGACAGAGAACAGTACATCTGGGAGGCTGAGAGACAGCTCAACAACCAGGAACACTACAGGAAACTACAGGAACCCACTTACCTAAAAACAGTGGAGGACATAAATAAAATCATAGATACGCTGTTGGACAAAAAATACATAAATACGAAACAGAGCAGCTACCTAAAGGGAAAAGAAGCACCCAGAGCCAGGATATTCTACCTACTACCCAAGATTCACAAAGCACCAGACACATGGCCTAAACCGTATGAGATTCCATCAGGAAGGCCGATTGTCTCTGACTGCAACAGTGAATCCTACAGGACGGCAGAATACATAGATTTCTTTCTAAATCCTCTGTCGAACCGCCATCCTAGCTACATAAAGGACACCTATGATTTTGTAGCCAAAATCAGAGGCATCACCGTCCCACAGTCTGCGTTTTTATTCAGTATAGATGTAGACAGCCTATACACTAACATAGAAACAACAGAGGGACTAAAAGCAGTTAGGAAATGGTTCAACAAATACCCGGACAAAGACAGACCGGATGCAGAAATCCTGGAACTCCTGTTCATCAACCTGACGAAAAACGACTTTGAATTCAACCAGGAATTTTACCTCCAAATCAAAGGGACAGCAATGGGCAAGAAATTCGCACCAGCCTATGCGGACATTTACATGGCTGACTGGGAAGAAACAGTCTTCGAGAAATGCACACACAAACCCACACACTACTTTAGATATTTAGATGACATCTGGGGCACATGGACACACGGCACAGACACATTTTTAGACTTCATGAACATCTTAAACACGCACCACACATCGATCAAAGTTAAACACACCACACATAACTCCTCAATTAATTTCTTAGACACCACCACATACAAAGGCCCTGATTTTAACCGCACTAACACATTAGACACAAAGGTTTATTTCAAAGATACTGACACACATTCATTACTACACAAAAACAGCTTCCACCCAAAACACACATTCAGAGGACTTGTTAAATCCCAACTCTTAAGATTCCACAGAATCTGCAGCCAGTCCACGGAATTTGAAAAGGCCACTCAGACTCTATATGGGTCGTTGAGGAAAAGAGGCTACGCCCGGAGCTTCCTGAGGAAAATCCGAAAGTCGTTTCTGGAAACAAAGGAGAAGAACCTCAAAACTCCCATCCCCCTGATAACAACTTACTCGAGCCTAAGTATCCACATTAACAACAGAATCAAAAGGAACTTTGAAGACACTCAAAGGAACAATTCTGTGATGCAGGAATTTAGGATCATATCAGCATATAGGAAAAACAAAAACTTACAGGACATCTTAGTCAAAAGTAAACTAAAACCAAAACCGGGACAACCACACAAAAACAAACCGCAGTTCTTTAAAGAGAAAAAATCTGTAAAGAACAGGGGAACCAAACAGGTATTTCCCATCCTCCAGAAAATCAATCTGGACACAAGAAACTGCGTGTACATCATCACATGCAACAAATGCGGGAGCCAGTACATAGGAGAAACAGGGAATTCCATCCGAATCCGACTGGCACAACACAGATATAACATTAAGAACCAGAAAGAAATGCACACTAAATTAGTCCCACATTTTCTGGAACACGGCCTTCAATCACTAGAAGTGAGCGGACTCGAACACAACATTAATTGGACAGCTGCACAACGGCAGCAGACAGAGAGATACTGGGTTCGTCAACTCGACACCAGATATCCCACTGGACTGAACATTAAATAAATTTGACATGCTTTCTCAGCCCGACCTGCCGAGTATCAGAGTGAGGTTTGAATCAGGGAATCCACAGATGGCCTATGCATTCCCTGTCTTTTTTAGAAGCACAAGTCAGTTAAAACTGACAGCTCTAGAAAGCAGGATCCGTTGTCCCGAACCTAACCAGCTCGTGCCTCTGGGGAAGCAGCCCTGCCATTGGCAGACTGTCCAGATCAAACCGATCAATGAGAAAGGAGGGGGCGGAGAAAGCGGGCGGAGCCCAAAATACACAGACACAAATAGAGCAGCAAAACACTGAGCAGCCACACTGCCTGATGAAGATCTAACCAGATCGAAACGTCGCGACCTACACACCGAGAAAAAGGACAAGCTTCCACCTCCAGCAAGAACCAGAAGGACGAACCCTCCCTCCACGGAAGAGAACTCTCTCCACAGAGGACCAACAAGGAGCAAAACTGACTTAGGTTGATACCTTACTCAGTTTACTCAGGAGACCTTCACAAAGGACCTCTCCACACGCTGCAGCAGCCCTCCAGCAGAAACAGCACTCCGGAGGACTCAGCCTACAGCACAAAAACACAAATCTAACACAGGTCGATACCTAACGGTGCCAACTAAAGCCTTGTTAAATTTGTTAGGTAAGTATGAGCCACAAAGGTAGACGCCAGCCCCGGGCTGACAACACACACTACCAGAGAGGCTACACCACAGCACACACACAGCACCACAGGAAAAGACAAATAACACAGTGTCAGAGCTCTTTTCAAATCACGGTGAGAATAATGTTTAATTTGATCCGTATGGTACACCACCTGCGCAATATTACTGTCAGCGTGGACCACAACAAAGAGTCCAGACCGGATCCTCCCAGCCTGCTACGCAAGATGAAGGAACTGATGGATCTCATCAAACCAGCTTGCCCGACAGGGAAAACCTTGCTCCTCCTGGAAGGCAATGCTAGAAACTGGGGCTACAATACTCGAGTAATCCTTGATGGACACTACACTGATGAGATCGACAGACTGTCCGCAGAGCTCTCCCAGGTGCTCACAGGAAACTGGAGAGAACCATGGGAAGTAGCTCAACGCTGGGCCTGGAACAACCTCGGCAAGAGACTGCACAGGAGCTCTCTGGAGCACACCAGGGCCATCATCATCAGCGTAAACAGCCCCAAAACAACACCTTCACAGCCACCGACCACCACTCAGAACCGGTACAGCGTGCTGACGGAGGAAACCGAGAGGGAGACAGAGACCGGCAACAGCTCTCAGAGTGCTAGCACAGGAGAGAATGAAAATCCTGCCCCCTGGACGATCCCTCCAAGGATCGCCCCTGCAGACACGCCGGCACTGTCACAGACAGAATTCCCTCAGATTCCAAAAACCCGACGCACGCCGAACAACAGGAGCCGTGAGAATAAAAAGAGGAGCAACGCAGAACCAGCCGCGACTCCCCCTCCGGCCTTCCAGCCGTCTGAGATTTCCCCGGCAGGCTCACCACTTGCACCTTCTTCCCTGCAGCTCTCTACCCACTCGGTCACTCCAACACCTAGACCGAGATCCCGCCTGCATGCCTCCCCCACTGCCTCTGCATCCTGTGCGCCTGCCTCCCTCATCTCCCCAGCATCTAACTTGGATGCTTCTCTCCTCCCTTCTCACTCTCCATTTTCTGCTTCCCTCCTCTCTACCCACACCTCTCACTCATCTGTGCCTAATCTTAACCTTTCACCCTGCATGCCTGACCTGAACCCTCCTGCCTTATCTATTAACCTTTCCCTCGACCCTAACTCTAACCCTAACCAAATTCCATCTTCTCTCTCTACCCCGGCTCCTGCTGCCTCGTCTCCTAATCCTTCCCCTGACTCTAACCCTAACCCACCTCCATCCTCTCCCTCGCTCCCGTCTCCTGCTGCCTTGTCCCCTAATCTTTCCCCGGACACTAACCCTAACTTGAATCAACTTTCACCCTCTCTCTCCATCCCGTTTCCTGACCTCTCCACTGCACCGGCTTCTCCAGCCTCCTCTCCCTCCTCCCCCACTCCTCCCAGGGCGCACATCTTCCCCGCAGTAACTGTACAACGGACACTAGTCTCTACCGAGACTCCCAAAACAACTCACAGACCAACACGCCACCCAAACACCAGTAGGAAAAACCTGGATTGGTCCCTGAAAACCCGGAAAAGTTGTCTCATCATCGGTGACTCGAATCTGGCTAACATCCCACCACACACGAACGAGGATGTCCAGATTGACAGCTATCCGGGCGCTAAATTCTCCCACGTGGAACCGCTGCTACAAGCACACAGGGACAACACCACGGTGAAGAAAGTAGTGCTCTCTTTCGGGATCAATAACAGGGAAAACAAACCAAAGGAAACAACAATAAAGCAGGTGCAGAAGGCTCGCAGAGCATCCAAACTTG
This sequence comes from Semicossyphus pulcher, assembly GCF_022749685.1. NCBI lineage: Eukaryota > Metazoa > Chordata > Actinopteri > Labriformes > Labridae > Semicossyphus > Semicossyphus pulcher. The sequence continues at coordinate 813,504 of NW_027211716.1, read as the reverse complement.
CATTCCCGGACGCAGAAATCTACATCCCGGTGATCAACTACTCGGACACACTACCCCCGGAACAACAGAGGAACCTGGATACACTGAATAAGTACATCATGGAGAATACGAATCACATCCCAAAACTGCGGAAACAGGACTTTAAAACAGCAAGGGACAACGTCCACTGGACCACAGAAACAGCAGAAAAGATGCTGCAACACTGGATGACGCATTTAAACTAGACATCCCCACAAGCCTACAAACTGAGGAGGGGAGCAAGAACATAGTACTCCTGGCCAACAACTTTCAACCGACAGAGCCCCAAATAAAACTACTGGAAAAAGGACTTTCCTTCATCCCCACGCTAGATATCCACAAACAACAGAGGAATAACCTAAGACAGGACATAGGAATATACCACAGGAAACTAAAACTGGCAGCCTTTTTCCAAAACAAGAGAAAAAAGGACAGGATACCCTTCATGCCCACATCCAAATGGGAGCCTAGAGGGGGACAAATTGCCCAGGAAATCACCGACTTGATCACCCTAGACAGGGAAGCACTAGACGTACTGCCAGAACAACATAGAGATCACTGTAACCTAACGCAGGAGGAGGTAACAGCCCTCAGGAACCTAGCCAAAAACAGAAACATAGTCATTAAACCAGCAGACAAGGGAAGCGCTATAGTGATCATGGACAGAGAACAGTACATCTGGGAGGCTGAGAGACAGCTCAACAACCAGGAACACTACAGGAAACTACAGGAACCCACTTACCTAAAAACAGTGGAGGACATAAATAAAATCATAGATACGCTGTTGGACAAAAAATACATAAATACGAAACAGAGCAGCTACCTAAAGGGAAAAGAAGCACCCAGAGCCAGGATATTCTACCTACTACCCAAGATTCACAAAGCACCAGACACATGGCCTAAACCGTATGAGATTCCATCAGGAAGGCCGATTGTCTCTGACTGCAACAGTGAATCCTACAGGACGGCAGAATACATAGATTTCTTTCTAAATCCTCTGTCGAACCGCCATCCTAGCTACATAAAGGACACCTATGATTTTGTAGCCAAAATCAGAGGCATCACCGTCCCACAGTCTGCGTTTTTATTCAGTATAGATGTAGACAGCCTATACACTAACATAGAAACAACAGAGGGACTAAAAGCAGTTAGGAAATGGTTCAACAAATACCCGGACAAAGACAGACCGGATGCAGAAATCCTGGAACTCCTGTTCATCAACCTGACGAAAAACGACTTTGAATTCAACCAGGAATTTTACCTCCAAATCAAAGGGACAGCAATGGGCAAGAAATTCGCACCAGCCTATGCGGACATTTACATGGCTGACTGGGAAGAAACAGTCTTCGAGAAATGCACACACAAACCCACACACTACTTTAGATATTTAGATGACATCTGGGGCACATGGACACACGGCACAGACACATTTTTAGACTTCATGAACATCTTAAACACGCACCACACATCGATCAAAGTTAAACACACCACACATAACTCCTCAATTAATTTCTTAGACACCACCACATACAAAGGCCCTGATTTTAACCGCACTAACACATTAGACACAAAGGTTTATTTCAAAGATACTGACACACATTCATTACTACACAAAAACAGCTTCCACCCAAAACACACATTCAGAGGACTTGTTAAATCCCAACTCTTAAGATTCCACAGAATCTGCAGCCAGTCCACGGAATTTGAAAAGGCCACTCAGACTCTATATGGGTCGTTGAGGAAAAGAGGCTACGCCCGGAGCTTCCTGAGGAAAATCCGAAAGTCGTTTCTGGAAACAAAGGAGAAGAACCTCAAAACTCCCATCCCCCTGATAACAACTTACTCGAGCCTAAGTATCCACATTAACAACAGAATCAAAAGGAACTTTGAAGACACTCAAAGGAACAATTCTGTGATGCAGGAATTTAGGATCATATCAGCATATAGGAAAAACAAAAACTTACAGGACATCTTAGTCAAAAGTAAACTAAAACCAAAACCGGGACAACCACACAAAAACAAACCGCAGTTCTTTAAAGAGAAAAAATCTGTAAAGAACAGGGGAACCAAACAGGTATTTCCCATCCTCCAGAAAATCAATCTGGACACAAGAAACTGCGTGTACATCATCACATGCAACAAATGCGGGAGCCAGTACATAGGAGAAACAGGGAATTCCATCCGAATCCGACTGGCACAACACAGATATAACATTAAGAACCAGAAAGAAATGCACACTAAATTAGTCCCACATTTTCTGGAACACGGCCTTCAATCACTAGAAGTGAGCGGACTCGAACACAACATTAATTGGACAGCTGCACAACGGCAGCAGACAGAGAGATACTGGGTTCGTCAACTCGACACCAGATATCCCACTGGACTGAACATTAAATAAATTTGACATGCTTTCTCAGCCCGACCTGCCGAGTATCAGAGTGAGGTTTGAATCAGGGAATCCACAGATGGCCTATGCATTCCCTGTCTTTTTTAGAAGCACAAGTCAGTTAAAACTGACAGCTCTAGAAAGCAGGATCCGTTGTCCCGAACCTAACCAGCTCGTGCCTCTGGGGAAGCAGCCCTGCCATTGGCAGACTGTCCAGATCAAACCGATCAATGAGAAAGGAGGGGGCGGAGAAAGCGGGCGGAGCCCAAAATACACAGACACAAATAGAGCAGCAAAACACTGAGCAGCCACACTGCCTGATGAAGATCTAACCAGATCGAAACGTCGCGACCTACACACCGAGAAAAAGGACAAGCTTCCACCTCCAGCAAGAACCAGAAGGACGAACCCTCCCTCCACGGAAGAGAACTCTCTCCACAGAGGACCAACAAGGAGCAAAACTGACTTAGGTTGATACCTTACTCAGTTTACTCAGGAGACCTTCACAAAGGACCTCTCCACACGCTGCAGCAGCCCTCCAGCAGAAACAGCACTCCGGAGGACTCAGCCTACAGCACAAAAACACAAATCTAACACAGGTCGATACCTAACGGTGCCAACTAAAGCCTTGTTAAATTTGTTAGGTAAGTATGAGCCACAAAGGTAGACGCCAGCCCCGGGCTGACAACACACACTACCAGAGAGGCTACACCACAGCACACACACAGCACCACAGGAAAAGACAAATGACACAGTGTCAGAGCTCTTTTCAAATCACGGTGAGAATAATGTTTAATTTGATCCGTATGGTACACCACCTGCGCAATATTACTGTCAGCGTGGACCACAACAAAGAGTCCAGACCGGATCCTCCCAGCCTGCTACGCAAGATGAAGGAACTGATGGATCTCATCAAACCAGCTTGCCCGACAGGGAAAACCTTGCTCCTCCTGGAAGGCAATGCTAGAAACTGGGGCTACAATACTCGAGTAATCCTTGATGGACACTACACTGATGAGATCGACAGACTGTCCGCAGAGCTCTCCCAGGTGCTCACAGGAAACTGGAGAGAACCATGGGAAGTAGCTCAACGCTGGGCCTGGAACAACCTCGGCAAGAGACTGCACAGGAGCTCTCTGGAGCACACCAGGGCCATCATCATCAGCGTAAACAGCCCCAAAACAACACCTTCACAGCCACCGACCACCACTCAGAACCGGTACAGCGTGCTGACGGAGGAAACCGAGAGGGAGACAGAGACCGGCAACAGCTCTCAGAGTGCTAGCACAGGAGAGAATGAAAATCCTGCCCCCTGGACGATCCCTCCAAGGATCGCCCCTGCAGACACGCCGGCACTGTCACAGACAGAATTCCCTCAGATTCCAAAAACCCGACGCACGCCGAACAACAGGAGCCGTGAGAATAAAAAGAGGAGCAACGCAGAACCAGCCGCGACTCCCCCTCCGGCCTTCCAGCCGTCTGAGATTTCCCCGGCAGGCTCACCACTTGCACCTTCTTCCCTGCAGCTCTCTACCCACTCGGTCACTCCAACACCTAGACCGAGATCCCGCCTGCATGCCTCCCCCACTGCCTCTGCATCCTGTGCGCCTGCCTCCCTCATCTCCCCAGCATCTAACTTGGATGCTTCTCTCCTCCCTTCTCACTCTCCATTTTCTGCTTCCCTCCTCTCTACCCACACCTCTCACTCATCTGTGCCTAATCTTAACCTTTCACCCTGCATGCCTGACCTGAACCCTCCTGCCTTATCTATTAACCTTTCCCTCGACCCTAACTCTAACCCTAACCAAATTCCATCTTCTCTCTCTACCCCGGCTCCTGCTGCCTCGTCTCCTAATCCTTCCCCTGACTCTAACCCTAACCCACCTCCATCCTCTCCCTCGCTCCCGTCTCCTGCTGCCTTGTCCCCTAATCTTTCCCCGGACACTAACCCTAACTTGAATCAACTTTCACCCTCTCTCTCCATCCCGTTTCCTGACCTCTCCACTGCACCGGCTTCTCCAGCCTCCTCTCCCTCCTCCCCCACTCCTCCCAGGGCGCACATCTTCCCCGCAGTAACTGTACAACGGACACTAGTCTCTACCGAGACTCCCAAAACAACTCACAGACCAACACGCCACCCAAACACCAGTAGGAAAAACCTGGATTGGTCCCTGAAAACCCGGAAAAGTTGTCTCATCATCGGTGACTCGAATCTGGCTAACATCCCACCACACACGAACGAGGATGTCCAGATTGACAGCTATCCGGGCGCTAAATTCTCCCACGTGGAACCGCTGCTACAAGCACACAGGGACAACACCACGGTGAAGAAAGTAGTGCTCTCTTTCGGGATCAATAACAGGGAAAACAAACCAAAGGAAACAACAATAAAGCAGGTGCAGAAGGCTCGCAGAGCATCCAAACTTGCATTCCCGGACGCAGAAATCTACATCCCGGTGATCAACTACTCGGACACACTACCCCCGGAACAACAGAGGAACCTGGATACACTGAATAAGTACATCATGGAGAATACGAATCACATCCCAAAACTGCGGAAACAGGACTTTAAAACAGCAAGGGACAACGTCCACTGGACCACAGAAACAGCAGAAAAGATGCTGCAACACTGGATGACGCATTTAAACTAGACATCCCCACAAGCCTACAAACTGAGGAGGGGAGCAAGAACATAGTACTCCTGGCCAACAACTTTCAACCGACAGAGCCCCAAATAAAACTACTGGAAAAAGGACTTTCCTTCATCCCCACGCTAGATATCCACAAACAACAGAGGAATAACCTAAGACAGGACATAGGAATATACCACAGGAAACTAAAACTGGCAGCCTTTTTCCAAAACAAGAGAAAAAAGGACAGGATACCCTTCATGCCCACATCCAAATGGGAGCCTAGAGGGGGACAAATTGCCCAGGAAATCACCGACTTGATCACCCTAGACAGGGAAGCACTAGACGTACTGCCAGAACAACATAGAGATCACTGTAACCTAACGCAGGAGGAGGTAACAGCCCTCAGGAACCTAGCCAAAAACAGAAACATAGTCATTAAACCAGCAGACAAGGGAAGCGCTATAGTGATCATGGACAGAGAACAGTACATCTGGGAGGCTGAGAGACAGCTCAACAACCAGGAACACTACAGGAAACTACAGGAACCCACTTACCTAAAAACAGTGGAGGACATAAATAAAATCATAGATACGCTGTTGGACAAAAAATACATAAATACGAAACAGAGCAGCTACCTAAAGGGAAAAGAAGCACCCAGAGCCAGGATATTCTACCTACTACCCAAGATTCACAAAGCACCAGACACATGGCCTAAACCGTATGAGATTCCATCAGGAAGGCCGATTGTCTCTGACTGCAACAGTGAATCCTACAGGACGGCAGAATACATAGATTTCTTTCTAAATCCTCTGTCGAACCGCCATCCTAGCTACATAAAGGACACCTATGATTTTGTAGCCAAAATCAGAGGCATCACCGTCCCACAGTCTGCGTTTTTATTCAGTATAGATGTAGACAGCCTATACACTAACATAGAAACAACAGAGGGACTAAAAGCAGTTAGGAAATGGTTCAACAAATACCCGGACAAAGACAGACCGGATGCAGAAATCCTGGAACTCCTGTTCATCAACCTGACGAAAAACGACTTTGAATTCAACCAGGAATTTTACCTCCAAATCAAAGGGACAGCAATGGGCAAGAAATTCGCACCAGCCTATGCGGACATTTACATGGCTGACTGGGAAGAAACAGTCTTCGAGAAATGCACACACAAACCCACACACTACTTTAGATATTTAGATGACATCTGGGGCACATGGACACACGGCACAGACACATTTTTAGACTTCATGAACATCTTAAACACGCACCACACATCGATCAAAGTTAAACACACCACACATAACTCCTCAATTAATTTCTTAGACACCACCACATACAAAGGCCCTGATTTTAACCGCACTAACACATTAGACACAAAGGTTTATTTCAAAGATACTGACACACATTCATTACTACACAAAAACAGCTTCCACCCAAAACACACATTCAGAGGACTTGTTAAATCCCAACTCTTAAGATTCCACAGAATCTGCAGCCAGTCCACGGAATTTGAAAAGGCCACTCAGACTCTATATGGGTCGTTGAGGAAAAGAGGCTACGCCCGGAGCTTCCTGAGGAAAATCCGAAAGTCGTTTCTGGAAACAAAGGAGAAGAACCTCAAAACTCCCATCCCCCTGATAACAACTTACTCGAGCCTAAGTATCCACATTAACAACAGAATCAAAAGGAACTTTGAAGACACTCAAAGGAACAATTCTGTGATGCAGGAATTTAGGATCATATCAGCATATAGGAAAAACAAAAACTTACAGGACATCTTAGTCAAAAGTAAACTAAAACCAAAACCGGGACAACCACACAAAAACAAACCGCAGTTCTTTAAAGAGAAAAAATCTGTAAAGAACAGGGGAACCAAACAGGTATTTCCCATCCTCCAGAAAATCAATCTGGACACAAGAAACTGCGTGTACATCATCACATGCAACAAATGCGGGAGCCAGTACATAGGAGAAACAGGGAATTCCATCCGAATCCGACTGGCACAACACAGATATAACATTAAGAACCAGAAAGAAATGCACACTAAATTAGTCCCACATTTTCTGGAACACGGCCTTCAATCACTAGAAGTGAGCGGACTCGAACACAACATTAATTGGACAGCTGCACAACGGCAGCAGACAGAGAGATACTGGGTTCGTCAACTCGACACCAGATATCCCACTGGACTGAACATTAAATAAATTTGACATGCTTTCTCAGCCCGACCTGCCGAGTATCAGAGTGAGGTTTGAATCAGGGAATCCACAGATGGCCTATGCATTCCCTGTCTTTTTTAGAAGCACAAGTCAGTTAAAACTGACAGCTCTAGAAAGCAGGATCCGTTGTCCCGAACCTAACCAGCTCGTGCCTCTGGGGAAGCAGCCCTGCCATTGGCAGACTGTCCAGATCAAACCGATCAATGAGAAAGGAGGGGGCGGAGAAAGCGGGCGGAGCCCAAAATACACAGACACAAATAGAGCAGCAAAACACTGAGCAGCCACACTGCCTGATGAAGATCTAACCAGATCGAAACGTCGCGACCTACACACCGAGAAAAAGGACAAGCTTCCACCTCCAGCAAGAACCAGAAGGACGAACCCTCCCTCCACGGAAGAGAACTCTCTCCACAGAGGACCAACAAGGAGCAAAACTGACTTAGGTTGATACCTTACTCAGTTTACTCAGGAGACCTTCACAAAGGACCTCTCCACACGCTGCAGCAGCCCTCCAGCAGAAACAGCACTCCGGAGGACTCAGCCTACAGCACAAAAACACAAATCTAACACAGGTCGATACCTAACGGTGCCAACTAAAGCCTTGTTAAATTTGTTAGGTAAGTATGAGCCACAAAGGTAGACGCCAGCCCCGGGCTGACAACACACACTACCAGAGAGGCTACACCACAGCACACACACAGCACCACAGGAAAAGACAAATGACACAGTGTCAGAGCTCTTTTCAAATCACGGTGAGAATAATGTTTAATTTGATCCGTATGGTACACCACCTGCGCAATATTACTGTCAGCGTGGACCACAACAAAGAGTCCAGACCGGATCCTCCCAGCCTGCTACGCAAGATGAAGGAACTGATGGATCTCATCAAACCAGCTTGCCCGACAGGGAAAACCTTGCTCCTCCTGGAAGGCAATGCTAGAAACTGGGGCTACAATACTCGAGTAATCCTTGATGGACACTACACTGATGAGATCGACAGACTGTCCGCAGAGCTCTCCCAGGTGCTCACAGGAAACTGGAGAGAACCATGGGAAGTAGCTCAACGCTGGGCCTGGAACAACCTCGGCAAGAGACTGCACAGGAGCTCTCTGGAGCACACCAGGGCCATCATCATCAGCGTAAACAGCCCCAAAACAACACCTTCACAGCCACCGACCACCACTCAGAACCGGTACAGCGTGCTGACGGAGGAAACCGAGAGGGAGACAGAGACCGGCAACAGCTCTCAGAGTGCTAGCACAGGAGAGAATGAAAATCCTGCCCCCTGGACGATCCCTCCAAGGATCGCCCCTGCAGACACGCCGGCACTGTCACAGACAGAATTCCCTCAGATTCCAAAAACCCGACGCACGCCGAACAACAGGAGCCGTGAGAATAAAAAGAGGAGCAACGCAGAACCAGCCGCGACTCCCCCTCCGGCCTTCCAGCCGTCTGAGATTTCCCCGGCAGGCTCACCACTTGCACCTTCTTCCCTGCAGCTCTCTACCCACTCGGTCACTCCAACACCTAGACCGAGATCCCGCCTGCATGCCTCCCCCACTGCCTCTGCATCCTGTGCGCCTGCCTCCCTCATCTCCCCAGCATCTAACTTGGATGCTTCTCTCCTCCCTTCTCACTCTCCATTTTCTGCTTCCCTCCTCTCTACCCACACCTCTCACTCATCTGTGCCTAATCTTAACCTTTCACCCTGCATGCCTGACCTGAACCCTCCTGCCTTATCTATTAACCTTTCCCTCGACCCTAACTCTAACCCTAACCAAATTCCATCTTCTCTCTCTACCCCGGCTCCTGCTGCCTCGTCTCCTAATCCTTCCCCTGACTCTAACCCTAACCCACCTCCATCCTCTCCCTCGCTCCCGTCTCCTGCTGCCTTGTCCCCTAATCTTTCCCCGGACACTAACCCTAACTTGAATCAACTTTCACCCTCTCTCTCCATCCCGTTTCCTGACCTCTCCACTGCACCGGCTTCTCCAGCCTCCTCTCCCTCCTCCCCCACTCCTCCCAGGGCGCACATCTTCCCCGCAGTAACTGTACAACGGACACTAGTCTCTACCGAGACTCCCAAAACAACTCACAGACCAACACGCCACCCAAACACCAGTAGGAAAAACCTGGATTGGTCCCTGAAAACCCGGAAAAGTTGTCTCATCATCGGTGACTCGAATCTGGCTAACATCCCACCACACACGAACGAGGATGTCCAGATTGACAGCTATCCGGGCGCTAAATTCTCCCACGTGGAACCGCTGCTACAAGCACACAGGGACAACACCACGGTGAAGAAAGTAGTGCTCTCTTTCGGGATCAATAACAGGGAAAACAAACCAAAGGAAACAACAATAAAGCAGGTGCAGAAGGCTCGCAGAGCATCCAAACTTGCATTCCCGGACGCAGAAATCTACATCCCGGTGATCAACTACTCGGACACACTACCCCCGGAACAACAGAGGAACCTGGATACACTGAATAAGTACATCATGGAGAATACGAATCACATCCCAAAACTGCGGAAACAGGACTTTAAAACAGCAAGGGACAACGTCCACTGGACCACAGAAACAGCAGAAAAGATGCTGCAACACTGGATGACGCATTTAAACTAGACATCCCCACAAGCCTACAAACTGAGGAGGGGAGCAAGAACATAGTACTCCTGGCCAACAACTTTCAACCGACGGAGCCCCAAATAAAACTACTGGAAAAAGGACTTTCCTTCATCCCCACGCTAGATATCCACAAACAACAGAGGAATAACCTAAGACAGGACATAGGAATATACCACAGGAAACTAAAACTGGCAGCCTTTTTCCAAAACAAGAGAAAAAAGGACAGGATACCCTTCATGCCCACATCCAAATGGGAGCCTAGAGGGGGACAAATTGCCCAGGAAATCACCGACTTGATCACCCTAGACAGGGAAGCACTAGACGTACTGCCAGAACAACATAGAGATCACTGTAACCTAACGCAGGAGGAGGTAACAGCCCTCAGGAACCTAGCCAAAAACAGAAACATAGTCATTAAACCAGCAGACAAGGGAAGCGCTATAGTGATCATGGACAGAGAACAGTACATCTGGGAGGCTGAGAGACAGCTCAACAACCAGGAACACTACAGGAAACTACAGGAACCCACTTACCTAAAAACAGTGGAGGACATAAATAAAATCATAGATACGCTGTTGGACAAAAAATACATAAATACGAAACAGAGCAGCTACCTAAAGGGAAAAGAAGCACCCAGAGCCAGGATATTCTACCTACTACCCAAGATTCACAAAGCACCAGACACATGGCCTAAACCGTATGAGATTCCATCAGGAAGGCCGATTGTCTCTGACTGCAACAGTGAATCCTACAGGACGGCAGAATACATAGATTTCTTTCTAAATCCTCTGTCGAACCGCCATCCTAGCTACATAAAGGACACCTATGATTTTGTAGCCAAAATCAGAGGCATCACCGTCCCACAGTCTGCGTTTTTATTCAGTATAGATGTAGACAGCCTATACACTAACATAGAAACAACAGAGGGACTAAAAGCAGTTAGGAAATGGTTCAACAAATACCCGGACAAAGACAGACCGGATGCAGAAATCCTGGAACTCCTGTTCATCAACCTGACGAAAAACGACTTTGAATTCAACCAGGAATTTTACCTCCAAATCAAAGGGACAGCAATGGGCAAGAAATTCGCACCAGCCTATGCGGACATTTACATGGCTGACTGGGAAGAAACAGTCTTCGAGAAATGCACACACAAACCCACACACTACTTTAGATATTTAGATGACATCTGGGGCACATGGACACACGGCACAGACACATTTTTAGACTTCATGAACATCTTAAACACGCACCACACATCGATCAAAGTTAAACACACCACACATAACTCCTCAATTAATTTCTTAGACACCACCACATACAAAGGCCCTGATTTTAACCGCACTAACACATTAGACACAAAGGTTTATTTCAAAGATACTGACACACATTCATTACTACACAAAAACAGCTTCCACCCAAAACACACATTCAGAGGACTTGTTAAATCCCAACTCTTAAGATTCCACAGAATCTGCAGCCAGTCCACGGAATTTGAAAAGGCCACTCAGACTCTATATGGGTCGTTGAGGAAAAGAGGCTACGCCCGGAGCTTCCTGAGGAAAATCCGAAAGTCGTTTCTGGAAACAAAGGAGAAGAACCTCAAAACTCCCATCCCCCTGATAACAACTTACTCGAGCCTAAGTATCCACATTAACAACAGAATCAAAAGGAACTTTGAAGACACTCAAAGGAACAATTCTGTGATGCAGGAATTTAGGATCATATCAGCATATAGGAAAAACAAAAACTTACAGGACATCTTAGTCAAAAGTAAACTAAAACCAAAACCGGGACAACCACACAAAAACAAACCGCAGTTCTTTAAAGAGAAAAAATCTGTAAAGAACAGGGGAACCAAACAGGTATTTCCCATCCTCCAGAAAATCAATCTGGACACAAGAAACTGCGTGTACATCATCACATGCAACAAATGCGGGAGCCAGTACATAGGAGAAACAGGGAATTCCATCCGAATCCGACTGGCACAACACAGATATAACATTAAGAACCAGAAAGAAATGCACACTAAATTAGTCCCACATTTTCTGGAACACGGCCTTCAATCACTAGAAGTGAGCGGACTCGAACACAACATTAATTGGACAGCTGCACAACGGCAGCAGACAGAGAGATACTGGGTTCGTCAACTCGACACCAGATATCCCACTGGACTGAACATTAAATAAATTTGACATGCTTTCTCAGCCCGACCTGCCGAGTATCAGAGTGAGGTTTGAATCAGGGAATCCACAGATGGCCTATGCATTCCCTGTCTTTTTTAGAAGCACAAGTCAGTTAAAACTGACAGCTCTAGAAAGCAGGATCCGTTGTCCCGAACCTAACCAGCTCGTGCCTCTGGGGAAGCAGCCCTGCCATTGGCAGACTGTCCAGATCAAACCGATCAATGAGAAAGGAGGGGGCGGAGAAAGCGGGCGGAGCCCAAAATACACAGACACAAATAGAGCAGCAAAACACTGAGCAGCCACACTGCCTGATGAAGATCTAACCAGATCGAAACGTCGCGACCTACACACCGAGAAAAAGGACAAGCTTCCACCTCCAGCAAGAACCAGAAGGACGAACCCTCCCTCCACGGAAGAGAACTCTCTCCACAGAGGACCAACAAGGAGCAAAACTGACTTAGGTTGATACCTTACTCAGTTTACTCAGGAGACCTTCACAAAGGACCTCTCCACACGCTGCAGCAGCCCTCCAGCAGAAACAGCACTCCGGAGGACTCAGCCTACAGCACAAAAACACAAATCTAACACAGGTCGATACCTAACGGTGCCAACTAAAGCCTTGTTAAATTTGTTAGGTAAGTATGAGCCACAAAGGTAGACGCCAGCCCCGGGCTGACAACACACACTACCAGAGAGGCTACACCACAGCACACACACAGCACCACAGGAAAAGACAAATGACACAGTGTCAGAGCTCTTTTCAAATCACGGTGAGAATAATGTTTAATTTGATCCGTATGGTACACCACCTGCGCAATATTACTGTCAGCGTGGACCACAACAAAGAGTCCAGACCGGATCCTCCCAGCCTGCTACGCAAGATGAAGGAACTGATGGATCTCATCAAACCAGCTTGCCCGACAGGGAAAACCTTGCTCCTCCTGGAAGGCAATGCTAGAAACTGGGGCTACAATACTCGAGTAATCCTTGATGGACACTACACTGATGAGATCGACAGACTGTCCGCAGAGCTCTCCCAGGTGCTCACAGGAAACTGGAGAGAACCATGGGAAGTAGCTCAACGCTGGGCCTGGAACAACCTCGGCAAGAGACTGCACAGGAGCTCTCTGGAGCACACCAGGGCCATCATCATCAGCGTAAACAGCCCCAAAACAACACCTTCACAGCCACCGACCACCACTCAGAACCGGTACAGCGTGCTGACGGAGGAAACCGAGAGGGAGACAGAGACCGGCAACAGCTCTCAGAGTGCTAGCACAGGAGAGAATGAAAATCCTGCCCCCTGGACGATCCCTCCAAGGATCGCCCCTGCAGACACGCCGGCACTGTCACAGACAGAATTCCCTCAGATTCCAAAAACCCGACGCACGCCGAACAACAGGAGCCGTGAGAATAAAAAGAGGAGCAACGCAGAACCAGCCGCGACTCCCCCTCCGGCCTTCCAGCCGTCTGAGATTTCCCCGGCAGGCTCACCACTTGCACCTTCTTCCCTGCAGCTCTCTACCCACTCGGTCACTCCAACACCTAGACCGAGATCCCGCCTGCATGCCTCCCCCACTGCCTCTGCATCCTGTGCGCCTGCCTCCCTCATCTCCCCAGCATCTAACTTGGATGCTTCTCTCCTCCCTTCTCACTCTCCATTTTCTGCTTCCCTCCTCTCTACCCACACCTCTCACTCATCTGTGCCTAATCTTAACCTTTCACCCTGCATGCCTGACCTGAACCCTCCTGCCTTATCTATTAACCTTTCCCTCGACCCTAACTCTAACCCTAACCAAATTCCATCTTCTCTCTCTACCCCGGCTCCTGCTGCCTCGTCTCCTAATCCTTCCCCTGACTCTAACCCTAACCCACCTCCATCCTCTCCCTCGCTCCCGTCTCCTGCTGCCTTGTCCCCTAATCTTTCCCCGGACACTAACCCTAACTTGAATCAACTTTCACCCTCTCTCTCCATCCCGTTTCCTGACCTCTCCACTGCACCGGCTTCTCCAGCCTCCTCTCCCTCCTCCCCCACTCCTCCCAGGGCGCACATCTTCCCCGCAGTAACTGTACAACGGACACTAGTCTCTACCGAGACTCCCAAAACAACTCACAGACCAACACGCCACCCAAACACCAGTAGGAAAAACCTGGATTGGTCCCTGAAAACCCGGAAAAGTTGTCTCATCATCGGTGACTCGAATCTGGCTAACATCCCACCACACACGAACGAGGATGTCCAGATTGACAGCTATCCGGGCGCTAAATTCTCCCACGTGGAACCGCTGCTACAAGCACACAGGGACAACACCACGGTGAAGAAAGTAGTGCTCTCTTTCGGGATCAATAACAGGGAAAACAAACCAAAGGAAACAACAATAAAGCAGGTGCAGAAGGCTCGCAGAGCATCCAAACTTGCATTCCCGGACGCAGAAATCTACATCCCGGTGATCAACTACTCGGACACACTACCCCCGGAACAACAGAGGAACCTGGATACACTGAATAAGTACATCATGGAGAATACGAATCACATCCCAAAACTGCGGAAACAGGACTTTAAAACAGCAAGGGACAACGTCCACTGGACCACAGAAACAGCAGAAAAGATGCTGCAACACTGGATGACGCATTTAAACTAGACATCCCCACAAGCCTACAAACTGAGGAGGGGAGCAAGAACATAGTACTCCTGGCCAACAACTTTCAACCGACAGAGCCCCAAATAAAACTACTGGAAAAAGGACTTTCCTTCATCCCCACGCTAGATATCCACAAACAACAGAGGAATAACCTAAGACAGGACATAGGAATATACCACAGGAAACTAAAACTGGCAGCCTTTTTCCAAAACAAGAGAAAAAAGGACAGGATACCCTTCATGCCCACATCCAAATGGGAGCCTAGAGGGGGACAAATTGCCCAGGAAATCACCGACTTGATCACCCTAGACAGGGAAGCACTAGACGTACTGCCAGAACAACATAGAGATCACTGTAACCTAACGCAGGAGGAGGTAACAGCCCTCAGGAACCTAGCCAAAAACAGAAACATAGTCATTAAACCAGCAGACAAGGGAAGCGCTATAGTGATCATGGACAGAGAACAGTACATCTGGGAGGCTGAGAGACAGCTCAACAACCAGGAACACTACAGGAAACTACAGGAACCCACTTACCTAAAAACAGTGGAGGACATAAATAAAATCATAGATACGCTGTTGGACAAAAAATACATAAATACGAAACAGAGCAGCTACCTAAAGGGAAAAGAAGCACCCAGAGCCAGGATATTCTACCTACTACCCAAGATTCACAAAGCACCAGACACATGGCCTAAACCGTATGAGATTCCATCAGGAAGGCCGATTGTCTCTGACTGCAACAGTGAATCCTACAGGACGGCAGAATACATAGATTTCTTTCTAAATCCTCTGTCGAACCGCCATCCTAGCTACATAAAGGACACCTATGATTTTGTAGCCAAAATCAGAGGCATCACCGTCCCACAGTCTGCGTTTTTATTCAGTATAGATGTAGACAGCCTATACACTAACATAGAAACAACAGAGGGACTAAAAGCAGTTAGGAAATGGTTCAACAAATACCCGGACAAAGACAGACCGGATGCAGAAATCCTGGAACTCCTGTTCATCAACCTGACGAAAAACGACTTTGAATTCAACCAGGAATTTTACCTCCAAATCAAAGGGACAGCAATGGGCAAGAAATTCGCACCAGCCTATGCGGACATTTACATGGCTGACTGGGAAGAAACAGTCTTCGAGAAATGCACACACAAACCCACACACTACTTTAGATATTTAGATGACATCTGGGGCACATGGACACACGGCACAGACACATTTTTAGACTTCATGAACATCTTAAACACGCACCACACATCGATCAAAGTTAAACACACCACACATAACTCCTCAATTAATTTCTTAGACACCACCACATACAAAGGCCCTGATTTTAACCGCACTAACACATTAGACACAAAGGTTTATTTCAAAGATACTGACACACATTCATTACTACACAAAAACAGCTTCCACCCAAAACACACATTCAGAGGACTTGTTAAATCCCAACTCTTAAGATTCCACAGAATCTGCAGCCAGTCCACGGAATTTGAAAAGGCCACTCAGACTCTATATGGGTCGTTGAGGAAAAGAGGCTACGCCCGGAGCTTCCTGAGGAAAATCCGAAAGTCGTTTCTGGAAACAAAGGAGAAGAACCTCAAAACTCCCATCCCCCTGATAACAACTTACTCGAGCCTAAGTATCCACATTAACAACAGAATCAAAAGGAACTTTGAAGACACTCAAAGGAACAATTCTGTGATGCAGGAATTTAGGATCATATCAGCATATAGGAAAAACAAAAACTTACAGGACATCTTAGTCAAAAGTAAACTAAAACCAAAACCGGGACAACCACACAAAAACAAACCGCAGTTCTTTAAAGAGAAAAAATCTGTAAAGAACAGGGGAACCAAACAGGTATTTCCCATCCTCCAGAAAATCAATCTGGACACAAGAAACTGCGTGTACATCATCACATGCAACAAATGCGGGAGCCAGTACATAGGAGAAACAGGGAATTCCATCCGAATCCGACTGGCACAACACAGATATAACATTAAGAACCAGAAAGAAATGCACACTAAATTAGTCCCACATTTTCTGGAACACGGCCTTCAATCACTAGAAGTGAGCGGACTCGAACACAACATTAATTGGACAGCTGCACAACGGCAGCAGACAGAGAGATACTGGGTTCGTCAACTCGACACCAGATATCCCACTGGACTGAACATTAAATAAATTTGACATGCTTTCTCAGCCCGACCTGCCGAGTATCAGAGTGAGGTTTGAATCAGGGAATCCACAGATGGCCTATGCATTCCCTGTCTTTTTTAGAAGCACAAGTCAGTTAAAACTGACAGCTCTAGAAAGCAGGATCCGTTGTCCCGAACCTAACCAGCTCGTGCCTCTGGGGAAGCAGCCCTGCCATTGGCAGACTGTCCAGATCAAACCGATCAATGAGAAAGGAGGGGGCGGAGAAAGCGGGCGGAGCCCAAAATACACAGACACAAATAGAGCAGCAAAACACTGAGCAGCCACACTGCCTGATGAAGATCTAACCAGATCGAAACGTCGCGACCTACACACCGAGAAAAAGGACAAGCTTCCACCTCCAGCAAGAACCAGAAGGACGAACCCTCCCTCCACGGAAGAGAACTCTCTCCACAGAGGACCAACAAGGAGCAAAACTGACTTAGGTTGATACCTTACTCAGTTTACTCAGGAGACCTTCACAAAGGACCTCTCCACACGCTGCAGCAGCCCTCCAGCAGAAACAGCACTCCGGAGGACTCAGCCTACAGCACAAAAACACAAATCTAACACAGGTCGATACCTAACGGTGCCAACTAAAGCCTTGTTAAATTTGTTAGGTAAGTATGAGCCACAAAGGTAGACGCCAGCCCCGGGCTGACAACACACACTACCAGAGAGGCTACACCACAGCACACACACAGCACCACAGGAAAAGACAAATGACACAGTGTCAGAGCTCTTTTCAAATCACGGTGAGAATAATGTTTAATTTGATCCGTATGGTACACCACCTGCGCAATATTACTGTCAGCGTGGACCACAACAAAGAGTCCAGACCGGATCCTCCCAGCCTGCTACGCAAGATGAAGGAACTGATGGATCTCATCAAACCAGCTTGCCCGACAGGGAAAACCTTGCTCCTCCTGGAAGGCAATGCTAGAAACTGGGGCTACAATACTCGAGTAATCCTTGATGGACACTACACTGATGAGATCGACAGACTGTCCGCAGAGCTCTCCCAGGTGCTCACAGGAAACTGGAGAGAACCATGGGAAGTAGCTCAACGCTGGGCCTGGAACAACCTCGGCAAGAGACTGCACAGGAGCTCTCTGGAGCACACCAGGGCCATCATCATCAGCGTAAACAGCCCCAAAACAACACCTTCACAGCCACCGACCACCACTCAGAACCGGTACAGCGTGCTGACGGAGGAAACCGAGAGGGAGACAGAGACCGGCAACAGCTCTCAGAGTGCTAGCACAGGAGAGAATGAAAATCCTGCCCCCTGGACGATCCCTCCAAGGATCGCCCCTGCAGACACGCCGGCACTGTCACAGACAGAATTCCCTCAGATTCCAAAAACCCGACGCACGCCGAACAACAGGAGCCGTGAGAATAAAAAGAGGAGCAACGCAGAACCAGCCGCGACTCCCCCTCCGGCCTTCCAGCCGTCTGAGATTTCCCCGGCAGGCTCACCACTTGCACCTTCTTCCCTGCAGCTCTCTACCCACTCGGTCACTCCAACACCTAGACCGAGATCCCGCCTGCATGCCTCCCCCACTGCCTCTGCATCCTGTGCGCCTGCCTCCCTCATCTCCCCAGCATCTAACTTGGATGCTTCTCTCCTCCCTTCTCACTCTCCATTTTCTGCTTCCCTCCTCTCTACCCACACCTCTCACTCATCTGTGCCTAATCTTAACCTTTCACCCTGCATGCCTGACCTGAACCCTCCTGCCTTATCTATTAACCTTTCCCTCGACCCTAACTCTAACCCTAACCAAATTCCATCTTCTCTCTCTACCCCGGCTCCTGCTGCCTCGTCTCCTAATCCTTCCCCTGACTCTAACCCTAACCCACCTCCATCCTCTCCCTCGCTCCCGTCTCCTGCTGCCTTGTCCCCTAATCTTTCCCCGGACACTAACCCTAACTTGAATCAACTTTCACCCTCTCTCTCCATCCCGTTTCCTGACCTCTCCACTGCACCGGCTTCTCCAGCCTCCTCTCCCTCCTCCCCCACTCCTCCCAGGGCGCACATCTTCCCCGCAGTAACTGTACAACGGACACTAGTCTCTACCGAGACTCCCAAAACAACTCACAGACCAACACGCCACCCAAACACCAGTAGGAAAAACCTGGATTGGTCCCTGAAAACCCGGAAAAGTTGTCTCATCATCGGTGACTCGAATCTGGCTAACATCCCACCACACACGAACGAGGATGTCCAGATTGACAGCTATCCGGGCGCTAAATTCTCCCACGTGGAACCGCTGCTACAAGCACACAGGGACAACACCACGGTGAAGAAAGTAGTGCTCTCTTTCGGGATCAATAACAGGGAAAACAAACCAAAGGAAACAACAATAAAGCAGGTGCAGAAGGCTCGCAGAGCATCCAAACTTGCATTCCCGGACGCAGAAATCTACATCCCGGTGATCAACTACTCGGACACACTACCCCCGGAACAACAGAGGAACCTGGATACACTGAATAAGTACATCATGGAGAATACGAATCACATCCCAAAACTGCGGAAACAGGACTTTAAAACAGCAAGGGACAACGTCCACTGGACCACAGAAACAGCAGAAAAGATGCTGCAACACTGGATGACGCATTTAAACTAGACATCCCCACAAGCCTACAAACTGAGGAGGGGAGCAAGAACATAGTACTCCTGGCCAACAACTTTCAACCGACAGAGCCCCAAATAAAACTACTGGAAAAAGGACTTTCCTTCATCCCCACGCTAGATATCCACAAACAACAGAGGAATAACCTAAGACAGGACATAGGAATATACCACAGGAAACTAAAACTGGCAGCCTTTTTCCAAAACAAGAGAAAAAAGGACAGGATACCCTTCATGCCCACATCCAAATGGGAGCCTAGAGGGGGACAAATTGCCCAGGAAATCACCGACTTGATCACCCTAGACAGGGAAGCACTAGACGTACTGCCAGAACAACATAGAGATCACTGTAACCTAACGCAGGAGGAGGTAACAGCCCTCAGGAACCTAGCCAAAAACAGAAACATAGTCATTAAACCAGCAGACAAGGGAAGCGCTATAGTGATCATGGACAGAGAACAGTACATCTGGGAGGCTGAGAGACAGCTCAACAACCAGGAACACTACAGGAAACTACAGGAACCCACTTACCTAAAAACAGTGGAGGACATAAATAAAATCATAGATACGCTGTTGGACAAAAAATACATAAATACGAAACAGAGCAGCTACCTAAAGGGAAAAGAAGCACCCAGAGCCAGGATATTCTACCTACTACCCAAGATTCACAAAGCACCAGACACATGGCCTAAACCGTATGAGATTCCATCAGGAAGGCCGATTGTCTCTGACTGCAACAGTGAATCCTACAGGACGGCAGAATACATAGATTTCTTTCTAAATCCTCTGTCGAACCGCCATCCTAGCTACATAAAGGACACCTATGATTTTGTAGCCAAAATCAGAGGCATCACCGTCCCACAGTCTGCGTTTTTATTCAGTATAGATGTAGACAGCCTATACACTAACATAGAAACAACAGAGGGACTAAAAGCAGTTAGGAAATGGTTCAACAAATACCCGGACAAAGACAGACCGGATGCAGAAATCCTGGAACTCCTGTTCATCAACCTGACGAAAAACGACTTTGAATTCAACCAGGAATTTTACCTCCAAATCAAAGGGACAGCAATGGGCAAGAAATTCGCACCAGCCTATGCGGACATTTACATGGCTGACTGGGAAGAAACAGTCTTCGAGAAATGCACACACAAACCCACACACTACTTTAGATATTTAGATGACATCTGGGGCACATGGACACACGGCACAGACACATTTTTAGACTTCATGAACATCTTAAACACGCACCACACATCGATCAAAGTTAAACACACCACACATAACTCCTCAATTAATTTCTTAGACACCACCACATACAAAGGCCCTGATTTTAACCGCACTAACACATTAGACACAAAGGTTTATTTCAAAGATACTGACACACATTCATTACTACACAAAAACAGCTTCCACCCAAAACACACATTCAGAGGACTTGTTAAATCCCAACTCTTAAGATTCCACAGAATCTGCAGCCAGTCCACGGAATTTGAAAAGGCCACTCAGACTCTATATGGGTCGTTGAGGAAAAGAGGCTACGCCCGGAGCTTCCTGAGGAAAATCCGAAAGTCGTTTCTGGAAACAAAGGAGAAGAACCTCAAAACTCCCATCCCCCTGATAACAACTTACTCGAGCCTAAGTATCCACATTAACAACAGAATCAAAAGGAACTTTGAAGACACTCAAAGGAACAATTCTGTGATGCAGGAATTTAGGATCATATCAGCATATAGGAAAAACAAAAACTTACAGGACATCTTAGTCAAAAGTAAACTAAAACCAAAACCGGGACAACCACACAAAAACAAACCGCAGTTCTTTAAAGAGAAAAAATCTGTAAAGAACAGGGGAACCAAACAGGTATTTCCCATCCTCCAGAAAATCAATCTGGACACAAGAAACTGCGTGTACATCATCACATGCAACAAATGCGGGAGCCAGTACATAGGAGAAACAGGGAATTCCATCCGAATCCGACTGGCACAACACAGATATAACATTAAGAACCAGAAAGAAATGCACACTAAATTAGTCCCACATTTTCTGGAACACGGCCTTCAATCACTAGAAGTGAGCGGACTCGAACACAACATTAATTGGACAGCTGCACAACGGCAGCAGACAGAGAGATACTGGGTTCGTCAACTCGACACCAGATATCCCACTGGACTGAACATTAAATAAATTTGACATGCTTTCTCAGCCCGACCTGCCGAGTATCAGAGTGAGGTTTGAATCAGGGAATCCACAGATGGCCTATGCATTCCCTGTCTTTTTTAGAAGCACAAGTCAGTTAAAACTGACAGCTCTAGAAAGCAGGATCCGTTGTCCCGAACCTAACCAGCTCGTGCCTCTGGGGAAGCAGCCCTGCCATTGGCAGACTGTCCAGATCAAACCGATCAATGAGAAAGGAGGGGGCGGAGAAAGCGGGCGGAGCCCAAAATACACAGACACAAATAGAGCAGCAAAACACTGAGCAGCCACACTGCCTGATGAAGATCTAACCAGATCGAAACGTCGCGACCTACACACCGAGAAAAAGGACAAGCTTCCACCTCCAGCAAGAACCAGAAGGACGAACCCTCCCTCCACGGAAGAGAACTCTCTCCACAGAGGACCAACAAGGAGCAAAACTGACTTAGGTTGATACCTTACTCAGTTTACTCAGGAGACCTTCACAAAGGACCTCTCCACACGCTGCAGCAGCCCTCCAGCAGAAACAGCACTCCGGAGGACTCAGCCTACAGCACAAAAACACAAATCTAACACAGGTCGATACCTAACGGTGCCAACTAAAGCCTTGTTAAATTTGTTAGGTAAGTATGAGCCACAAAGGTAGACGCCAGCCCCGGGCTGACAACACACACTACCAGAGAGGCTACACCACAGCACACACACAGCACCACAGGAAAAGACAAATGACACAGTGTCAGAGCTCTTTTCAAATCACGGTGAGAATAATGTTTAATTTGATCCGTATGGTACACCACCTGCGCAATATTACTGTCAGCGTGGACCACAACAAAGAGTCCAGACCGGATCCTCCCAGCCTGCTACGCAAGATGAAGGAACTGATGGATCTCATCAAACCAGCTTGCCCGACAGGGAAAACCTTGCTCCTCCTGGAAGGCAATGCTAGAAACTGGGGCTACAATACTCGAGTAATCCTTGATGGACACTACACTGATGAGATCGACAGACTGTCCGCAGAGCTCTCCCAGGTGCTCACAGGAAACTGGAGAGAACCATGGGAAGTAGCTCAACGCTGGGCCTGGAACAACCTCGGCAAGAGACTGCACAGGAGCTCTCTGGAGCACACCAGGGCCATCATCATCAGCGTAAACAGCCCCAAAACAACACCTTCACAGCCACCGACCACCACTCAGAACCGGTACAGCGTGCTGACGGAGGAAACCGAGAGGGAGACAGAGACCGGCAACAGCTCTCAGAGTGCTAGCACAGGAGAGAATGAAAATCCTGCCCCCTGGACGATCCCTCCAAGGATCGCCCCTGCAGACACGCCGGCACTGTCACAGACAGAATTCCCTCAGATTCCAAAAACCCGACGCACGCCGAACAACAGGAGCCGTGAGAATAAAAAGAGGAGCAACGCAGAACCAGCCGCGACTCCCCCTCCGGCCTTCCAGCCGTCTGAGATTTCCCCGGCAGGCTCACCACTTGCACCTTCTTCCCTGCAGCTCTCTACCCACTCGGTCACTCCAACACCTAGACCGAGATCCCGCCTGCATGCCTCCCCCACTGCCTCTGCATCCTGTGCGCCTGCCTCCCTCATCTCCCCAGCATCTAACTTGGATGCTTCTCTCCTCCCTTCTCACTCTCCATTTTCTGCTTCCCTCCTCTCTACCCACACCTCTCACTCATCTGTGCCTAATCTTAACCTTTCACCCTGCATGCCTGACCTGAACCCTCCTGCCTTATCTATTAACCTTTCCCTCGACCCTAACTCTAACCCTAACCAAATTCCATCTTCTCTCTCTACCCCGGCTCCTGCTGCCTCGTCTCCTAATCCTTCCCCTGACTCTAACCCTAACCCACCTCCATCCTCTCCCTCGCTCCCGTCTCCTGCTGCCTTGTCCCCTAATCTTTCCCCGGACACTAACCCTAACTTGAATCAACTTTCACCCTCTCTCTCCATCCCGTTTCCTGACCTCTCCACTGCACCGGCTTCTCCAGCCTCCTCTCCCTCCTCCCCCACTCCTCCCAGGGCGCACATCTTCCCCGCAGTAACTGTACAACGGACACTAGTCTCTACCGAGACTCCCAAAACAACTCACAGACCAACACGCCACCCAAACACCAGTAGGAAAAACCTGGATTGGTCCCTGAAAACCCGGAAAAGTTGTCTCATCATCGGTGACTCGAATCTGGCTAACATCCCACCACACACGAACGAGGATGTCCAGATTGACAGCTATCCGGGCGCTAAATTCTCCCACGTGGAACCGCTGCTACAAGCACACAGGGACAACACCACGGTGAAGAAAGTAGTGCTCTCTTTCGGGATCAATAACAGGGAAAACAAACCAAAGGAAACAACAATAAAGCAGGTGCAGAAGGCTCGCAGAGCATCCAAACTTGCATTCCCGGACGCAGAAATCTACATCCCGGTGATCAACTACTCGGACACACTACCCCCGGAACAACAGAGGAACCTGGATACACTGAATAAGTACATCATGGAGAATACGAATCACATCCCAAAACTGCGGAAACAGGACTTTAAAACAGCAAGGGACAACGTCCACTGGACCACAGAAACAGCAGAAAAGATGCTGCAACACTGGATGACGCATTTAAACTAGACATCCCCACAAGCCTACAAACTGAGGAGGGGAGCAAGAACATAGTACTCCTGGCCAACAACTTTCAACCGACAGAGCCCCAAATAAAACTACTGGAAAAAGGACTTTCCTTCATCCCCACGCTAGATATCCACAAACAACAGAGGAATAACCTAAGACAGGACATAGGAATATACCACAGGAAACTAAAACTGGCAGCCTTTTTCCAAAACAAGAGAAAAAAGGACAGGATACCCTTCATGCCCACATCCAAATGGGAGCCTAGAGGGGGACAAATTGCCCAGGAAATCACCGACTTGATCACCCTAGACAGGGAAGCACTAGACGTACTGCCAGAACAACATAGAGATCACTGTAACCTAACGCAGGAGGAGGTAACAGCCCTCAGGAACCTAGCCAAAAACAGAAACATAGTCATTAAACCAGCAGACAAGGGAAGCGCTATAGTGATCATGGACAGAGAACAGTACATCTGGGAGGCTGAGAGACAGCTCAACAACCAGGAACACTACAGGAAACTACAGGAACCCACTTACCTAAAAACAGTGGAGGACATAAATAAAATCATAGATACGCTGTTGGACAAAAAATACATAAATACGAAACAGAGCAGCTACCTAAAGGGAAAAGAAGCACCCAGAGCCAGGATATTCTACCTACTACCCAAGATTCACAAAGCACCAGACACATGGCCTAAACCGTATGAGATTCCATCAGGAAGGCCGATTGTCTCTGACTGCAACAGTGAATCCTACAGGACGGCAGAATACATAGATTTCTTTCTAAATCCTCTGTCGAACCGCCATCCTAGCTACATAAAGGACACCTATGATTTTGTAGCCAAAATCAGAGGCATCACCGTCCCACAGTCTGCGTTTTTATTCAGTATAGATGTAGACAGCCTATACACTAACATAGAAACAACAGAGGGACTAAAAGCAGTTAGGAAATGGTTCAACAAATACCCGGACAAAGACAGACCGGATGCAGAAATCCTGGAACTCCTGTTCATCAACCTGACGAAAAACGACTTTGAATTCAACCAGGAATTTTACCTCCAAATCAAAGGGACAGCAATGGGCAAGAAATTCGCACCAGCCTATGCGGACATTTACATGGCTGACTGGGAAGAAACAGTCTTCGAGAAATGCACACACAAACCCACACACTACTTTAGATATTTAGATGACATCTGGGGCACATGGACACACGGCACAGACACATTTTTAGACTTCATGAACATCTTAAACACGCACCACACATCGATCAAAGTTAAACACACCACACATAACTCCTCAATTAATTTCTTAGACACCACCACATACAAAGGCCCTGATTTTAACCGCACTAACACATTAGACACAAAGGTTTATTTCAAAGATACTGACACACATTCATTACTACACAAAAACAGCTTCCACCCAAAACACACATTCAGAGGACTTGTTAAATCCCAACTCTTAAGATTCCACAGAATCTGCAGCCAGTCCACGGAATTTGAAAAGGCCACTCAGACTCTATATGGGTCGTTGAGGAAAAGAGGCTACGCCCGGAGCTTCCTGAGGAAAATCCGAAAGTCGTTTCTGGAAACAAAGGAGAAGAACCTCAAAACTCCCATCCCCCTGATAACAACTTACTCGAGCCTAAGTATCCACATTAACAACAGAATCAAAAGGAACTTTGAAGACACTCAAAGGAACAATTCTGTGATGCAGGAATTTAGGATCATATCAGCATATAGGAAAAACAAAAACTTACAGGACATCTTAGTCAAAAGTAAACTAAAACCAAAACCGGGACAACCACACAAAAACAAACCGCAGTTCTTTAAAGAGAAAAAATCTGTAAAGAACAGGGGAACCAAACAGGTATTTCCCATCCTCCAGAAAATCAATCTGGACACAAGAAACTGCGTGTACATCATCACATGCAACAAATGCGGGAGCCAGTACATAGGAGAAACAGGGAATTCCATCCGAATCCGACTGGCACAACACAGATATAACATTAAGAACCAGAAAGAAATGCACACTAAATTAGTCCCACATTTTCTGGAACACGGCCTTCAATCACTAGAAGTGAGCGGACTCGAACACAACATTAATTGGACAGCTGCACAACGGCAGCAGACAGAGAGATACTGGGTTCGTCAACTCGACACCAGATATCCCACTGGACTGAACATTAAATAAATTTGACATGCTTTCTCAGCCCGACCTGCCGAGTATCAGAGTGAGGTTTGAATCAGGGAATCCACAGATGGCCTATGCATTCCCTGTCTTTTTTAGAAGCACAAGTCAGTTAAAACTGACAGCTCTAGAAAGCAGGATCCGTTGTCCCGAACCTAACCAGCTCGTGCCTCTGGGGAAGCAGCCCTGCCATTGGCAGACTGTCCAGATCAAACCGATCAATGAGAAAGGAGGGGGCGGAGAAAGCGGGCGGAGCCCAAAATACACAGACACAAATAGAGCAGCAAAACACTGAGCAGCCACACTGCCTGATGAAGATCTAACCAGATCGAAACGTCGCGACCTACACACCGAGAAAAAGGACAAGCTTCCACCTCCAGCAAGAACCAGAAGGACGAACCCTCCCTCCACGGAAGAGAACTCTCTCCACAGAGGACCAACAAGGAGCAAAACTGACTTAGGTTGATACCTTACTCAGTTTACTCAGGAGACCTTCACAAAGGACCTCTCCACACGCTGCAGCAGCCCTCCAGCAGAAACAGCACTCCGGAGGACTCAGCCTACAGCACAAAAACACAAATCTAACACAGGTCGATACCTAACGGTGCCAACTAAAGCCTTGTTAAATTTGTTAGGTAAGTATGAGCCACAAAGGTAGACGCCAGCCCCGGGCTGACAACACACACTACCAGAGAGGCTACACCACAGCACACACACAGCACCACAGGAAAAGACAAATGACACAGTGTCAGAGCTCTTTTCAAATCACGGTGAGAATAATGTTTAATTTGATCCGTATGGTACACCACCTGCGCAATATTACTGTCAGCGTGGACCACAACAAAGAGTCCAGACCGGATCCTCCCAGCCTGCTACGCAAGATGAAGGAACTGATGGATCTCATCAAACCAGCTTGCCCGACAGGGAAAACCTTGCTCCTCCTGGAAGGCAATGCTAGAAACTGGGGCTACAATACTCGAGTAATCCTTGATGGACACTACACTGATGAGATCGACAGACTGTCCGCAGAGCTCTCCCAGGTGCTCACAGGAAACTGGAGAGAACCATGGGAAGTAGCTCAACGCTGGGCCTGGAACAACCTCGGCAAGAGACTGCACAGGAGCTCTCTGGAGCACACCAGGGCCATCATCATCAGCGTAAACAGCCCCAAAACAACACCTTCACAGCCACCGACCACCACTCAGAACCGGTACAGCGTGCTGACGGAGGAAACCGAGAGGGAGACAGAGACCGGCAACAGCTCTCAGAGTGCTAGCACAGGAGAGAATGAAAATCCTGCCCCCTGGACGATCCCTCCAAGGATCGCCCCTGCAGACACGCCGGCACTGTCACAGACAGAATTCCCTCAGATTCCAAAAACCCGACGCACGCCGAACAACAGGAGCCGTGAGAATAAAAAGAGGAGCAACGCAGAACCAGCCGCGACTCCCCCTCCGGCCTTCCAGCCGTCTGAGATTTCCCCGGCAGGCTCACCACTTGCACCTTCTTCCCTGCAGCTCTCTACCCACTCGGTCACTCCAACACCTAGACCGAGATCCCGCCTGCATGCCTCCCCCACTGCCTCTGCATCCTGTGCGCCTGCCTCCCTCATCTCCCCAGCATCTAACTTGGATGCTTCTCTCCTCCCTTCTCACTCTCCATTTTCTGCTTCCCTCCTCTCTACCCACACCTCTCACTCATCTGTGCCTAATCTTAACCTTTCACCCTGCATGCCTGACCTGAACCCTCCTGCCTTATCTATTAACCTTTCCCTCGACCCTAACTCTAACCCTAACCAAATTCCATCTTCTCTCTCTACCCCGGCTCCTGCTGCCTCGTCTCCTAATCCTTCCCCTGACTCTAACCCTAACCCACCTCCATCCTCTCCCTCGCTCCCGTCTCCTGCTGCCTTGTCCCCTAATCTTTCCCCGGACACTAACCCTAACTTGAATCAACTTTCACCCTCTCTCTCCATCCCGTTTCCTGACCTCTCCACTGCACCGGCTTCTCCAGCCTCCTCTCCCTCCTCCCCCACTCCTCCCAGGGCGCACATCTTCCCCGCAGTAACTGTACAACGGACACTAGTCTCTACCGAGACTCCCAAAACAACTCACAGACCAACACGCCACCCAAACACCAGTAGGAAAAACCTGGATTGGTCCCTGAAAACCCGGAAAAGTTGTCTCATCATCGGTGACTCGAATCTGGCTAACATCCCACCACACACGAACGAGGATGTCCAGATTGACAGCTATCCGGGCGCTAAATTCTCCCACGTGGAACCGCTGCTACAAGCACACAGGGACAACACCACGGTGAAGAAAGTAGTGCTCTCTTTCGGGATCAATAACAGGGAAAACAAACCAAAGGAAACAACAATAAAGCAGGTGCAGAAGGCTCGCAGAGCATCCAAACTTGCATTCCCGGACGCAGAAATCTACATCCCGGTGATCAACTACTCGGACACACTACCCCCGGAACAACAGAGGAACCTGGATACACTGAATAAGTACATCATGGAGAATACGAATCACATCCCAAAACTGCGGAAACAGGACTTTAAAACAGCAAGGGACAACGTCCACTGGACCACAGAAACAGCAGAAAAGATGCTGCAACACTGGATGACGCATTTAAACTAGACATCCCCACAAGCCTACAAACTGAGGAGGGGAGCAAGAACATAGTACTCCTGGCCAACAACTTTCAACCGACAGAGCCCCAAATAAAACTACTGGAAAAAGGACTTTCCTTCATCCCCACGCTAGATATCCACAAACAACAGAGGAATAACCTAAGACAGGACATAGGAATATACCACAGGAAACTAAAACTGGCAGCCTTTTTCCAAAACAAGAGAAAAAAGGACAGGATACCCTTCATGCCCACATCCAAATGGGAGCCTAGAGGGGGACAAATTGCCCAGGAAATCACCGACTTGATCACCCTAGACAGGGAAGCACTAGACGTACTGCCAGAACAACATAGAGATCACTGTAACCTAACGCAGGAGGAGGTAACAGCCCTCAGGAACCTAGCCAAAAACAGAAACATAGTCATTAAACCAGCAGACAAGGGAAGCGCTATAGTGATCATGGACAGAGAACAGTACATCTGGGAGGCTGAGAGACAGCTCAACAACCAGGAACACTACAGGAAACTACAGGAACCCACTTACCTAAAAACAGTGGAGGACATAAATAAAATCATAGATACGCTGTTGGACAAAAAATACATAAATACGAAACAGAGCAGCTACCTAAAGGGAAAAGAAGCACCCAGAGCCAGGATATTCTACCTACTACCCAAGATTCACAAAGCACCAGACACATGGCCTAAACCGTATGAGATTCCATCAGGAAGGCCGATTGTCTCTGACTGCAACAGTGAATCCTACAGGACGGCAGAATACATAGATTTCTTTCTAAATCCTCTGTCGAACCGCCATCCTAGCTACATAAAGGACACCTATGATTTTGTAGCCAAAATCAGAGGCATCACCGTCCCACAGTCTGCGTTTTTATTCAGTATAGATGTAGACAGCCTATACACTAACATAGAAACAACAGAGGGACTAAAAGCAGTTAGGAAATGGTTCAACAAATACCCGGACAAAGACAGACCGGATGCAGAAATCCTGGAACTCCTGTTCATCAACCTGACGAAAAACGACTTTGAATTCAACCAGGAATTTTACCTCCAAATCAAAGGGACAGCAATGGGCAAGAAATTCGCACCAGCCTATGCGGACATTTACATGGCTGACTGGGAAGAAACAGTCTTCGAGAAATGCACACACAAACCCACACACTACTTTAGATATTTAGATGACATCTGGGGCACATGGACACACGGCACAGACACATTTTTAGACTTCATGAACATCTTAAACACGCACCACACATCGATCAAAGTTAAACACACCACACATAACTCCTCAATTAATTTCTTAGACACCACCACATACAAAGGCCCTGATTTTAACCGCACTAACACATTAGACACAAAGGTTTATTTCAAAGATACTGACACACATTCATTACTACACAAAAACAGCTTCCACCCAAAACACACATTCAGAGGACTTGTTAAATCCCAACTCTTAAGATTCCACAGAATCTGCAGCCAGTCCACGGAATTTGAAAAGGCCACTCAGACTCTATATGGGTCGTTGAGGAAAAGAGGCTACGCCCGGAGCTTCCTGAGGAAAATCCGAAAGTCGTTTCTGGAAACAAAGGAGAAGAACCTCAAAACTCCCATCCCCCTGATAACAACTTACTCGAGCCTAAGTATCCACATTAACAACAGAATCAAAAGGAACTTTGAAGACACTCAAAGGAACAATTCTGTGATGCAGGAATTTAGGATCATATCAGCATATAGGAAAAACAAAAACTTACAGGACATCTTAGTCAAAAGTAAACTAAAACCAAAACCGGGACAACCACACAAAAACAAACCGCAGTTCTTTAAAGAGAAAAAATCTGTAAAGAACAGGGGAACCAAACAGGTATTTCCCATCCTCCAGAAAATCAATCTGGACACAAGAAACTGCGTGTACATCATCACATGCAACAAATGCGGGAGCCAGTACATAGGAGAAACAGGGAATTCCATCCGAATCCGACTGGCACAACACAGATATAACATTAAGAACCAGAAAGAAATGCACACTAAATTAGTCCCACATTTTCTGGAACACGGCCTTCAATCACTAGAAGTGAGCGGACTCGAACACAACATTAATTGGACAGCTGCACAACGGCAGCAGACAGAGAGATACTGGGTTCGTCAACTCGACACCAGATATCCCACTGGACTGAACATTAAATAAATTTGACATGCTTTCTCAGCCCGACCTGCCGAGTATCAGAGTGAGGTTTGAATCAGGGAATCCACAGATGGCCTATGCATTCCCTGTCTTTTTTAGAAGCACAAGTCAGTTAAAACTGACAGCTCTAGAAAGCAGGATCCGTTGTCCCGAACCTAACCCTAACCCTAACCCAAAACTCCCATCCCCCTGATAACAACTTACTCGAGCCTAAGTATCCACATTAACAACAGAATCAAAAGGAACTTTGAAGACACTCAAAGGAACAATTCTGTGATGCAGGAATTTAGGATCATATCAGCATATAGGAAAAACAAAAACTTACAGGACATCTTAGTCAAAAGTAAACTAAAACCAAAACCGGGACAACCACACAAAAACAAACCGCAGTTCTTTAAAGAGAAAAAATCTGTAAAGAACAGGGGAACCAAACAGGTATTTCCCATCCTCCAGAAAATCAATCTGGACACAAGAAACTGCGTGTACATCATCACATGCAACAAATGCGGGAGCCAGTACATAGGAGAAACAGGGAATTCCATCCGAATCCGACTGGCACAACACAGATATAACATTAAGAACCAGAAAGAAATGCACACTAAATTAGTCCCACATTTTCTGGAACACGGCCTTCAATCACTAGAAGTGAGCGGACTCGAACACAACATTAATTGGACAGCTGCACAACGGCAGCAGACAGAGAGATACTGGATTCGTCAACTCGACACCAGATATCCCACTGGACTGAACATTAAATAAATTTGACATGCTTTCTCAGCCCGACCTGCCGAGTATCAGAGTGAGGTTGGAATCAGGGAATCCACAGATGGCCTATGCATTCCCTGTCTTTTTTAGAAGCACAAGTCAGTTAAAACTGACAGCTCTAGAAAGCAGGATCCGTTGTCCCGAACCTAACCAGCTCGTGCCTCTGGGGAAGCAGCCCTGCCATTGGCAGACTGTCCAGATCAAACCGATCAATGAGAAAGGAGGGGGCGGAGAAAGCGGGCGGAGCCCAAAATACACAGACACAAATAGAGCAGCAAAACACTGAGCAGCCACACTGCCTGATGAAGATCTAACCAGATCGAAACGTCGCGACCTACACACCGAGAAAAAGGACAAGCTTCCACCTCCAGCAAGAACCAGAAGGACGAACCCTCCCTCCACGGAAGAGAACTCTCTCCACAGAGGACCAACAAGGAGCAAAACTGACTTAGGTTGATACCTTACTCAGTTTACTCAGGAGACCTTCACAAAGGACCTCTCCACACGCTGCAGCAGCCCTCCAGCAGAAACAGCACTCCGGAGGACTCAGCCTACAGCACAAAAACACAAATCTAACACAGGTCGATACCTAACGGTGCCAACTAAAGCCTTGTTAAATTTGTTAGGTAAGTATGAGCCACAAAGGTAGACGCCAGCCCCGGGCTGACAACACACACTACCAGAGAGGCTACACCACAGCACACACACAGCACCACAGGAAAAGACAAATGACACAGTGTCAGAGCTCTTTTCAAATCACGGTGAGAATAATGTTTAATTTGATCCGTATGGTACACCACCTGCGCAATATTACTGTCAGCGTGGACCACAACAAAGAGTCCAGACCGGATCCTCCCAGCCTGCTACGCAAGATGAAGGAACTGATGGATCTCATCAAACCAGCTTGCCCGACAGGGAAAACCTTGCTCCTCCTGGAAGGCAATGCTAGAAACTGGGGCTACAATACTCGAGTAATCCTTGATGGACACTACACTGATGAGATCGACAGACTGTCCGCAGAGCTCTCCCAGGTGCTCACAGGAAACTGGAGAGAACCATGGGAAGTAGCTCAACGCTGGGCCTGGAACAACCTCGGCAAGAGACTGCACAGGAGCTCTCTGGAGCACACCAGGGCCATCATCATCAGCGTAAACAGCCCCAAAACAACACCTTCACAGCCACCGACCACCACTCAGAACCGGTACAGCGTGCTGACGGAGGAAACCGAGAGGGAGACAGAGACCGGCAACAGCTCTCAGAGTGCTAGCACAGGAGAGAATGAAAATCCTGCCCCCTGGACGATCCCTCCAAGGATCGCCCCTGCAGACACGCCGGCACTGTCACAGACAGAATTCCCTCAGATTCCAAAAACCCGACGCACGCCGAACAACAGGAGCCGTGAGAATAAAAAGAGGAGCAACGCAGAACCAGCCGCGACTCCCCCTCCGGCCTTCCAGCCGTCTGAGATTTCCCCGGCAGGCTCACCACTTGCACCTTCTTCCCTGCAGCTCTCTACCCACTCGGTCACTCCAACACCTAGACCGAGATCCCGCCTGCATGCCTCCCCCACTGCCTCTGCATCCTGTGCGCCTGCCTCCCTCATCTCCCCAGCATCTAACTTGGATGCTTCTCTCCTCCCTTCTCACTCTCCATTTTCTGCTTCCCTCCTCTCTACCCACACCTCTCACTCATCTGTGCCTAATCTTAACCTTTCACCCTGCATGCCTGACCTGAACCCTCCTGCCTTATCTATTAACCTTTCCCTCGACCCTAACTCTAACCCTAACCAAATTCCATCTTCTCTCTCTACCCTGGCTCCTGCTGCCTCGTCTCCTTATCCTTCCCCTGACTCTAACCCTAACCCACCTCCATCCTCTCCCTCGCTCCCGTCTCCTGCTGCCTTGTCCCCTAATCTTTCCCCGGACACTAACCCTAACTTGAATCAACTTTCACCCTCTCTCTCCATCCCGTTTCCTGACCTCTCCACTGCACCGGCTTCTCCAGCCTCCTCTCCCTCCTCCCCCACTCCTCCCAGGGCGCACATCTTCCCCGTAGTAACTGTACAACGGACACTAGTCTCTACCGAGACTCCCAAAACAACTTACAGACCAACACGCCACCCAAACACCAGTAGGAAAAACCTGGATTGGTCCCTGAAAACCCGGAAAAGTTGTCTCATCATCGGTGACTCGAATCTGGCTAACATCCCACCACACACGAACGAGGATGTCCAGATTGACAGCTATCCGGGCGCTAAATTCTCCCACGTGGAACCGCTGCTACAAGCACACAGGGACAACACCACGGTGAAGAAAGTAGTGCTCTCTTTCGGGATCAATAACAGGGAAAACAAACCAAAGGAAACAACAATAAAGCAGGTGCAGAAGGCTCGCAGAGCATCCAAACTTGCATTCCCGGACGCAGAAATCTACATCCCGGTGATCAACTACTCGGACACACTACCCCCGGAACAACAGAGGAACCTGGATACACTGAATAAGTACATCATGGAGAATACGAATCACATCCCAAAACTGCGGAAACAGGACTTTAAAACAGCAAGGGACAACGTCCACTGGACCACAGAAACAGCAGAAAAGATGCTGCAACACTGGATGACGCATTTAAACTAGACATCCCCACAAGCCTACAAACTGAGGAGGGGAGCAAGAACATAGTACTCCTGGCCAACAACTTTCAACCGACAGAGCCCCAAATAAAACTACTGGAAAAAGGACTTTCCTTCATCCCCACGCTAGATATCCACAAACAACAGAGGAATAACCTAAGACAGGACATAGGAATATACCACAGGAAACTAAAACTGGCAGCCTTTTTCCAAAACAAGAGAAAAAAGGACAGGATACCCTTCATGCCCACATCCAAATGGGAGCCTAGAGGGGGACAAATTGCCCAGGAAATCACCGACTTGATCACCCTAGACAGGGAAGCACTAGACGTACTGCCAGAACAACATAGAGATCACTGTAACCTAACGCAGGAGGAGGTAACAGCCCTCAGGAACCTAGCCAAAAACAGAAACATAGTCATTAAACCAGCAGACAAGGGAAGCGCTATAGTGATCATGGACAGAGAACAGTACATCTGGGAGGCTGAGAGACAGCTCAACAACCAGGAACACTACAGGAAACTACAGGAACCCACTTACCTAAAAACAGTGGAGGACATAAATAAAATCATAGATACGCTGTTGGACAAAAAATACATCAATACGAAACAGAGCAGCTACCTAAAGGGAAAAGAAGCACCCAGAGCCAGGATATTCTACCTACTACCCAAGATTCACAAAGCACCAGACACATGGCCTAAACCGTATGAGATTCCATCAGGAAGGCCGATTGTCTCTGACTGCAACAGTGAATCCTACAGGACGGCAGAATACATAGATTTCTTTCTAAATCCTCTGTCGAACCGCCATCCTAGCTACATAAAGGACACCTATGATTTTGTAGCCAAAATCAGAGGCATCACCGTCCCACAGTCTGCGTTTTTATTCAGTATAGATGTAGACAGCCTATACACTAACATAGAAACAACAGAGGGACTAGAAGCAGTTAGGAAATGGTTCAACAAATACCCGGACAAAGACAGACCGGATGCAGAAATCCTGGAACTCCTGTTCATCAACCTGACGAAAAACGACTTTGAATTCAACCAGGAATTTTACCTCCAAATCAAAGGGACAGCAATGGGCAAGAAATTCGCACCAGCCTATGCGGACATTTACATGGCTGACTGGGAAGAAACAGTCTTCGAGAAATGCACACACAAACCCACACACTACTTTAGATATTTAGATGACATCTGGGGCACATGGACACACGGCACAGACACATTTTTAGACTTCATGAACATCTTAAACACGCACCACACATCGATCAAAGTTAAACACACCACACATAACTCCTCAATTAATTTCTTAGACACCACCACATACAAAGGCCCTGATTTTAACCGCACTAACACATTAGACACAAAGGTTTATTTCAAAGATACTGACACACATTCATTACTACACAAAAACAGCTTCCACCCAAAACACACATTCAGAGGACTTGTTAAATCCCAACTCTTAAGATTCCACAGAATCTGCAGCCAGTCCACGGAATTTGAAAAGGCCACTCAGACTCTATATGGGTCGTTGAGGAAAAGAGGCTACGCCCGGAGCTTCCTGAGGAAAATCCGAAAGTCGTTTCTGGAAACAAAGGAGAAGAACCTCAAAACTCCCATCCCCCTGATAACAACTTACTCGAGCCTAAGTATCCACATTAACAACAGAATCAAAAGGAACTTTGAAGACACTCAAAGGAACAATTCTGTGATGCAGGAATTTAGGATCATATCAGCATATAGGAAAAACAAAAACTTACAGGACATCTTAGTCAAAAGTAAACTAAAACCAAAACCGGGACAACCACACAAAAACAAACCGCAGTTCTTTAAAGAGAAAAAATCTGTAAAGAACAGGGGAACCAAACAGGTATTTCCCATCCTCCAGAAAATCAATCTGGACACAAGAAACTGCGTGTACATCATCACATGCAACAAATGCGGGAGCCAGTACATAGGAGAAACAGGGAATTCCATCCGAATCCGACTGGCACAACACAGATATAACATTAAGAACCAGAAAGAAATGCACACTAAATTAGTCCCACATTTTCTGGAACACGGCCTTCAATCACTAGAAGTGAGCGGACTCGAACACAACATTAATTGGACAGCTGCACAACGGCAGCAGACAGAGAGATACTGGATTCGTCAACTCGACACCAGATATCCCACTGGACTGAACATTAAATAAATTTGACATGCTTTCTCAGCCCGACCTGCCGAGTATCAGAGTGAGGTTTGAATCAGGGAATCCACAGATGGCCTATGCATTCCCTGTCTTTTTTAGAAGCACAAGTCAGTTAAAACTGACAGCTCTAGAAAGCAGGATCCGTTGTTCCGAACCTACTCCTGGCCAACAACTTTCAACCGACAGAGCCCCAAATAAAACTACTGGAAAAAGGACTTTCCTTCATCCCCACGCTAGATATATTAAAAATAATATACAATTCATTTTATTTGGTATATACAGGGTTAAAATTCATAGGGTAGTGTTAAAAGGGTTAA
This sequence comes from Semicossyphus pulcher, assembly GCF_022749685.1. NCBI lineage: Eukaryota > Metazoa > Chordata > Actinopteri > Labriformes > Labridae > Semicossyphus > Semicossyphus pulcher. The sequence continues at coordinate 776,201 of NW_027211716.1, read as the reverse complement.
ATTTCATGGGGTAGTATTAAAAGTAAGGAAACTAAAAAGGCATTTCATTTTAGTCATTTAATTTTGGTTAAGTTAAAACATGGTTAAAAATATATAAAAGTATAAAAGGAGTGAACGCAGTTTGAGGGCTCACTTGCAGCCTGGCTTTTGATGAGGCAACATCTCGCTCTCTCCAGTCAACAAGCTAGCTGTTTTTGATTATTTGGTGTGCCAGTGTGGAAAGCGTTTTTAGTTCATTTTTATTTTTTATTTATTTATTAAAAACAAAAAAACAAAAAAAAAATTTAAAACAAAAAATAGGTATGGATGATTGGATGACGGTGTGGCGTGCCAGGAGGCGCCAGCGCACTCGTCATTATGACTGGGACCAGGGGTACGGGCGGTCTGTTGGGCGGATGGACCGCGCACCTTTCTTCCCTTCACGGGGAAGGGCTCTAGCCCCAGATCCTAACCCTTAAATGCAATGTCTGGGCCAGCTTCAGCGTAGAATAGAGCAGGGCATGTTCCTGTGGAAGAATGACACCATTGCCCAGCACATTGATCCTACAGCGCATTTCAACACTGAAGCACTCAGCCGCCTCCTGCATACCAGGCCAGTGGTGCTCCCATTCCAGGAGAAGCCAGAAGGGGGACTGTTGGGAATCCTGGGCCACACAATGGGTAATTTGAACTCTGTCCTGAGGAAGGACTATGCCTTTCACAGAGAGATGGGGGGCTATGCTGCCTCATGGGAAACATACCAGGCTGAACTGGCCTTGGAAGAGCTGCTCTACGGGCACCCCCTCTCCCCGTTTGACTTTCACTTCAGTGCATCATTGGGGACCTGTTCCGTCAATCCCAAGAGCAACACCCATCATCGTGGGTTCCTGATCCTCCACCCATAAGTAATTGGACAAGCGATGAACGCCTAACTCAAAGTATATTGCGGCTCTTCCCCTTGACAGAGACCTTTAATACAGCACCCTCATTTATTGGTGCTGAGCTCATCAAAGTCCTCCTGGGGGACTTGTGGAAGGTTCCAAAAGAGTGGATACCTTTAGACAACATGAAATCCTCCACAAAGCCCTCAGGTTGGATCCTCAAGGGGTCCATGACAATAAAAGCACTGGCGGAGCAACTAGCCACCCGGGAGGCATTTCCCTTCCCAAGGGCCTTTGGGAAGGCAAGGGAGATGACAAGGAGGGCTCGCCATGATGTGGCCACCTGCCTTGTTCTGGGATTCCAGGAGCTAAAGCTGAAATTCTTCCCAGCCATTTTCAGCCAATTTCAGGATGCCAAGAGGACAAGGAGAGTCAACATGAAAGCACACGAGTATGTGGAGGTACACAGCTCAGACTCCCTGCCTTCAACACAGGAACAGGCTGCCTCACTGACGGGGGATGTGTGCCTGGAGATTGAGAGGCGGGGCTTGGCATACCCCCGTACTGTCTAACGTTACAAGAACTTTGGCATGCCCTGGATCGAGGTAACCATTCTTCGACTGGCAAGGATGAACCTCTCAAAGCCTGATCAACTAACTGAACTGAACTTTGTCAGCTCTGTTGGAATGATGCAGAATAATGACTATGTCAGTTATGAGCAACTGTGAGAGCTGGTTCATGAATTGCCCCTCCCTCAGCAGAAACTTCAAAGCCTGTTAATACAGGGGAGATTCCTGCTCTAGAAACTCCAGGCCTTCAGTGTGTGGAGCTTGCACCACTCCATACCTTACAGACTGGACCACAAGCAACAGAGAAAACGGGACACACAAAACAAGTGGAAGAGAGAGGAGGAGGAGGATGACAAAACCAGGCAGGAGCCAGAGGATGTGCAGCTCATTGCCCAGCAAGCTGAAGGTAAGCCATTTCAGCGTTCAGTTAGCAGGTCAGTACCTGCAACATCGCACTTCCGCTGGTCCTCTGAGGAGATGGCCCTCAATGACACCGACATCACACTCACACACAGACAAGCATACAACAGATACATAGAGCAATGTCAGGAGAAACTCCTGAAACTGAGAACTTTCACAGCTTTCCAACGAAAAAGACAAAAACATGCAAAACTAAAAGATCAAATGTAACTATTCAACACACACATGCACGCACACATACACCAAAATGATTGACATACAAACACAATTAATTTCTTTAATTGTTGTTTATTTATTGAATTTAATTGTTTAAATTTTGTTCATTTCAGTTAGTTGCATCAGAAAAGTATATATCTAAATAATCGAAACACACATTAACACAATCACATTTGATCACGTTTTGTTGATCTTTCATAGTTGCTTTATTCATTGTTCACTAAAATGTGCAGAAAAAACAAAACAAAAAAACCCCTCTGTCTTGACGTTGCGTGGAGGCAGACTTTTAAGTCTCTGTGACCTTCAGAAAAAAAGTTATTCAAGCAAGGAGCAATTTCGGGGTGGTTTTCATCCTTTATCCCTTTTAGTGGACGTACCTTGATTAGGCGCATTTGCCCCAGGGGATTATGTTGCAGCCATTAGGGCCGTATCGCAGCTACAGCAGAGGCCATCTACTGGACCGATTTCAAATGTTTTTGTTCCTATGAGTAATTTATTTGTAAAAACAGGGCCCAGGTTTAAAAAAACCAAACTTCTCCTTTAATAGACTTGGCATGCTCTCCTCCACCTCGCGGCCAACTGTCAGAGCCCAGTTCTACCAAGCAGAACCTAAAGGGAGGTACAAGCACAGGCAGCAGCTCAGAAATATAGAAGGTCAAACTGATGTGATAAACAGAAACACAAACACTGATAATAAATAAAGAACTTTATTGTACTTCATATACTGTAAATATATCCAGAATACATGTCGTAAACATAATTGCACACATTAACAGGATATACTTTCCATACATGATATTTCAAGTATGCAGATTAGTTATAGCATCAGATACGTTGCAGCGCTTTCTTGGCAGATGGAAGATTTATTCAAAAAATAAACAGCATAGAAGTTATCTAGAAGTATTGATCATGCAGTGTCGTATGTTACAGATAACTTTGGTATCTTGTCCACCAAAAACAAAGCTTATTTCATTTTCAGAAGCAGAAAAACAAGCATCTGGATGCATGTGGACAATAAACATATTTCCCAACAGCTCATAGTTTGATTGCTGATAAACATGACAGAGTCAACAAATCGCTCTCTGTTTCTGCGTCTTTTTACTTGAGCTATTTCCTTGTTTAGAAAATGATCAGGAAGAGAGCGCTGGAACTGTTTGACTGTTCTTATCTGATCAGATAATTTATCATATATTTTTACTTTTTAAAAATAGTGCTGAAAATCTGTTTCCTTATCAACAGCAACATCCAATAATTAAAGACTCAACATTAAACAGCTGTTTCTCAGGAATGATCTGAAGTCAGACACAAGTTTTTAATTACAATAATAGTAATTAATGTAAGGTGTTTGCATGTTTACTTGTCTAGTTTGCATCCATCAGATCTCAGCAACCTGCCCCTGAACCAGGTTTACTGGGTGATCAGGATCACTCTCAACTCTCAGTATCTGATGTTTCAGATCTAAACGCTGTTTACACTGCAGATCAAAACTTATCTGTAAAAATGAAGATTACTGTAAATACCGCCCACGTCAACAATTTGTAGTTACATTCAACAGTCATTCATCATAAACTCAGCATTAACGTGACTAACTCCGCCCCCTGTGACATCCCTTCCTTCGACATATTTCATTCACAGAAACAGAAAACAAGAGATTTACTGCCTCTTCAGAGAACTCACCTCCGCAGTGGATCTGATCTAAATGTATTCATGCAGAGCAACAAATATTTTACATTAAATTTTTCTACATATCACCCTAAATTATTTAAAAACAAACACTAAATAACTGGATTCTGATATTTAATACTTTTATTTCTGCTAATCGGCTGTAATTAATCCTCTGATTATCAATATCAGGAAGGTGCATTTTTTATGGACTGTATATTTTTAACCTCTCACATACAAACATATACATGTCATTTTTTACAGCAGATTAAACACTCAGATTCCTCTGAGTCAAACATAGTCAACACTGATCAATCATTATTGTCTTCTGATCATAATTATATTCTATTGCTAATATTTTTTCACAGCTAAAAAATAAAAATTCACATCAGTATCAACATCAGCTTGTTTAAAAAAATATATAAAAGCTCCTAAACCTGAAAAAATTAAACTTAAAAAAAAAAAAAAAAAAAATTACTTACTTTACCTAAAATGACGAAAATCTCAAGACAAACTGCTGGCAAAGCTCCTCCCACAACCGCAAACAGGCCCCCGATGAGCACACGAGGGTTTACCCCCCTCACAAGTCTCTGCGCTGGCTGTATGTTTGCTGTCCGTCGTATTGCCATTGGACGCTGAAACAGAAACTTGTCGTTTTTGAAGTCAAACTCGAAAGGCTGATCAGGAAAGTTTCGTAGATGATACCTGAAGCGCTGAGGGACTTTACAGAGAAAAGCAGGAAACAACCTGTGCGCTGTTTAAAATGTATCAGTCTTCCACTGTCCCCTGACACGTCAGTGTTACAGTTTTTCAGTATTACACTTTACAGTATTGGTATACATTAACAGTATTACAGTATACAGTCTGACTGTACAACACACACCCACATGCAGAACAGCAGAAACCAATTTCACACTTTCAAAATAAAAGTTTCTTTCTGCAGGCTTGTGTCAGAATAAACATGGCTTCTCCTTGAGTCGGTTTAATAATAAATAACACTGAGGTGGAAAAGTAAACCCGCACTGTGGCAGCAGCTCTGAACACTTTAGAAACACTGTAAAACTCTGAGGTTTAAAAATGTGACGCTCTTCATCTCTTCAGACACAAAGACTTTCTGTGCAGTTATAAATTTAAAACATTTGAAAATCAATCACTTCCTGTCTCACCTGATGATGACCTCACATCTTTCAGCTGTGTAATGTTTTGCTTCAAACTGGAATCAAGTTTGAATTCAGCTCAAAGCTGCACTCAAATATACGTTAACAGACCAGAGTCACCCCGTGACATCATGTATTTCTGTCACACTGATGTCATCCTGTTTAGTAGGTATAACAACGGCCAATTAACTCTAACAGTGCTGCTGCAGACTGTGCAGGTGTACACACAGGTAGTACATAACGGTATCCAGGTGTTTCCATGACAACAAAGCTGCATCACAGAATTCCAGGTTTTCCAGGATCCTGTTAAAGTCTTTAAAAAACTTGTGTTGAAACTGTGCAGTGAAAATGGAAGACAGAATTCACTCCAATGTTTTGTGTTCAACAAGCTTTAAGTCATCCATCTGTTTGTGTGCTGCGGTGAATCGGTTGCCATAAGAGACAACATGCTGTGAACTGATTGGACGGGTTGTGATTCATTATTGCGTCTGCCTGTATTTTACTTTTTGTTCTCCAGCAGCAGTTTCTCCCCGTGTCTCCATTCAATTTCCCTTTGTTTGTTCTGCAGCCGACCCTACCTTCCGATGATGGCATACCTGACTCCACCTTGTTGGTGTTGTCGGAATCATGACTCCGCCTTATTTGTGATGTCAGAAGAGTAGACTCCGCCTCCTTGTCGGGCTGTTTGCTTAATAGAAATAAACGTATTTAATTTTTAAAAATATTTTTATCAACATCTCAACATTTCTGCTGACTGAAGGTTCAGTCAGGTTAAAGTCCTCAGAGTGTTCTCACAAGATCAGAACGAGAAGTGTGTGTGTGTGTTACCTGGGTCAGGTGTGACTGTCGGTCTGAGTGTTTCTTTTTCCAGTCGAATCTCCGTCAGACTGAAGATGGACGTTGCTGAAACAAGCATCAGACAGACTGTGATGTCACAGTACACAGAGATGTCACAGGTTACAAACAAGGTCAAAGGTAATGTTAAACTCACTGTCAGGAAGCGCCAAAACTCTGTTTCCAAGGTTACTGAAGTAACGATGGCTCATGGACTCGTCCGCTGAGACCCTCTTCTTGCCTTCAAACTATGATTTAAATAAAGTTTAAACAAAAAATGAAATGTAGAAGTAAAGTTTAATCTTTCAAGATGAACAGTTTGTTAACGAGATTAAAACACAGAGAGAAGTTCTGTCCCAGAGACCAGGCTCATCAATGAAGAAGAGGGCATTGGTTAGCCAAACTACTTCTCCTATTTGTCCCTTTTGTCCTCAGTCTCAGATCACCCTCGACTCTCCCTCCCTCTCCCTTAGTCATGCTTCAGGTTCCAATGCTAACTTAATGGACTGTGGCTTGGCCAAAGGATTAGGCCTACAGTCTGCGAGTGCACTTGGTGGATGCTTTCTTTGTAGGGCATCACACCACATCCAACCTGTCCAACCCTCATTTCCTGACCACCATACAGCGACTCTGTTGAAGGAATTTTGAAAAAACTTGAGTATAAAGTAAATCATGTAACCTGAGTGAAGATTATATATTCTGTGTGAAAAACATGTCTTCTGTTAACTGTGTGTTTTAAATCATATGCTTTAAAGCTTAGAGTGATTTCTTTTTGCTATTTTTTGACAATCTGTCTTGTCCTATGGTCAGTCCTAACAGTGTCCAACTCCTGAGTTGGACCCAGACACAAGCAGCTGGGTGCGTGTCTATTGGAGCCCAAAAGAAGGAGAAACTCATCCCACTTCTGACACACTAAGAGATGAGCGGAGGACATGCAGATAATAAAAGGAGATGTTCAGAGTGTTAGAAAGCTCCACAGAAAGGAGGACCACCACAGAGTATATAAGGCCAAGGGTTATCAGTCTCTTCTGCGATTAACACCAGAATACAGATCACAGCATGACTCAAGACAAAAGTTCTTGAGTCATGCATTTTTGTCCACCATTTGTGCCTTGCCTAATAAGTTCATGATGACTGACTGTAAACACTTATTCTACTTTATTCATTGTTATTGTTATTATTACAGTGATGTTGTTTTTTTTTCATATTTTTAAGTTACAATGTTACAATTTCATGTATCAGACGCTTTTGTCCAAAGCAAGGTACATCTGAGAGTTAATACGACACAAGTAACCATCGAGACAGGAGGGGGCGGAGTCAGTAAGAGCCAACAAACAGCTTCAAATGCGACCGGACACTGGTGTACTGACCTGCAGGAACTTTGACAACAGCTCCACACCTTCACTGCTGAGCCTGAACAACACACACACACACACACACACACACAAACACACACACACACACACACACAGAGTTATATATCCATGGACAAGTAGATTTAACTCTCCAGATGAAACTGTGTTTATTGTTCTTGTTTGTTTGACAGGAAGTCACAAGCAGCCAATGAAAGCTTAACTTCCTGTTTTTACTCCAAACAACAAAACAGCACATGACAGACTGCTGTCAACACTGTGTAAGAGTATCTGTGAGTAGTACAGTTGTGTTTCTGTGAGTAGTATATTGTGTACCTGGGAGTGTGAGTACTCAGTCTCTCGGTTTTGTACTGAGGGTAGTTGTACGCCACAAACTCGTCATTAGAACTGATCCCTGGCCAGCTCTGCTCTGTGGGAGTACCTGCCCAAAAAACACATAAAATACACGATAAACTCATGAAATACAAAATATACTCATAAAAATACACAGTAAAAACACACAGACTGATGAGAGTATTGAGTTGACAGAAAAACAAAAGCTGATTGGCTCACCGAGCAGTTTGAAGATAAAGTGAAGCTCCTCCTCCACCGTTGAACCAGGAAACAGAGGACGACCTGTCGCCATCTCATAGAAGATACAACCAACACCCCTACAGACAGACAGGCAGAGACACACACAGACAGACAGAGAGGCAGGTAAAAAAAAAACGGCAGAGAGAATGACAGGTCAGTAGAGCCTAATGTACGATGATGAAGAACAATGTTGGTTGTCTACAGGGCTGTCACGGTAACCACATGGCTGCAATACCGCGGTTATGTGACTCCTAGCCTGGGGTGGACCCAGAGACCGTCATCACTGCTATTTTTCTTTAAATATCATAGACCCAGTGATGTTGCTATACTCACCCTGTGTCTCTGGCGCATTGAAATCTAAAGGGATGCAGTAAAGTCACTATCCAGTCGTCCCAGGTAAGCGCCTCATCTTTTCAAACGGAACGAAAAATCAGTAATCAGCTAAATAAACCTTGCAGTCAGCGCACCGCTGTTTCAACCCCCTGTGCATCTAATCAGCACAGCAGTGTGCACTCTTGTGACATGTGGATACAACAACTAGCTCGTTACCACGGATTTCATTTAAACTATTAAGGATACGAACTTTGTAGTGGTTAATAAACTTGAGTTTCCACCGCTCATGCCGTGTTCACTGATGTCGATGATGCTTTACCGACTGGGTGACTGGGCCGCAGGCTGGGGCAGCGTCAACCGGCAAACCGCAAGGGGGCGTTAGTGCTTCACCGCAGTTAGAAAAATGTAGTACCATGACAGCCCTACTTGTCTGTGTAACAGAGTTTCTCAGCACTAGTGCTACAGTGTACTACAATGGTACTAAAGAACACTACAAGAGTATTACAGAACACTACAATACTACTACAGTGTACTACAATGGTACTAGAGAACACTACAAGAGTATTACAGAACACTACAATGCTACTACAGTGTACTACAATGGTACTACAGAACACTACAAGAGTATTACAGAACACTACAATGCTACTACAGTGTACTACAATGGTACTACAGAACACTACAAGAGTATTACAGAACACTACAATGCTACTACAGTGTACTACAATGGTACTACAGAACACTACAATAGTGCAACCGTACTAACCACATGTCAATGTGGGTGGAGTAATCGGTGCTACCCAACAGGATGTCCGGCGGTCTGTACCACAGCGTCACCACCTCGTTAGAGTACGTCTTTGTCGGGATCGACTTTGCTCGAGCCAATCCTGTAACAAACAAACACACCTGAGTCACATTATCACAGTGTCTACTACACCTGAGTGAAATCAATACGGGGGTTAGGGTTCTGACTCCAAACGAAGAGGTTTGTGGACTAGATGAAGAGGTCTGTAGATATGATGAAGAGGTCTGTAGACTAGATGAAGAGGTCTTTAGACTAGACGAAGAGGCCTGTAGATATGATGAAGAGGTCTGTACACTAGATGAAGAGGTCTGTAGACTAGACAAAGAGGTCTGTAGATATGATGAAGAGGTCTGTAGACTAGATGAAGAGGTCTGTAGACTAGACGAAGAGGTCTGTGCACTAGACAAAGAGGTCTGTAGATATGATGAAGAGGTCTGTAGACTAGATGAAGAGGTCTGTAGACTAGACAAAGAGGCCTGTAGATATGATGAAGAGGTCTGTAGACTAGATGAAGAGGCCTGTAGATATGATGAAGAGGTCTGTAGACTAGATGAAGAGGTCTGTAGATATGATGAAGAGGTCTGTAAACTAGATGAAGAGGTCTGTAGATATGATGAAGAGGTCTGTACACTAGACAAAGAGGTCTGTAGACTAGATGAAGAGGTCTGTAGATATGATGAAGAGGTCTGTAGACTAGATGAAGAGGTCTGTAGATATGATGAAGAGGTCTGTAGACTAGATGAAGAGGTCTGTAGATATGATGAAGAGGTCTGTAGACTAGATGAAGAGGTCTGTAGATATGATGAAGAGGTCTGTAGACTAGATGAAGAGGTCTGTACACTAGACGAAGAGGTCTGTACACTAGACAAAGAGGTCTGTAGACTAGATGAAGAGGTCTGTAGACTAGACAAAGAGGCCTGTAGATATGATGAAGAGGTCTGTAGACTAGATGAAGAGGCCTGTAGATATGATGAAGAGGTCTGTAGACTAGATGAAGAGGTCTGTAGATATGATGAAGAGGTCTGTAGACTAGATGAAGAGGTCTGTAGATATGATGAAGAGGTCTGTACACTAGACAAAGAGGTCTGTAGACTAGATGAAGAGGTCTGTACACTAGACAAAGAGGTCTGTAGACATGATGAAGAGGTCTGTATACAAAGGATGGTGTGGTCTTTGTTTGTTTGCTGTAGTTTGTTGGTTTGTAATTCACCCACATTTGGACAATGCAACCATTTTTCACTCTGCAGCCAGACTTTAATTTTGAAATGTTTTTACACTCGGTCTGTGTTCACTCGTGTCTGTTAAAAGCAGCAATAAACACATATAGTCAACTCACCAAAGTCAGCCAGTTTCAGCTCTCCTCGCTCGTTGATCAACAGGTTTTGGGGTTTCAGGTCTCTGTGGAGAACTTTCCTCCGATGACAATATGACAAACCACGCAGCAACTGGAAAAGAAAGAGCTGAGAGAAAAATCAGTAAAGTCATGGGAGCGAGTTACTGTTTAACTGGACAAAGACACACAACTGAACAGACATTGCCTTAATAGTGTGTGTATGTGTTTGTGTGTCTAAGTGCGAGTGTATATGTATAGAGGGTTCAGTGACATCAAAGTATTAAGGAGTTATTTAAATCACAATGCCACACTGCCTTTTACCAGGTGAAATGAACATTCAGCATTTCAGCCTCTAGGAGAGAAAACTGAAGGACAGGGTTATCAGACTGAGCAACTGAACAGCCCACAGAGCCACTGAATGACCAACTGACATATACAATATATTGTACACTTCAATACAATCATGTTCAAACAGATACAGTGAAAGTATTCTTACTTTGACGTTGTGTACATTAATGATGTTTCCACAGTCGTCCAGATACTGTTTAAGATCTTTGTCCTGAAAAACAAAAGAAAAAACTTTTTCCAATCAATACACCAAATAAAGACGTGTGTGTGTGAGTGTGTGTGTGTGTCTGTGTGTCTCACCAGATATTCAAACACCAGGGTGAGGGATTTCTGTGTGTGGATGATGTCATGAAGAGTGACGATGTTGGCGTGTTTCAGATCTTTTAACAGAGACACTAAGGAAGAAAATACACACATTGATACCAATGACTGTATATAAAGAGGGACGATGCATCTCCATCTGCTCTCATTGTACAAAATTGATGCCGAAACAGTCCCCGTGTTAGGCACTGCCATCTTCCGATGGTGATGTCATTTGGAGCCAGAGACTGCGCAGTAGAGATTGGCGGGTGGAGCATTCGTAGTGCTCGTAGCCACTTCTGCTAACCAAAATACACACTTAAATTACCAAAAAAATGGCAAAGATCCGACATGTCGGCATATTTAACTTCTCTGTGTTGGTCCGAGGCTAAGGTTCACAGGTATGGAAACTTCAATGACTGAAGTGCTTGTTTTAGTTATGTTTCCTCTCCACGGTCCTCCTCTACTCTGCTAATCCATAACAGATTGGCTCCAGGAGCTGTATTTGTCAACACAGCTGTCAATCATCCTTTTTACAGCGTCAAACAACTAATTAAAAGAAAACTTGTCAGAAAAATGAACCATTAGATGTAGATCAGCATGATAAGAACTAACTATAATGACAGAAACCATGTTTGAGAAAAATGTATTTGACGTGTATTTTGATTTTATAGTTTGACTCATGTCCCATCTGTTAACATGGAGGAGGCGGGCTTTATGAGCTATACCGCAGCCAGTCAGCAGGGGGTGCTTAAAATTTTTTGGCTTCACTTTTAGGGAGCTGTCATGCCGTCCATCTTTTTATACAGTCCATGATTGATTCCCAGCCAAAATACTGCTACTATGGTGATACTGATACTGTAGTGATACCCAATATTGCAGTGCTTCTGATACGACACGAGCAGTCCATTCAACAAAACTAGAGGTAGTAGTATATGTAGTATAGCATAAGTACTGTAGTACCTTCTCTGATTGCGGTACACGGAGCTCCTTCTTCATGTTCAAGACGAATTTCTTTTAGAGCAACGAGATTCTCTGTCAGTTTACTGCGACCTTTATACACTGTTGCATAAGTCCCCTGTAGACAGACAGGTGAGAGAGAGAAAGGTAAGACAGACAAGTAGAGAGAGAGATAGGAGAGAGACAGACAGGTTAGAGAAGGTGTAATCTCTATATACAGATTCTACGTAGAAATGTAGAATCTGTAGGCAGGGACGTGGATTTCCAGGACGGCAAGTGTTCTGGTTCCGTTCGTAGTATGCCTGCAGTCCGAGTAATATTGGCCAATCACGGATCAGCAGGCTGCGGCGTATGCAGGAACATCAGTCCGTGTGGAGAGCAAAAGCAGGCGGAACATAATCCGCTGTAATGACATCTCGGCTTCCAATCTGCCGATATGACGGTGAATTAGTTTCTTATTAATCTGACATCTGCATGCTAACAGCTAACAGTCTGATCTAGATCTAAAATTCAACTTGAGATAAATCCCTGACGCTGTGTCACAAATGCCGTAAAGCGTTCAGATTTCCCGACTTCCTTGAATGCATCAGAAATTATGGATCCGACCTCCGTTTAACAAACGAGCATTTTGAAAGTAGCTTTCTTCTCCTCTTGAGGACAGACCTGAGAAAGCTTCATGTTGACTTGTTACTAATCTGCATCATGATGTTGAAATTTCGGCAAAGGTAAGACACCTTAATTAAAGTCAATCACAAGAAAAACGTTCTTTTTCTGTAAACAGTGCAGCACGCGGAAAAGGAAGTCTTGACTGGAAGTCGTTTATCCCATTTGCCCTGGCATGTTCACAGATGTCCCCAGAGGCTATATCGTCGTCAGACTATAGCCGACGGGATCCGAGATTGGAGAAGGTGAGACAGAAAAGTAGAGTCAGTTAGGGAGACAGACAGTTTAGAGAGGGAGACAGATAGACAGGTGAGCGAGACAGGTGACAAAGACAGGTGGAAAAACAGGTAGAGAGAGATACAGGTGAGACAGACCTGTAGAGAGACAGACAGATAGAGAAAGAGACAGGTTGAAAAAGAGAGACAGTTAGGACAGACAGGTAAGGGAGAGACAGATGAGACAGAAATCAGTCATCTTGTCCTCTATGCACACCAAAGTTAGTCATGGAGTTCCACAAGGTTCTGTGCTCGGACCGATTCTTTTCACTTTATGCTTCTTCTGGGTAATATCATGAGGAAACACTTTTACATATATACGACATATTTGTGCTGTTATTAATGGAATTACAGCCATAAACTTAAATTATCTGTTGTTGTTTTTTAATCTAACAAAGAGTATGGTCTAGACCTGCTTTATTTGTAAAGTGTCCTTAGATAACTAGTATTTGTATTAAACTTTATTAACAGATCAGTTTCAAAGAGTTTATTCTGTTTTCATTTAGTGTGTCCTCACCTCTCCCAGTTTGTCCAGTTTGATGTACGTCTCCAGTTTCCCAAAACCAATTTCTGACTGCAAAGAGAAACAGGTAGGCAGACAGGCAGGCAGAAAGACAAACAGAGAGGAGAGGGTGTTCCAAAACATTAAATTGTTTTATTCATTGAAATTGCATTGAAGAGTCAAATCCCCCCCCCCCCCCCCCCTTCAGCTAACATGATCTTCAGCATGGCATCTACTCCTTTCCTATAGTATCATCTAACATTATCAAATAATAATGTTAGCATTCAGTTTCTTCGTAGCTTACTAGCAGACAGCGTTTGGGGAGACCTGGCGAAGAAATCTTTTACGGAGGAATATAAATGTGGATTATGGACACCGCTCAGGACAATTGGATTATTCCTTTCCTGCTGGAGTATTCTGGGATCTCGTCTCAGCATCTATACGGACTGGGTGAGGTTGCGGGGATCTTTTGTATTTATTGAGCCGTGGCACTTGCCACACTGTCAATTGGACCGCCACTGACAGTGTTATTTTGTTTTGGACATTATTATTCATAAGCCTTTATTTAATTAACTTAGGGGACTCGTTAGGAACTTTGGGTCTGAAACAGTATTTTTGATTGTTGTTGAGTGGATCTTGTTTGGCATTTACTCATCTGTTTTGGTTTCTTTGTTCTGTTTGGCGCCGACTATGTCAGTTGTTTTAAGTTAAAATATAACGATAACACTCTTGTTGATCAACACTTATGTGCCTCTTTTATTAATTGTTAATTTTTTCCTACATTAAATTAAGTGAAAAGGAAGTTTTGTGGTGTGTTTTGACCATTTTGTGTCATTCTAACATTCGGCTATTAGTAATTCCCGTAACCTATTTTTTGTGCGTTGTACTGTTCTCCTTAACTTTATAAATTAGGTGCATTGTTACAATAGGACTAACAACCTTAAACACAACAGAACATTAAAGCAGTGTCAGGTCAGAGGAAAAATGGCCGCCATGTGGATTTGGTGAATAGAAACAGGAAGAATAGAAGCATACTGACGCACCAGAGACACTCTGCGCAGCCGCCTGCTGATTGGCTGCTCAAACAGAGCCGGCCCAATCACATTAAACTTCTCCAGGTAACCGTCAGGAAGTCGAATATCAGCCGGTAGCGACAGACGTTTGTTTATGTCCTGAAACACAAGAGAGAGAGAGACTGGTAGAGACAGACAGACAGGCAAACGGGCAGGCAGATTCTCTACAGGAATATAAACACACACGCACCCCCAGGTACTGTATGTGTGAACCTTTAGTACTGTATATGTGTGTATATTGGTGTGTATTAGTGTGCATATGAGTGTGTACCTCAGTGGAGATCTTCTTGTTCCTCAGTCGGACTTTAACTGGACTCTGAACGTCGTCCGATGAAGAGGCTGGATCACTTTCTCCATCTGAGCTCATCTTCACGTCCTCATGGACGATCTCTGAAAGTACACAAACAAAGTAATTATACACAGAGTACATAAACAGTTTATAAACAGAAGTACTACAGTACATAGCACTACAATCACATACATATAAATATGTAGTGCAGTATTTGTACATGTACTTGCAGTATTTGTACCCAGGCGAGTGGTGTGATTCAGGTAGGAACTCAGGCTGCGTCCTAGATTTCGCGGTTTCCGGCTATACGACTGAAGAAGGGATGAAACTGAAGAAGAAGAACCTCGAACCTTCAAACCAGAAGAAGAAGACGAAGAACCACGACGAGACATCACCTCTGGGGGGGGGGGGTGGAGGACAGATGGAGGAAACATGACGGACAGATGGGAAAAAACATGAAGGAGAGATGGAGAAGGGATGAGGAAGACATTGTGGAAGAGTGGAAGGGGTTAAGGTGTTGACTGGTTGATTTAGTAGACAAAGGAGAAGACCCCAAAAAAAGTATCATCAGATCAGAGCAGCAGACAGATTATCTGACAGTGCTGCCCTCTACTGGTGGACTATTGTAAGTGTGCTGCCCTCTACTGGTGGACTATTGTAACTGTGCTGCCCTCTACTGGTGGTGTTCAATGAAAAAATGAAGTGATTAATAATGTGAACATAAAGGTGAAGATTAGCCATTTTATGATATTGATACATAAAAAAGTTTAAAAATTACGGTTCAAGTATGAAAATAATTCACACCTGACGCCGCCCAGTGAAACCAGTAACCAGGCAATCTGATGTGTTGGATTCTGATTCTTCAGGCTCTTCCTGCTGGCTCAGGTATCAAAACCTGCAACCTTCTGGTCACATTACACCTGGTTTAACACTGGAACTGGTCCCGATTTAGGATTGTGTTTCAATACTCATAATTCCAGAGTATTTGTATGTAGTATATCTGAGTACTTGATGTCTGTTACAGTAAAATTATTATTAATTATTATTACCTGAGTCACTGTGTGATGTCACTTCCTGGTTGATTGTGTCACTCAGCACCCTGTCCCCTCCACCAGCTCCACCCCTCCCCAAAGTGAGTGACAGCTGCCGTTTGATCTTCCTCATTCTCTCCATAAGGGGGGCCCGGGGGGGCGGGGAGGGGCGGGATGCTGAGGGGGGCGGAGCAGCCAGCCTGGAGCCAACACCTGGACACGCAACACAGGAAAGGAATCACACTAATATTTTTCACCATGAAGCACATAACAGGGGGTACGAAGCAAGTTAAACATACCCAGGCTTTCTTTACGTCAGCTGGCTCGACAAAGCCTGAAGCACCAGTTTGAGATAACAGAGATAACAGACAGAGATAACAGTCAGAGATAACGGATAACAGTCAGAGATAAACGTCAGAGACAACAGATAACAGTCAGAGATAACAGTCAGAGATAAACGTCAGAGACAACAGATAACAGTCAGAGATAACAGTCAGAGATAACAGTCAGAGATAACAGATAACAGTCGGAGATAACAGTCAGAGATAACAGATAACAGTCAGAGACAACAGTCAGAGATAAACGTCAGAGATAACAGATAACAGTCGGAGATAACAGTCAGAGACAACAGTCAGAGATAACATATAACAGTCAGAGATAACAGATAACAGTCAGAGATAGATAACAGTCAGGGACAACAGTCAGAGATAACAGACAACAGTCAGAGATAACAGACAACAGAGATAACAGATAGAGATAACAGTCAGAGATAACATAACAATCAGACATAACAGTCAGAGATAACAGTCAGACATAACAGTCAGAGATAACAGACAACAGTCAGAGATAACAGTCAGAGATAACATAACAATCAGACATAACAGTCAGAGATAACAGTCAGACATAACAGTCAGACATAACAGACACCAGTCAGAGATAACAGACACCAGTCAGAGATAACAGACAACAGTCAGAGATAACAGTCAGAGATAACAGATAACAGTCAGAGATAACAGTTAACAGTTAGAGATAACAGTCAGAGATAACATAACAATCAGACATAACAGTCAGAAATAACATAACAATCAGACATAACAGTCAGAGATAACAGTCAGACATAACAGTCACAAACTCTGAACTCTGAGCTTTGCACAGTAAGTTGCCATCATGAGTTAGCCAGGTTAAATGAGAGCCACCTTCATGAAACTGAAAACTCTCTCATCTTGCCTCATAGTGCAGCCCTCTGAAGAACATTTTTTTAACAAATTGCTGACTGACTAGTTATCTACCTGACAGCTAACATGCTGACACCTGACTGTCTAGTTATCTACCTGACAGCTACCATGCTAACACCTGACTGACTAGTTATTTACCTGTCAGCTAATATGCTAACACCTGACTGACGGGTTATCTACCTGACAGCTATCATGCTAACACCTGACTGACAGGTTGTCTACCTGAAGCTACAATGCTAACACCTGACTTGCAGGTTATCTACCTGGAAGCTTTGTCAACGTCAGCTGTGTTGTAACGTCACAATGAGTCAGTAACACTTCACTGTAAATAAATAATTTTAGCTACATGTGTGTCATTGTTTCGCCTTCGGCTAACAGCTAGCAGCTAATGTGTATGTTGTCCTGCCTCTCTGCGGTTTTCTCTTTGGTACCGTCTATGTTCTGTGTGTTTTCTTGCTACATGTTTGTGTATCAGTGTGCATAGGACGGGGCCCGTCTATTTCCTGCAGTAAATGTCATCAGTGGGTTTATAAATAGCAGCGGAGGCGGAGCGGGTTTATCTGTGAGGCTGCTGCTCCGTTGACGGCTCCCTCACATTGTAATTAAACCGTTACCCGTTGACACATGAAGTTCGGAGGGGTGTATTACTCACCTGGAGGATTTGTCCCGGTCGGTCCCGGGTTATCTTTGGCTCGGTTCAGTCTGACAGAGTCTCGGATCTTCCTCGCTCCCAGTAATCTGCAGCCATGTTGCTGCTCCGCTCCTCCGGTGTGTCCTGGCGGCGAACATTCTGCCCACCGTGTGTGACGTCACGTAACGGCACCTCCGACCCGGGTTATCTCATAAAAGATCAGTAGGAGTAAACAGTAACAACACACGTTGCATTAATGTTCATTGTTAAAAGGAAATTACGTTTTTTAAAATCTGCGTGGCTTAATGTGATATTTTAATCCTTCATTTCCGCCCCAGCTGTTTTCAGGTGTTCTGTTGTTAACCAGATATGAAACATCATCATACAATCATGAAAAATCTATTTCAATATTCAAACTCTAAACACTTCCTGTGTTTATCTCTGTTCAACAAACACACCTGTTGGTAAGGGAGGTATGGCGTTTTGTTTTTATGAAAATTATTTTCATTAGATGGTGGGGGGGGGGGGGGGGGGGGCACAGACAGAAAATAAAACATGAAAGTCTGAGAAGTGATGATTGCTGTGTTCAAAATGCCATACTATATACTATATACGGCATACCGTGTTCGGCGGTAGTATGTAGTATGGAGCTGTTCACATTTATTTTGCAGCATGCTAAAACCAGGCGCCATTTTTGGGGTTTTGGAAAGTAAAAAATAGCCCACCAATAGCAAAAAGCTGCTTCTTTAGCTATAGCGGCCCCTTCTGCTGCCATTTCAACTACCATAGTGACAATTTCAGCGCTTTGCAGTGTGGGATACAGTCAGCGAGGTAGACTGATCCAATGCATACTGAAGATTTTTGTTAAACTTTCGGCATACTGCACATTTTGCTTTTGTTTGCACACTGCATACTACATTTTTGCCACATCAGGACGTACTGCTTGTATAGTATGGCATTTCAAACACAGCCGATGTCTTTGTTCAGCAAGGAGCTGAGACGCTAGGAGGAGTCACCTGTGTGACTCAGGTGAAACAGGTGTGTCTGATGGATAGGTGGGGGGTGATAAAGCACAGCTGTAATTCAGTCACATAAATGAGATTTATTTAAAACATTTTATACAGAGATTTAAAGATTTATATGTTTTGACATCATGAAAGTTCAACACCTGTACAGGTAAGTCAGACTGTGCCCTGACAAGGTCAAAGGTCAGTCCACTTAACTATTAAATTATTGTTAGCAACTTGTTCACAAAAAGACAATAGTGGAAAAAAAGACTGTACAGGTACAGGAGTAGAGAATTCAGAAGGCTCCACCTCCGGCCTAGACCTGTCCTGTGATTGGGTCGTGAAGGTGGGCGTGTCACAATCTGCTTCCTGTTTCCATATTAGTCAAACGGCCAATCAATTCTCTCTCTCCCGTCACTCTGAATTTTTGGAGTTGAAAATCTTAGCCAGCAGTGATACGTTTGACTGGCTCTTCTGCTGAAGGAGGTGGGCCTTGTCCAGGTGCTTCTGGGTAACAAAGTCCTTCTTCTTCTTCTTCTTCATCTGGATCTCGTCCTCTGTCTGACGCTGCGTAAAGTCCCACATCTTGTCGTCCACCTGACAACAACAAATAAAGTTTTACAGTAACTGTCACTGTGACTTTACCAGAAGGGCAGGTATCCTGAATTTCCCCCCGTGAAATGTAGTATTTCTGATTCTGATATATTCAGGTGAGTTTACCTGTTGTCCATCTCTCCGCCTCTTCCTCCTCATGTTGTCCAGATGAGCACTCCGCTCCACATTGTTCAGGTAGAAGTTTGTCTCCCGCTTCGCCTGAGACACTTCAGTCCTGAGTCTCTGCTGCAAAACTGTCTGCTCGTACGCCAAACGCTCGCTCAGGTGAGTCCACTGGAACCTGTGCAGGTACTAAGGGCGGGCAGACAGACAGACAGGTGAAAGACAGACAGGTGAGTCCACTGGAACCTGTGCAAGTACTACAGGCAGACAGACAGGTAAGTCCACTGGAACCTGTGCAGGTACTACAGGCAGACAAACAGGGCTGTGATATCACAGGTGTTACTTTGATGTGAAAGGTTTGGCAGTAATGTTGCAGGGCGGACTCACCTTGATGGACCACAGGTCGGACGTGAAGCGTTGGCGTTTCCTGGTTCCCATCGGCGTGTTGTGCAAAGATGCTGCAACTTTCTTGGCGACTCGTTTGTCGGTAAACTCCACCCACCCTTCAGTGAAGTCACACCTCCTCAACCCCGACCTCCTCTTCCTCTTCCTCACCTGCCCGTCTGAGGACAGAGGAGACAAGTGGAGAAAGGGAAACATGGACAGAGTAAACAACACATTGTTTATAAACTTATCCTGGTTCAGTGTGTAGGTTGATCCCAGACTTTTCACGAGAAGAGCCTCCTTTATGAAACAGTCTGGTGTTTGGTCAGTGTGTATAAGTACTGCAATAGTATTTACATGTATCTGTATATGTGCGTACTCGTACATTATGTGCAATATGTGCGTACTACCTTCAGGTTGAAGGAATATGCGTCCGATTTCTCCATACACCGACAGCAGGTTCCTCAGGTGTTTGGGGCGGAGCCTCGGAGGAATGTGACCCAGGTAGATGATACCAGGAACATACTTCCTGACTGAAGAGGAAGTGTCTTGAACACCTCTCTTTTTAGGGCTCTCTTTCATCCTGGCAGTGTCATGACCACAATCGACATCTTCATCATCTCCACCTTGGTCTTTCTGTTCTTCATCTTCATCACCCCCTCTCTCTGCACCAGCTGTTGTTGTCTCTTCCACCTCCTCCTCCCCTCTCTGAGCTGTAGTCTTCCTCTCCTCCTCCTCTTCCTGTCTTCTCTCCATCCTCTGCAGATCACTACAAACAGAAACATGAATAGATTCATGCTGAGGAAGAAAAGAGTTTTTCACACATGAACTCACGCTGTGTGAATGTTCCAGACTGTTAACTGCTGCATTCACAGATTTTTACTAGAAAGCTGAGGGTTTAATGTGTGTGTGTGTGTGTGTGTGTGTGTGTGTGTGTGTGTGTTTGTGTGTTCTTTACTCTGAGCCTACGCGAGAATCTCTGCAGGTTTGACAGTTTCAAAATCTTGATCTGGTTAAAGTTCTTTTATCGATTCTATCCGATTATTAATCAGTAAACGATCAATCAATAATCAGGTCTAGTCAATGAACTGTTTGTGTGGTATGTGAACACACTCACACATCACTCTCACTGTACACACACTCAAAAACAAACAGCAGCTCGAAAGAGGAAACATAATTAAATGTCTTTGTACAGACAGAATCACTTCCGGATCTCTTTCTTTCACATTAAAACGTTTCAAATTAAAACTTACCTCCAGTTTTACTTGAAAATCTTCATCAGCACAAATTAAAACAACGACGCTGCTCTCGTTCTCGTGCGTAAGTTCTGTCGCGTCTTAATGACGTCAGGAGCTAACATCCTGGCTGCGCCTTCAAAGTACGACTTGTCCGCCACATCAGAAAAAAAAACAGATTTAATTGAAGCGCTGTCAGCAGGGACATTTTCAAATTCAAATTTAAACTTATTCTTTTAATTAAGTGTGAGGTTTTTAACGATTGGCTTTGTATAAAGAGCATTAGGTTTCAGCAAGGTTGAAAAGTCAAACCGGAAGTATACTTGATTTTTCAACGTGTTTAACGCTGAGCAGAGATGAAAGGCATGCTGGGATACCTGTCATGGCGGGATGTTTTGAAGTGAAGCTAACGTTAGCAGTAAGCAGTAAAGATGCAGAGACCAGTGTCCAGTCTGCCTCTGAATCCCTTTGTGAAAGTTAAACTGGTCAGCGCTGGTTTCCGGTTCACCGCAGACCTGCTGCACCTCAAACCGCCACAACTCAGCACAGGTAACACACAGATAACACACCTTCACCAAACTCCGTTCAAAAAAACTCCAATTTAAAGGTGATGGCTAATCACTGAACTAAATGCAAAATGTCTTTCTAGTCA
The DNA here is from genome assembly GCF_022749685.1 of Semicossyphus pulcher. Classification (NCBI taxonomy): domain Eukaryota; kingdom Metazoa; phylum Chordata; class Actinopteri; order Labriformes; family Labridae; genus Semicossyphus; species Semicossyphus pulcher. The sequence goes on along the minus strand of NW_027211716.1, from coordinate 754,764 downwards.
TCGTTATAATAACACTAATGTAAAATACTATTATTGTGTATTTTCAACATTACTTTCCACTGTCTGCACCAAACGCTATTGGTAGTTTAATGTTTTATGTGCTGACATTAACAACATTTCGAACAGACGGAAAATGATCTGCTATGAATCATTGGTGTTCTGATTCTGTTATTTAAGTAAAACAAAAAGCCTCAAAATAACATGTTTTAATATCAGAAACAGAAATCTGTCTAGAATAGCTGTAATTAAGATAATTGGATTATTGTTGAACATAAACATTTGGTGGTAAAACATTGTGGACATCTGTTATTATCTATTTAATGTTGCAATGTTCATGTGGACACAGAATGGCTCTTAAAGGGATAGTTTGGATTTTTGGACACAAAGTTGTATAAAATACTTGCTAGTAGAGTAGTGGATGCAAAGCTATTAGGTTACTCACTGAGTCCCTTGGTCGGAGTTCTGAATTCTGGCCGGTTCCAAACGTTTTACCCTACAAAAACACACAGGCAATGGTGATCCATTTTCAACATAAAAACACTGTCCTAGGATTTCATATACTGCGTCTTTTTTTGGCACTATTTTCTTATCTGACAAATCCAGTATTACTCCACCCGCGGCAGGCCGGTCTCTCGGCTGACCTGATCCATCAGCCGTTTAGCCTTTATCATTACTCTATTTTGTGCCTCCTCGTCTCCTTGGTCCTCGGTCCCCCTGGCTGTGACCCGGAAATTGATGTCAGCACGCCATCTTGAAGGATGTCTCAATTCATAAAATGCATCTCGAGGAGAGAGGATCGAGGATCGGGGAGGCTTGCCGGAGGAGCTATGAGCGAGTATACACCAGTGTATCCTTTGCGGAGGTCTTTTCGGCACCCTTGACGTATTTAGAGGCGTGAAACACAGCTGGAATATAGAAACCACGGCGGGAGCAGGACGACTCAAATGTATGTGTTGTTTTTGTATTCATAAGTTGTAGGGATGTGCACTGCAACCAGTTAACCATTAACCGTCACTTAACAATTTTAATTGGTTAATTTAAACGGTTAAATAAAAGTTTGTCTTTTTTAATATATAAACATATAAACAAACATTTACGCACAAGGCACAGCAGGGGCCCGTTTCAGAAAGCGGGTTTAGTTTAACCCTGAAATTAGGGAACCTCAGGTTTGCCGTTTCAGAAAGAGAGGTAACTTCAGCTCTGAGTTGGTTACTATGGTAACTGTGTCTGTGAACATCACCTGGTCGGGAGCAGGTTTTCTTCAGGAGACTCAGAGTTTGGCTCTGTCTCCTCCCTCTAGAATATAAAACCCTCATTCACGTCCTCATTCATTCAGCCTGTGTCACGTGTGTTTGAGCTGTTAGTCTCTGTGCTGCTCTTACTACGCAAAAGTCTTTTATAATTAAATAATCAAAAGACAAATCTGTGTCAAAGTCATCATTTGTAGATTTTCCACCACCACTGCCGAGAGCACTCAGATAAGACAAATGATCATTTATTTGGTCCTCATCATTTCTGACAAGTATAAAAGCAGCCGTTACTTTTTGAAATTTATATATACATAATGGCATAATGTGTGTGCACACATGTGTTCTGTATTCTAATAAAACAGTAACAGTGTTTCCTCTCTGTAACCTGTTACCTGTGTAACAAACACCTGCACATGAAGAACAGGCTGCAATCTGTGTTCCTGCTGCACTATGAACATTATTGATTAGGCTCAAAGTTTCAGGATAAATAGAAATCACGTCCCGCTGATCAAACCCGACCTCACTGATGATCACGCTCACACGTTGTGTTACCTGCTGACAGAGAGACTCTCCTGCTCCCTCTGAATTCATTCATTCATGTGTAATAAAAGTTAGCAGGGGAATAACTGATTATGACGAGAGGTATTTGTTTCTATTCAATTTAATAGAAATGAATCTGTTTTTGCTTCTTTTGATTTTTAGATGATTTTTACTCAGATGTTGACTCAGAAAACAAATCAAATCTTCAGTTATTCACTGCATTTTATATATTTTACGACAAGTTATGATCAATATTTCGTTCTAAACGATCTCAGCTTGTCAAATACCAACTCATTATACCGACGTTGTTTATAGTCGGTTTCAAGGCGCCCTGTAAAGTCTGTTTTAAGGTCAGCTTCTTCCTCTCTGCAATATGAAACTCCGGTGATGTTGTGAAGTTTCACATCAGTCCGATCTGCTGCAGCGTCCAATCACTAACTGATCTGTAATAAGGGGGCGTGTCGGCCAGTAAAAGACTTCTGTGGAGGCTGCTCTCGTGTATCCTCGCTTATCGCTCCTCGGAACTCCCTCCTCTCTCCTCACTCCTCGCTCCTCGCTCCTCCAAGCAGCGATAAGAGCTTTGAGACGATCCTCAATACGGCGGCTCCGGAACTACACTGCACAAAAATTTAAACGCAACACTTTTGTTTTTGCTCCTATTTTTCATGAGCTGAACTCAAAGATCTCGAAGACTTTTTCTATGTACACAAAAGGCCCATTTCTCTCTAATATTGTTTACAAATTTGTCTAAATCTGTGTTAGTGAGCACTTCTCCTTTGCCGAGATAATCCATCCACCTCACAGGTGTGGCATTTCAAGATGCTGATTAGACAGCATGATTATTTCACAGGTGTGCCTTAGGCTGGCCACAATAAAAGGCCACTCTAAAATGTGCAGTTTTACTGTATTGGGGGGGTCCGGGGGGGTCAGAAAACCAGTCAGTATCTGGTGTGACCACCATTTGCCTCACACAGTGCATCACATCTCCTTCACATAGAGTTGATCAGGTTGTTGATTGTGGCCTGTGGGATGTTGGTCCACTCCTCTTCAATGGCTGCCAAGCTGCTGGATGTTGGCAGGAACTGGAACACGCTGTCGTACACGCCGATCCAGAGCATCCCAAACACGCTCAGTGGATGACATGTCCGGTGAGTTTGCTGGCCATGCAAGAACTGTGTGCCCTGTACAGTGAAAACCGGGATTCATCCGTGAAGAGAACACCTCTCCAAAGTGCCAGACGCCATCGAATGTGAGCATTCGCCCACTCAAGTCGGTTACGACAACGAACTGCAGTCAGGTCGAGACCCCGATGAGGACGACAAGCATGCAGATGAGCTTCCCTGAGACGGTTTCTGACAGTTTGTGCAGAAATTCTTTGGTAATGCAAACCGATTGTTGCAGCAGCTGTCTGGGTGGCTGGTCTCAGACGATCTTAGAGGTGAAGGTGCTGGATGTGGAGGTCCTGGGCTGGTTACACATGGTCTGCGGTTGTGAGGCCGGTTGGATGTACTGCCAAATTCTCTGAAACGCCTTTGGAGACGGCTTATGGAAGAGAAATGAACATTTAATTCACGGGCAACAGCTTTGGTGGACATTCCTGCAGTCAGCATGCCGACTGCACGCTCCCTCAAAACTTGCGACATCTGAGGCATTGTGCTGTGTGATAAAACTGCACATTTTAGAGTGGCCTTTTATTGTGGCCAGCCTAAGGCACACCTGTGCAATAATCATGCTGTTCGATCAGCATCTTGATATGCCACACCTGTGAGGTGGATGGATTATCTCGGCAAAGGAGGAGTGCTCACTAACACAGATTTAAAGAGAAATCGGCCTTTTGTGTTCATAGAAAAAGTCTTCGATCTTTGAGTTCAGCTCATGAAGAATGGGAGCAAAAACGAAAGTGTTGCGTTTATACTTTTGTTCAGTGTACTTCCGGTTCGAGCGAGGAGCAAGGATATATCAAATAAGAGATATGAGAAGCAGCTGTTAAATGTCTGTTGCCCCGACTCCTCTCTCCTCTTTCCTCTTCCTCGCCTCCTCCGCTCGCATCTCTGGTGGGAGGGACTAAGACCCGAGGAGAGGAGTCGAGGAAAGCACTCGAGGAGGTACAGAGGAAAATGGATCACCATTGCCTGCGTGTTGTTTTCATAGTGTAAAACTTTTTGGTTTTTATGACCCTGGCATCTCGCCGGAACTACTTATTCAACATTTGGAACCGGCCAGAACCCCGATCCCGGGACTGGGTGAGTAAGCTAATAGCTTTGCATCCACTATACGACTACCAAGTATTTCATACAACTTAGTGTCCAAAAATCAGTTTTCAACATTTCTGTACTCAGGAGTGAGCAAAGAGGCGGCTTTTAACAAAAGTTTAATTCACCTTAAACATGAATGTGTTTAATCTAGGGCTGCAACAAACAACTATTTTGATAATCGACTAATCTGTCTATTATTTCTACGATTAGTCGTATTAATCGGATTAAAAGAAAAAAAGCTTAATTTTAGTATTAACGTTATATTCAAAACAAATATATATATATATATATATATATATATATTATATATAAACTTGTTTTCTTGTACAATGCAATGTTAATATATCAATTATGTAACTCAATTAATATCTTGTTGATTTACTGAGTAATTTCACATGTAAAAGTAAAGTACAGACAGACCACTACCATAAAACAGGACATGGGGATGCAGCCGTGAGCTGAGTGTAACAGGGAAATGTAACTAACCAATTTATTTAATCAGACACTGCTCAAGTTTCTGTTGTGAATAAAAGAAAGATTCACTTTAGTCTGTCTCTGACTAACGGCATGAAGTATTCAAAAACTCCGTAACGTCATGTTACACTCCAGTGTCTGTCCGACCGAACTTCAGCTTATCCGCGATAGTTTAGTGACACACGATTACAAGTTAATTTAAACACAACGTGACGGACAGAAATACTCTCCGCCAGTTTTCTCTCCATGTTGTGATGTTTAATGAAGCCGGGCATTAGCTTTATCAAGGGCTAGCGTTAAATTAGCTTGACCAGTGGCGTTAACTCATTAACAGCTTTACTACCACGGTATACTGTCCTCCGCTGCTTCACCAGCGGCCCGGCTATGGGCCCATCACAGAGAGGAGAGGAAACAGGCGGAGTTTCAGTCCGTTACGTTTGTTTTTAAATGAACGTTAGAAACCGTAATCTTGCGTTTGTCCGTGTAAACGGACACTAATCTACCGGAGGCGGACACATCGTCAGCACTGCACAACAAACGGAAAGTCATCATTGAAAAATAATCATGTTATCATCATCATGTTAATAATAATGTTTATCTCAGAGAAGAGCGGAGACGGTGTAACTTCCTGTAATTCACCACGTGATCTACACACGCCGCGGCATTTGCTGGCTGCCCCCAGTGACGTTTTCACAGCGCATGCTGTGCATGTTTACAGAGACCCAACTAGTCGATGATGAAATTCATTGCCAACATTTTTAATCATCGATTTAATCAATTAGTTGTTGCAGCCCTAGTTTAATCTAAAACCTGTTTCTGAATCTAAAATCCTCAGAGAGCTTTAATAAATTGATTTAATGTCCTCCCTGCACTTGACAGGATCATCATGTTTGATTACTTCTGGGTTAGGGTTACGTGACGTCTCTGCATCACTTGATGTGTTTCTGCTACAGGGGCCAGTCTGTCCCAGCAGGAGGCGCTGGAGGTGCTGCAGGCTGTGAGGGGAGCAGGTGAAGGAGCAGTTTCTCTCACAGCTCTGGAGCTTCTGCAGAAGGAGGAGGAGGAGCTGAGGAGCATCGTCACCTTCTCCTCACAGCTTGACGCCGCACTCGGAGGAGGGCTTCCTGTTGGGAAAACCACCGAGATCTGTGGAGCTCCAGGAGTTGGAAAAACACAGCTTTGGTCAGACAGGCGTGCACCCACACACGCACACACACACACACACACACACAGTTATACACGCAAACACACTTTCGTGATTTCCCTTTAGTTAGTTCCCTGACTGGCTCATGTGATCTCCTGCTCCCATGAGGCTAACTGTGAGGGTAATTGTCAGGCTACCCGTCAGGCTAGCTTTAGCTGTTTGTCAAATAATGTTGTCGGCATAAACAGACTAATAAAGTTCCTCCGGAAATAAACATTTTTTTATTTCGATTCAAAGAGAAAATAAATAAATTAAAGATCAAATCATCACTGATGATAATAAATTAAGATAAGATAATACAGTACTTCATTGATCCCCAGAGGGAAAATTCAGTTGTTGATAATAATATGTATAATAATATATATAATAATATTTGTTACTTACAGCATAGTGTTTGTGTCAGTTACGTTTTTGATGACATCATTGCAGCCTGCAGCTGGCCGTGGACGTTCAGATCCCTTCCTGTTTCGGGGGGGTCGGAGGTCAGGTGGTCTTCATCGACACTGAGGGCAGCTTCCTGCTTCAGAGAGTTGTCGACATTGCCGCCGCCGCAGTCCAACACTGCTCCTTATTGGTTGAAGACGACGAACAACGAGTTGCTATGACAACCCTCAGCGTTGAAAGTATCCTGTCCAACATTTTCCTGGTAACCAATAGCAGCCGTCATCCCACTCTGAGGGGTTCTTTTCAATCCAGTGATATGTCTCCTCGCGTCTTAGCTCCTCCCAGCGAGGAATTGAAAGAGAGATGCGAGGAAGAGACGCAAGGACTGAGGAGGGGAATCAGCCAAATGAGAAATTCTTGGGTCAATAGCAACACCGTTAGGCGACCTATCTTACTGATGACATGCTGCTCAGCTGTATCAGCTGTCGGACCAATCTTTAAGAGTGTTTACAGAGCCGCTTCTTGAAATATCTTTGACAGACGGGTAGAAAAGTCTAACAAATAAAAAAACCTTTCTTTGAGATGTGTAAATTGTTTAACCTGGCCAAATGTAAGTGTTAACATTTCTGTTAATTATTTGAATCATTAAATTTTCCTTTAAATCGTCTTTATGTACAGATCAATGTTATGATTACTGAGGCTTTTTTATTTATTTTTATTTACGTTAATCGGCTCAGAGCTGCAACTTTATTGATTTCATTGTAAAGTAAATGATAAATAAAAAGATAACAGGCCTACATCTGCTTTGTGTGGTGCCACAACACTTTGTAATGTAATTATCCTGTTTCTAGTAATGTAGTTGTAATGTGGGTCAATACATCTGTGTGGACTTCCACACCAATTATGTCACACCTTTGGTTAAAACACTTCTGCGTAGGATCCACCTGTCTATCCTCACTCGGAGCTCCTCCTGGAGCCTCCTCTCTCCCCGATCCTCGTCTCCTCCATTGGAAGTTCCTCCATCAGGGTGGAGGAGGAAGGATTTCCAGTTCAGTCGAGGAGAGAGGTCGTGAGGATGTGCAAATGAATGTAATGAGAAGCACCCACAAAGTAAAGAACTTAAACAGGAAGTTAGAGAAGTCAGGTGATCAATCAGTTAAGAACACCTGCAGCAGGTGATGTCAGATCGTCATGGTGACGGCTGTTACTGTTAAGTCATCAGTAATAATGATTGTGATTGGCCTTCTGTCCCGTAGGTGCGTTGCCATGACTACGTGGAGCTGCTGGCTGAGCTCCACCTGCTGCCTGACTTTCTGTCCGAACATCAAAGGGTCCGCCTCCTGGTGATTGACAGTGTGGCATTTCCCTTCCGGCAGCACTTTGACGAGCTGTCGCAGAGGACGCGCCTCCTCAACGGCATCGCCCAGCAGCTCATCGGCATGGCAACCAGCCACAACATGGCCGTGGTGGTGACCAACCAGATGACAACACGCCTGCAGGGTAGCCAATCACAGCTTGTCCCCGCCCTTGGGGAGAGCTGGGGCCACGCCCCAACCATCAGGCTCCTCCTACACTGGGCAGGGCCAAGACGGCTGGCGGCCATCTTTAAATCTCCTGGTCACATGGACTCCACCGTCCAATACCAGATCACCTCTGAGGGCTTCAGAGATGCCAACCAATCAGAACTGCCGCAGCGCATACCGCCTTGAACACACAGTGACCAATCAGCTGCCAGCGTGGTAGAAAGCAGCTCCTGATTGAGAGTCTGTCAGCCAATCAGAGGCTGAGCTGAGTTTGTTTAATAAATAAATACTTTTTCTGGATTTTCTTCTTCAAGTTCAACTTTTATTTTTTTATTTAAACTTTAAAAAGTGACGAAACTTTTATTTTGAAAAACAGTTGATGAGGTCAATTATTATTTAATTCTTCATTTATCTGTCCAATAAATTAACTTTGAAGTTTAGTAAGAGTCAGTATAGAGCTCAACCTGTGGGAATCACCACCCAATGACCAATCAGGTCTCTTGATTCAGGAGCTCTGTGAGCGGATTGTGAAAGGGGGCAGGGAGAGAAAGAACGGTAAAACACTTCCTGTTTACCGTCTGATTTTCTGAAGTATATTGATGAAAGATGTTCATCGAGCTTCACTGATAAACATCAACAACAGAGACTGATCACAGCACTGAAGCATGAAGATCTTTTGTACTTACAAAATATGAAAGTAAACTTTATATTTATTTGATTTTCTCTATAAGTCTGTTTGATACGACTGAGAGAATAAGTCTGTTATAAATACATGTAATGTAACAAAGGTGATTTTATAGTCAGTATGTGGTGCTGATGATGGAGCAGTGATGTTACAGTCAGTATGTGGTGCTGATGATGGAGCAGTGATGTTACAGTCAGGATGTGGTGCTGATGATGGAGCAGTGATGTTATAGTCAGTATGTGGTGCTGATGATGGAGCAGTGATGTTACAGTCAGTGTGTGGTGCTGATGATGGAGCAGTGATGTTACAGTCAGTATGTGGTGCTGATGATGGAGCAGTGATGTTACAGACTTCCTGCATCCAGCAGCTGCAGCTGAGTGGATTTCAGTCTGGATTAACTTCTTCATATCTTTCTAAAATCATAGTTTCTCTGAGTTTGTAAAATATGCCGATCAGCTGACGGCAGACTTGTCCCTGTGTGTGATTGGTCAGACGCTGCAGACTACGCCACATTAATGTGAGCGCGCTCATAGAAAAACTGGGTATACTTATCGAGTTGATAACCAGGGTCATTGGACCGCTCAGTGTGATCTCCTTTGTCAGGTTAAGTGAAACCAGAACAGGTAAAGAGAGCCTGGGTCTGTTGAACTCGCCTCGTAGTATCGGCCCCTGAACAGGTAAACTGACGAACACATAAACACACAGACTGGTTAATGGATGCTGATGACTGACTGTCATCAGCAGAGGGCGCTCTCCAAATATAAAACACTGACAGTCTGCTGCTCAAAGATCTTCTCTGACAGAGATGATCTATTCTGACTGAAATCACAGAACTGATTCCTCACATAACACACCTGAACACACACACACACATATACACACGTTCATGATTTAATTAGACAGAGAGAGAGACAGGTTGGTAAACAGACAGACAGGCCTTTGGACCTCCCTGATTGGAGCAGCAGGGCGTGAACCAGAGTTCCAGATCTGACGGAGTCACCGGGACAATTTACCGGACTAGACCGGCAGCGGCGGACCGGGAACAGGACCGCGAGGAAACGGGCTCAGGACCGGGATAAAACCGGGAGGAGACGGGGTTCCGCTCCGGTGAGTTCCGCTCTGATGGTCCGACACTTTAATCTGTGAAACATGGCGAGAATCCGGTGAGATTAACTGAAAGTTGTCTGTGTGAATGTTGTGACGGACTTTTTATGTGAAGATTAATTTAAACAACGTGAGTTAAACATCACTCATGAATATCAATGTTTTTAAAATATGTATCATTATGTTTATTAGAAAATTGGTCCGCAGTTTTACAATTATTAATCGTTGAATTTAAAACAAAATTAATTTCTAAAAGCGTCACATTTTTATTATTTTAGATGTTTGTGCGTGAATTTAAGGATCATTAATCAAAGTAATCAGTTGTTCATGTTGTTCTGAGATGTTTGATCATTCAGCATTTATGTTGTGTTTGAGTGAAAAAAACCTGAAATATTAATAAAACAGAATCATCCATCCATGTGACTCCCAGTGCTTTACACGGTTACCATAGAAACAAACAAGCTGATTGATGATTGACTGATGGATTGATTGATGATTGACTGGACTGATGTCTCTCAGGTGTCCACAGCAGGATGAACACTCTCACCTAACCATCACCTCAGTATGACATCATCAGGGCCCGCCCCCTCCTCCCTCCCTTTGCACCTTCATCATCATCCTGTCTCATTCTGGATTGGACAAAGTCTCTGTCAGTCTTCACCATGGCCCCGCCTCCTGCTGTCTCTCTGCATCTGGATTGGTGGACAGGTGGTCCAGGTGAGTGCCTCCCACCAGCACTTCCACCCTCACTCCATTAAAATACCTGGTGACATCACTCTGGGGGGGCTATTCCCCATCCACGCCCGCGGCCCCCATGGTTTGCCCTGCGGGGAGTTGAAGAAGGAGAAGGGGATCCACCGCATGGAGGCCATGTTGTACGCTCTTGACCAGATCAACAGCGACGCTGAGCTGCTGCCCAACATCACGCTGGGGGCCCGGATCCTGGACACCTGCTCCAGAGACACCTACGCCCTGGAGCAGTCGCTCACCTTCGTCCAGGCACTGATCCAGAAAGACACGTCTGACATCCGCTGCTCCAACGGAGAACCGCCCCTCATCCGAAAACCTGAGAGGGTGGTGGGCGTGATCGGGGCATCGGCCAGCTCCGTGTCCATCATGGTGGCCAACATCCTGAGACTGTTCGAGGTGAGACACACGCAGGTAACATGAAGGTGATATAAGACATACAGGTGACAAAAAGGTAACCTAAAAGTGATATACAGGTGAAATACAGGTAACATGCAGGTGGCATACATGGGACATACAGATGACATAAAGGTAACCTACAGGTGAAATACAGGTAACTAACAGGTAATATACAGGTGAGATACAAGTAACTTACAGGTGACATAAAGGCAACCTACCGGTGAAATACAGGTAACGTACAGGTGATATACAGGTAATGAACAGGTGACACACAGGTAACCTACGACTGATATACAAGTAAGTTATAGATGATTTACAGGTGAAATACAGGTAATATGCAGGTGGCATACATGGGACATACAGGTGACATTAAAGGTAACCTACAGATGATATACAGGTAAGCCACAGGCGATATACAGGTAACAGGGGGGGGGGGCTGTACATGTCACTGAGGGGGTGGTAGTGTGGTCCTAATCAACCGCTCCGCCGCCTTCACCATGCGCCTGGTCAGCTTCCTGTTGAGGTAGAGTCTCTGCTTCCTCACCTGATGGGAGATGTTTGTGGACCAGGTGAGGTCAGGTGAGATGTAAACGCTGAGGACCTTGAAGCTTTCCACCAACACAGACAGTTTGTTTCGCTCCACTGAAGCATTAAGAAGATGATGATGATGATGATGATGATGTCTGTTATAATGAGGTCTGCTTTTAGATACACACACACACACGCACACACACACATACACACACACACGCGCACACGCACACACACACACACACACACACACACACACTGTTAATTGTTAATGTGATTGTTATTAAAGCTCTGACACACATTTAGCTCCAGCTGTTACACAACCCTAATCCTGTGTGTGTGTGTGTGTGTGTGTGTGTGTTTCCAGTTTGACCAGTATGTTCATGTGTGCAATTTGACCCTGACTGAAGGACGTCTGTGTTCTACATCAGATTCTGTTTTTACCTCTAACTGGTCTGGTTCTGGTTCTGGTTCCATGTGGACTCTGGTGGTTCAGCACGCTGTCGGACTTTCCGAACCTCTTAAGTGTTTGCATTTATCAGGATCGGCTGGCCTAGTCTGATCACGGATCAAGAACTCTGATGTTTCTGTTTTTGATCACTGAGGTCGAAACATCAGAAACACGTCTGTAAACTGACTTTAATGGATTCACTGAGAGTAATTATTAATCCCTGATTGTGTTTCAGATCCCTCAGGTGAGCTATGCGTCCACGGCTCCGGAGCTCAGCGATAATAACCGGTATGACTTCTTCTCGCGGGTGGTTCCTCCGGACTCGTACCAGGCTCAGACCATGCTGGACATCGTGAAGGCACTTGGCTGGAATTACGTGTCCACACTGGCATCAGAGGGAAACTACGGCGAGAGTGGAGTCGATGCCTTCATGCAGATCTCCAGAGAGGCCGGTACGTTTGTTCTTCTGTTTTCTGTCTCAGCAAGCTGTTCAAATTGTTTGTTTTAAAAATACCTGTTCAGGTAAATCCAAAGAATTCCTGTGGTCCCTGACCCCAACCAGAACCAGGACCAGAACCACTACTGGTCTCAGTCAATCCGTCAGGTGTTCTGCTGGTTGGGGAAACAGGAACATTGTTTTTTGAACATTAGGTTCTTATGCTCCTCCTCCTGAGCTCGGTTCTGCGATCTGATTGGAAGACAGTCTTCAGCTGTAATTAAACAGTTTCAGATGTTTCTTCTGTAAAATGTCGCTTCAGACCTCACCTGTCTACCTCTGTGCACTCGTTGCACATGAGCAGTGTCTTTCATAGGCTAGCTTGCTAAAGCTAATGAGGTTAAGCTAGCAATCTAGCTGCACCAAACGGCATGTGAATATAGTTTGATGCAGTAAGTGATGAAGACGTGCTGGCTCCTCCTCTTCGTCTCGTCCTGCAGAGATGTTCAGGTATTTTAGGGGGAGGAGCTTCAACTTGTTATCAGGTGGATTTTTAAAATCACACTTCCTGCTAATCAAGATTTATTAAACACAGACAGACACAGGTGGACCCGTCTGTCTCTCTGACCTGTCTGTCTCTTAGGGGGCGTGTGTATTGCTCAGTCGGTGAAGATTCCTCGGGAGCCAACAGTCGGAGAGTTTGATAAAATCATTAAACGTCTGATGGAGACGAGTAACGCGCGAGGCGTCATCATCTTCGCCAACGAGGACGACATCAAGTACCAACAAACTGACCCCGCCCACACTGTGACATCATCACATTTAGTACCCTCCAGGGTCACATGACACCCTTCTGACTCCTCCCCTCTTATCCTGGTAGGCGTGTCCTCGAGGCAGCGAAGCGTGCTAACCTGACAGGTCACTTCCTGTTTGTGGGGTCGGACAGCTGGGGGGCAAAGAGTTCACCAATCACAGAGCTCGAAGATGTTGCCGAGGGTGCCGTCACCATCCTGCCCAAACGAGCATCGATAGATGGTAAAACATACATACACAGTTAGGTTCAGGTGCGTGTTTACACCTGTTGTGTGTGTGTTTACCTATACGTGTGCATCTGTTTACACCTGTGCATGTGTTTACCTTAACCTGTGCGTGTGTGTGTGTGTGTGTGTTTAACTGTACGTGTGTGTGTCTGTTTACCTGTACGTGAGTGTGTTTACACCTGTACGTGTGGGTGTCTGTTTACACCTGTACATGTGTACCTGTGTGTGTGTGCAGGCTTCGATCAGTACTTCACGTCTCGCTCTCTGGAGAACAATCGCAGGAACATTTGGTTCAATGAGTTCTGGGAGGACGATTTCAGGTGTAAACTGACCCGACCTGGAATCAAGCTGGACCCTGACAAGAAGAAATGTACAGGTACGCCCACACCTGGGGGGGTGGGGGGGAATAAACAATCAATCATGTCATGTGACCTGGTAGATCATATGGCCTGTGTATCATGTGACCTCATGTATCATGTGACCTGGGTGTCCCTGCAGGGCAGGAACGGATTGGTCGGGACTCGTTGTACGAGCAGGAGGGGAAGGTTCAGTTTGTGATCGATGCCGTGTACGCGGTGGCCTTCGCTCTGCACACCATGCATCAGGATCTTTGTCCCGGCAGTTCTGGCGTCTGCAGCAACATGGACCCTGTGGAGGGACGGCTGCTGCTGGACTACATCAGAGCGGTCAACTTCAACGGTCAGAAACAGAAATACCTAAACCTACTAAAGTTTAATCATATTAACTTCAGGCGCTGTGATTAACTGATCTAAATTAATCCGACATCAGAGATTACTGAGATGCATCAAATCAGAGGAACGTCTGCATCAACTGATTAAAGTTTATTTTTTATTTTAACATTTTTATTTTACTTATAACTCACTGTTTATTACAAAATACTTTAATCTGCTCACCATCCAGTTCTCCACCACACACATACACCCCTTGTATCCCTGTATATATGTTTTTGCTCTGATGAACCCATTAACACTTGTGTTTGGATGCTTCTCACCTGAGGTTCGGATCAGGTGAGCTGCGTGTGGAGAAGTGTGTGTTTAAAAGCAGCGTGTTTCTAAGACACGTCACTGACAAACTTTAAAATCTGGATAAGAAGGTCTGATTTCACAGGAGGGTCACGGAGTCCATTGAGCTCTCACTGATCTGTGATCCTCTGTGATCTTCTATTTAAAGTCTTTGGAGTCTTTAGAGTCTCAGAGTCCTCTCAGACTTTAGAGTCTTTAGTCTCAGTCTTTACAGTTTTTAGAGTCTCAGAGTCTTTAGAGTCTCAGAGTCTCTGGGCCCTACTGTCCACCCAGCGCAAAGCGTGCAGCGCAAGTGTCATTGCTATCTTCCACCCAACGCAGTTGTCATTTTCACGCCCAGCACCCACATTGTGTAAATAGCAAGTGATCTTGCGCCACCGTTAGCGCCCGTGGGCATGTTGGTTTTGAAATGAGGTGTGGTCAGGCAAACAGGTGGCATGTTGCTATCTTGAGGACGCAGAATGCGACTGCATCTTAGACCAACAAAAACCTGGTCTAAAGTCTAAAGTCTGTGGCGCAATTTAGAGGGCGCATTATGGACTTACATCAGAGAGTTCACAACACGAGTCTGCTTGTCACTCACACGGGGACACACAGCAGCGCTTCTACTCATCAGGAAAAAGCAGTGTGTTTGCAGATACAGTGAAAAAACGTTTAAGGGGACAGACTGCAAGCTTTGGTCTCCCTCGTCTCCTTAAATCATGATACTGCTTTCGGTTTGTTACCGATCTGCTGAGAAGTGCAGGAAGACGTGGACAAGCTCACCACTACCTGCTTCACCTCCACACACACCTGCTTCACCTCCACACACACCTGCTTCACCTCAGGGAGAGTCCTGCTCCAGCCGCGCACAGGCCAAAAAATACAGAGACCGACACAAAGCTCTCCATACTGCACACTCTTTCAGATGCACGCTCTCTATAATACAGCAGAAACCGAGACACACTCACACACATGCAACTAAGAGGTAAATTAATTACCATACTCAAACATAACTCCCTGTGCCACTGACAATCGTGCCCACAGATATTAATACTCTGTCCAGTACCAATTACGCACGCAGGAAACAACACAGCCATGTGATCCAGCAGCAACAATAAGTAAATCAACATTTAAAGCCGACCTTTCTTTGATGGTCAGCACACAGAACTTTAATAAACATGAGATCCTGTCTGTCTGGAGACTTAAATCATTAATGCTGTGCCTCCTGTGTAACAGCATGACTTTTCATTTTCGTTTCTGTTGGGCAGTGGGATCGCTTCAGTGGCTTTAACATGCTTCGGCATGTATCGTAGAGTGGCCTGTGTTTTTTTCTGCGTTTTCAAGGACACAGTAGAAAGAAAAAAGTTGAATATGCCGATCATCATATGCCGGTTTATAAAAGAAGAAATCTGCCGTGTAAATAACAACACGCCTGCCTGCAGGCGCACCGGGCTCTTAAAGGGAATGAGAGTTGACACTCTGATTGGTTTGATTCATGTTATACCGAAAACACGCCTATAAATAATCCAGGGGCTTAAGCCAACCCCTTTGAACCTTGTGCCTCGGTTTGCGCCCAGATTGTGCGCCGTGTAACTAGCAAAGTGCGGACCCTAAGTCTTTAGTCTCAGAGTCTTTAGTGTCTCTGAGTCTTTAGAATCTTTAGTCTCAGTCTGTAGAGTCTCAGAGTCTAGCGCATGCGCCTGCGTTTTTGTTTGCCAGTGGGAAGTGCTGGCATAATCTGTCATTTTTTAAAAAGTTTTAAGGCATACTTTTTATCTGGACCTGCGGATTCCTACTGTTTTATTAGTGTGTTTTAAGTCAATCATAACTTTTTAGCCGCAGGGCGCTCAGATTGCCAGTTTTATTTGTCCTGTTGAACCGCTGCTAGCTTAACTCAGCCTAACTAATAAAGGCTGTGTGTGCTGAATGTAAACACCAGTACTCACAGTTAAAGGATGATATCAAACGCTTGAAGTTGGAGCTTCATGACAAGGATCAGTTGGTCGAAAGATGTATCTCCGTGGCTTCCGCACAGGCAAAACACATATCCTATATGCGGTCCTCAATTCCGTCTGTCCGAGCTGCCCAGTCGCCTTCCTCACCAGCCTCGAGCCACCAGTCCCAACCAGGTAGCGCGCACACATCTCCTCGTCCTCTCTTTCCGCCCACGACTCTCATCATTGGGGACTCAATCACCAGAGATATCCGTTTTCTAAACGCCATCACACACTGTCTTCCTGGTGCCACTGTCCCCGTTGTTCTGGATAAACTCTTGAATCTTTTGCCATCACTCCCAACCTCCGTCTGAGAGCACCAAAAACGATTTTAATCTTCTTTTTAACGTTTTAAAGGATAGTGGAAAGTCTGTTTTTATTTCTGGACCAATTCCAACTTTTAACCACGGACCTGAACGTTTCAGCCGTATTCTCGCCATGCACACCTGGCTTCAATCTGCTTGCCGATCTCACGACTTAGATTTTATTGACAACTTTAACTTGTTCAGGGATGGTGCTCCACTTGTTAAAAACGATTGGCTTCATCCCAACACGCGGGGTAACCAAATGCTGTCTGCCAACATCCAGCACACGGTCCAGTCCACCCCTCGTGTATGACTGTTTTCCTGTGCAAGCTTTCCCCAAAATCAACACACCTGCTGTCTCTCTTCTTCTCCCTCCCCTCCATCTGCAAAGAGCAATCATATGCCCTCTGCTGTCACTGACTCTACCTTCCGGTGGGACCAAAAGACTGTTCAGACATCCTTTTCGTTTACCTTGCTCCCAGCCCTGTAATCACTCCAACTTAATCGAAGTCTGCCTGCAAACTCCGCCAACCCCCGTTTTTAACTGCAACCCAGCAAATTTTGGTCTTTTAAATATCAGATCCCTAAACAATAAATCTTTTATTTGTAACAATTTTATAACGGATAATAAATTGGACTTTTTTATAATGACAGAGACTTGGCTGACCCCAGGAGACTGTAGTGCTCTTATTGAAGCAACCCCCCTGATTTTACTCACCTCCACCAACCCCGACTGTCAGGCAGGGGAGGGGGGGTTGCTGTCATCTACAGAAAAACTTCAAAATGCACCCCTATTTTACATAACGGTTTTACATCATTTGAGCATCTTGGTTTTATGGTTCATTTAAAGGATCCTGTGCTAATTTTAATCATCTACAGACCACAGTCAGTGGTCACAGTTTTCAGAGTTTTTATCCCATCTTGTTTCTAAATCTGACAGAATCCTTATTTTAGGTGATTTTAACATACATGTCTGTTGCCCTGATCAAACTCTTGTTGGTGATTTTATGGACACTCTGGAATCTTTTAACTCCATTCAGGCAATAGGGGAATCCACACACTCAAAGGGCCATATTTTAGATCTAGTTTTATACAGTGGTCTCAGCCCTGACAACTTTGAGACAAAGGATATCTGTGTGTCTGATCATAAGGCTGTTTTATTCTTTAGAGTCTTTAGTCTCAGAGTCTTTAGAGTTTAAGAGTCTTTAGAGTCTTTAGTCTCAGTCTTTATCAATCAATCAATCAATCAAGTTTTATTTGTATAGCGTCAAATCATAACCAGAGTTATCTCAAGACACTTTACAAAAAGAGCAGGTCTAGACCGACTCTTTGTTCTGTTATTTAAAGAGAGGCCCAACATGAATCACCATGAGTAGCACTTAGCAACATTCGGCACATTGGCAGAAAAACTTCCTTTGTAGAGTCTCAGAGTCTTTAGAGTCTTTAGTCTCAGTCTGTAGAGTCTCAGAGTCTCAGTCTTTAGAGTCTCAGAGTCTTTAGAGTCTTTAGAGTCTTGAGTTTCAGAGTCTTTAGAGTGTTTAGAGTCTTTAGAGTCTTGAGTTTCAGAGTCTTTAGAGTCTTTAGAGTCTTTAGAGTCTTGAGTTTCAGAGTCTTTAGAGTCTTTAGTCTCAGTCTGTAGAGTCTCAGAGTCTCAGTCTTTAGAGTCTCAGGGTCTTTAGAGTCTTGAGTCTCAGAGTCTTTAGAGTCTTTAGAGTCTTGAGTTTCAGAGTCTTTAGAGTCTTTAGTCTCAGTCTGTAGAGTCTCAGAGTCTTTAGAGTCTCAGAGTCTCAGTCTTTAGAGTCTCAGAGTCTTTAGAGTCTTTAGAGTCTTGAGTTTCAGAGTCTTTAGAGTCTTTAGAGTCTTGAGTTTCAGAGTCTTTAGAGTCTTTAGTCTCAGTCTGTAGAGTCTCAGAGTCTCAGTCTTTAGAGTCTCAGAGTCTTTACAGTCTTTACAGTCTTTAGAGTCTGTAGTCTCAGAGTCTTTAGAGTCTCTGATCTTTGAAGACAGTCGGACAGAGACCGTTTGGAGTCTTCAGAAAGATTTTCAGAGCAGCACAACAACAGCAGCAGCTTCTTCCTGTTAACATCAAATCTATATTTTATAAAGACGAGAAGCTGCAGCAGCTGGAAGACCGAGAGGATTTAATCTGTAACAGTTCTGCACGCCAACAAACCTGTCTGACTGACCACCTGTCTTTCTAACCACCTGTCTCTCTCTCTTCCTGATGTCTGAATATTTCATCAGTTCAGTTCAGAGTGTTCTTATTTAGGATGTTGGTGTATTTCAGGGTTTGACCTTTAAGGAACTCAGTGTTTGAAATAAAGAGACAGACACTTGAACATCAGGACTAAGGCTGACCCCTGCTGGTCAGGTGACCTGTGATGGTCAGGTGACCCGAGGAGGCAGTGGATTGGTTTTGAAGTGTTTTAAAGTGTTATAGATGTTGATTTCATCATTGGAGCGTGTGCATGTAGATTCTGTGTGAACATCACTTCATTTAGGTTTTGCTGAGATCACAAACTTTGCCCCAACATGGACTCCAGCTGTTCACCTGGAAAACCAGGATGGACTTTAAGAGAAACTGTGAAGAGGTCGACTGTTCATCTTTGGAACGATATTAAGAAATAAGCAGGAGGGAAATTTCTCAGAGTCACGTGTGAAGAACATTTCTTCCTGTAGGTGTCAGTCTACTGCACATGTGCAGAATGCACCCTCCAAACGGTCTTCGGCCCAATCCCAATCTCCACACTCACAGACTTTGTGGTGTGTTCCCGGTAAGTGCGTGAGTGCTTAGTGCTGTCCCACTGTCAGATCAGCAAGGCTCTTATGCGGACTTTACAACACCAAATTACGGACTTTCCGTGAGTCCGCATATCTGCAGACTTTCCTGTGGGATTTTTTACTTATTAAATTGAATGGCCCATCTGGTTTCCAGGCAACGTGCGATGCCATGATAGTGCGTCCCATTTGTCATTTTTATGCAGTTCTCAGACCCTCATGCACTCACACACTGCACACCTGACGCCATTAATGTCCATGAGTGTTCAGTGCTTAAGCTTTAGGGTGGAGATTGGGATTGGGCCACAGACAGACCAGGAAGTGGTTTAAACACAAATAATCCTGACTTCAGTTTGTTAGACTATGAACAGCTGTTTCACTGATCTGGGTCTCCTTCAGCTGAACCAACAGTGTGGGACATTCCCCAGAGTTTTGCCTGTTAGGCTACGCACAGCCTGAGAATAACACCTGCAGACGCGGTTCAGGGCTGAATAAAACCTCGTCCAGCTGTCTGAAGTTTTTATACATTTGATAATTAATATACGCAAGAAAAGAGTTTATAACGCTTATCATCAGAAAATAAAAATCTGTGTAGATTCTCCTCTGTAGTCCCCCGGTGGTGGAATGAGTTGGGGTTAGACTCTTTTTGGGCCGCAAAGTCCCTTTCACCTTTCACCCAGCTCTTTATGAACACCTCTGACCTTAATGATATTGAAGCTTTTGATGATGATGACATTGAGGATGTTGATGATGTTGATTAGAATATTCATGATGATGATGATGATGACTATATTGACCTTGATGATGTAGTTGATGATAAAAGAAACGCCCTATACAGTGCCTGTTGGCACCAGTGTCTGATCACACTTGAAGCTGTGTGTTGGCTCTCACTGACTCCGCCCCCTCCTGTCTCGGTCGTTGCTTGTGTCGTATTAACTCTCAGATGTTCGTCGCTTTGGATAAAAGCGTCTGCTGCATGAAACTGTAACACTGTGTAAACATACAGACACATCAGAGTGAATCAGCTGATATCATCCCGCTAGGAAACAGGGTCAGAACATCATCAATGATTATCAATAGTTTGATTGATTTCAGGTGTGAGCAGGTGGATTGTTGATCAACAGGTTACCTCTGTTACTGAGCATTTAACTGTAAACACAAACATAACAAGGATTTATGAGGAGCAGCCCAGACCAGGTTCTGGTTCTGTGTGGTTCTGGGCTGAGCAGTTTGTTCTCTCAGAGAGAATCAGTTAATGCACTTTACATGTTTTCTCTGAGGACTCACTGAGTGTGTTCATGTGTGTGTGTGTGTGTGTGTGTGTGTGTGTATGTGTTAATAATTGAAGGCAGCAGCTGGAGGAGCTCTGCAGGATGAAGATGAAGCCTTTCCTTTTTTATTTAAATGTTCTGCAGGAAAACAAATAAACTACACTGAAGTACTGAACTGAAGTACTACACTGACACTGAAGTACTACACTGAAATACTACACTGAAATACTACACTGAAATACTGCACTGACACTGAAATACTACACTGACACTGAAGTAATACACTGAAGTACTACACTGACACTGAAGTACTACACTGAAGTACTGCACTGAAGTACTACACTGACACTGAAGTAATACACTGAAGTACTACACTGAAGTACTACACTGACACTGAAGTACTGCACTGAAGTACTGCACTGACACTGAAATACTACACTGAAGTACTACACTGACACTGAAGTACTGCACTGAAGTACTACACTGAAGTACTACACTGACACTGAAGTACTACACTGAAGTACTACACTGACAGTGATGTACTACACTGAAGTGCTGCACTGAAGTACTACACTGAAGTACTACACTGACACTGAAGTACTACACTGAAGTACTACACTGACACTGAAATACTACACTGTCACTGAAGTACTACACTGACACTGAAGTAATACACTGAAGTACTACACTGAAGTACTACACTGACACTGAAGTACTACACTGAAATACTACACTGACACTGAAGTACTACACTGAAATACTACACTGTCACTGAAGTACTACACTGACACTGAAGTACTACACTGACACTGAAGTACTACACTGAAGTACTACACTGACACTGAAGTACTACACTGAAGTACTACACTGACACTGAAGTACTACACTGAAGTACTACACTGACACTGAAGTACTACACTGAAATACTACACTGTCACTGAAGTACTACACTGAAGTACTACACTGACACTGAAGTACTACACTGAAGTACTACACTGACACTGAAATACTACACTGAAGTACTGAACTGAAGTACTACACTGACACTGAAATACTACACTGAAGTACTGAACTGAAGTACTACACTGACACTGAAATACTACACTGAAGTACTACACTGACACTGAAGTACTACACTGAAATACTACACTGAAATACTGCACTGACACTGAAATACTACACTGTCACTGAAGTACTACACTTACACTGAAGTAATACACTGAAGTACTACACTGACACTGAAGTACTACACTGAAGTACTGCACTGAAGTACTACACTGAAGTACTACACTGACACTGAAATACTACACTGAAGTACTACACTGAAGTACTACACTGACACTGAAATACTACACTGAAGTACTACACTGAAGTACTACACTGACACTGAAGTACTTGAATACTTACTCACCATCACCATCATTACAATCATCACCATCACCATCACCATCACCATCATCATCATCATCACAATCATCATCATCACATCAATACTTACAGCAGAGTTTAAAAAAAGTTTTGCTTTATTTAAATAAAGTCTTTGTCTGTCTCTCTTTGTATAGCCTGTCTGTCTGTCTCTCTTTGTATAGCCTGTCTGTCTGTCTGTCTCTCTTTGTATAGCCTGTCTGTCTGTCTGTCTCTCTTTGTATAACCTGTCTGTCTCTCTTTGCATAACCTGTTTGTATGTCTGTCTCTCTTTGTATAACATGTCTGTCTGTCTGTCTTTGTATAGCCTGTCTGTCTGTCTGTCTTTGTATAACCTGTTTGTCTGTCTGTCTCTCTTTGTATAACCTGTCTTTCTCTCCAACAGGAAGTGCAGGTACAACAGTTCTGTTCAATGAGAACGGAGACGCTCCTGGGCGTTACGACATCTTTCAGTTCCAGCTGACCAATCACAGCCACCCAGGTTACCGAGTCATTGGCCAGTGGACCAATAACCTGAGACTCAACGTAAGAGAGACACATCTGATGATTTTTACCTGTCTGTCCCATTTCTTTCTTTAAACTGTCTCTATCTCTGCTTGTCTCTCTCTCTGACCCGTATCTCTGATCTGAACCTGCCTCTCTCTGACCTGTATCTCTCTCTCTGACTTGTCTCTCTCTCTGACCTGTCTCTCTCTCTCTGCCTGTCTGTCAGCTTGAGGAGATGCAGTGGTCCGGAGGAGATAAATCAGTTCCGGAGTCAATCTGCAGTTTTCCATGTAAACCAGGAGAGAGGAAGAAGATGGTGAAGGGCGTCCCCTGCTGCTGGCACTGTGAGGTGAGACCATGTTCTTCATCCTCTTCATCACTAACATCTTCTTCATATCCATCACCATCATCATCACCATCATCACCGCCATCATCATCATCATCATCATCATCATCATCATCATCATCATCATCATCATCACCACCATCACCATCATCATCATCATCACCATCTTCATCACCGCCATCATCACCACCACCATCACCACCATCACCATCACCACCATCACCATCATCACCACCACCATCATCATCACCGCCATCATCACCACCACCATCACCACCATCATCACCACCATCACCACCATCACCATCACCACCATCACCATCATCACCACCACCATCACCACCACCTTCATCACCAGCATCACCACCATCACCATCACCACCATCACCATCATCACCATCACCACCACCTTCATCACCGCCATCATCACCACCACCACCACCACCATCACCATCACCATCATCATCACCACCACTATCACCATCATCACCACCACCATCACCACCACCATCATCACCACCACCACCACCACCATCATCACCACCATCTGAAAGAGTTTAATGAACAGATCAGTGCAGATTCCAATGTGGAAAAATGAATTATGACTACACGAAATCATTTCTTCTTCTGAAGAAGAAGAGCAGCTCAGTGCAGCTAATGAAACAAATAAATGAATGTGACATACTTTATTTCAACCTATGTGAACTGAACTTTCAGCTAGCACTTTTTAGGTGAGAACTTCACAACACTGAACATATGTGTGTTTGTTTATGTCAAAGTTCTAAATAAAAGCATCATGTGATGAAGAATGGTTCTTTTAAAACATTTATTGCATTCTGATTTTTTTTTTCACTGTGAGATAAAATTACAGAAACTCTGATAGAAAATGAATACGGTTTTTTTGCCTTTTACTTCAGTGTTTTGTATCAAAAGAGAAGCCAGCCGCCTGCACTAAAATGAGGAACGTGTAAAGTATAGCTTCACAGTGAGCATCTTGTGAAGTTATGCTTGTAAATGATTGCACAGGAGGCTTAACACAACTGTAGCTGGAGCTGTATTTATCCAACACACCCGGTAGCATGGAAGCAAAGCATACATGTATCTCGCGAGAACATGCGAGATCTCCTACCTAGTAATGCGCAAGCACACTAAACAGCTATACTGTATATCAGTACATTAGTATAGGTTTCACCAATATGAAATACTACTGAATCAGCACCACTTTGTCATAATTATCTCCTAAGACTCTGAAAAGTGATTTTATTTAAAAATGACTCGTGATTTTAGTCATTTGTAACGCAGGCGGCTGGCTGCTCTTCTGATATTATGAATATTATGACTTTTTTCTGCATAAATTACGACTTTATTCTAGTAATCTCAGATTTTTTAATACTCTGTCATAGAATCCAGATGTGTGCAGATCCTTCAAAATGATTACACCACACATAGTAAATGATGTCATCTGCATATAAATAACATGAGTGCCATCATCAGACCTTACACCATAACATTTTTCTTCCTAATGTCATCAGACCACTGACAGAAACATTATTGTTAGTCTCTCTGTCCCTGACCTGTCTGTCTCTCTACAAACCCGTCTCTCTCTCTGACCTGTCTGCAGCTCTGTGATGGGTATCAGTACCAGGTGGATGAGTTTACCTGTGAGACCTGTCCGTCAGACATGCGCCCCGCCCCCAACAGAACCACCTGCCGTCCGACTCCGATCATCAAACTGGAGTGGCACTCCCCCTGGGCCCTAGTGCCCGCCTCCATCGCCATGCTCGGTATCCTAGCAACCAGTGCTGTGGTGATCACCTTTATCCGCTTCAATGACACGCCCATCGTCAGGGCATCAGGGAGGGAGCTCAGCTACGTACTGCTGACAGGTAAGTACTAATACTGTCAGGTGACTGCTCCCAGGTGTGAGTACTAGTAGTGCATTACAAGTGGGCTGTAATAATAATAAAAACCTTTATTTAGAGAACTTTTCAAAATAAAAGCTACACAGTGTTTCATAATGGCAGCTCATTAAAACAGGTTCACAGTGAACACATGATTCACACCCTTCATTCAGGGGTTTTCTGTGTATCTTTGCTTCACCTGCAGCACAGGTGTTGTCTGAGTCACAACAAACGGTGAGCTTTCATTAGGGGATTATGTCTTCAGTTTTTGGACCCAGCACTGCGCAATGAAACAGAGTTGGTGTAATACCGATGAGTTCATATTCATAGCCTGCAACGTCAGTTATAACGTAAAGCAAGCGATCGTTATCACAGATATCCAACAGCTGCTACTTTCAAAATAAAGTAAAAAGTGTGTTTTACAGTAATAGAGCGGCAGACTGATACGCACCGTGGGGAAGCCAACGCTGCAGCAGCTGCAAAGCTAATCGATTTTGTTTTCCTTTTTTCCTCCCAAACTTTACATTCTGTTCCTGCATAAATGCATGATGGTCAGCATCCGCATCACGCTACATGAAGCCCACACCTCTAATTAGTGTACACTAGAGTAAACACATCATGCTGTGTCTTTTCACTGACACTCTGCACAGAGATTTAGTGACAGTAAAACTCTATTTCACATTAACACTTGGCATGTGTATGAAATGAACTGAAAGCTAAAGACCTCTTTCATTTTTAGTCTGACTGCAGGGGTCAGCCCAACACATGGGTCTATACGTGAGTGACGGTACTTTCAGAGCCAAATAAAGTGAAAAAATTAACAACAACAAAAAATAAAAGCATTGCGTACAAACGAGGGGAGTCAGAATTCCAGATCGGGCTTTTACTTTGAAAAAGCATACCGGAAGTGTTGACCTACTTTACCCTCCATGCCTGTGACTTTTACTACAGGAAGAGATCTTAATATTACTGTGAGAGATCAATAGGACTCATCACAATTCATTTTTACCCTGTATTTCACCGAGAACCACGCACTGCTTGCGCTAAAAACAGACAAGCCTCCTATTCTCTAGATTTTTGGCACATGAGTCGTGTGAGATATGCGCATGTTACGCCAGCAGTGTGAAAACTCTCATCTGTTTTCATGCATTTCAAATGAAAATGAACACGTCCCGCAGCCGCCACGCTTCCAGTGTTGCCCACAAAAGCGCACATTGACCTGATGCGGTACACTAGGTTTTGACCTAGTCTTGTTTTGTTTAGCCTCGTTTTTATTTTTATTTCAATAAATGACAATCTAGTTTTCATTAATTCATTGACTATGATAACCTTGCTCTGCAGGTATATTCCTGATCTACCTGATCACCTTCCTGATGATCGCTGAGCCAGGTGTGGTGGCGTGTGCACTGCGGCGCCTCCTGCTGGGCCTTGGCATGGCAATCACGTACTCTGCCATGTTGACCAAAACCAACCGAATCTACCGTATCTTCGAACAGGGCAAGAGGTCTGTGACTCCGCCCAAGTTCATAAGCCCCACCTCCCAGCTCATTATCACCTTCATCCTCATCTCTGTCCAGGTGAGAACTCAGGTGTCAGACCACTTTCTGTTTCTCATAAAGCAGCGAGTAATATGACAAAGCTCCTACCTGTGTGTGTGTGTGTGTGTGTGTTTCAGGTCCTTGGTGTGTTTTTGTGGTTCGCCGCCATCCCTCCACACACCATCATTGACTACGAGGAGCTCCGCCCCCCGAACCCTGACCTGGCCCGAGGCATCCTGAAGTGTGACATGTCCGACCTGTCGATCATCTGTTGCCTTGGCTACAGCATTGTTCTCATGGTGACACAGTGATACAGTGTTGATGCTTCATTGATCTGCGATTGATCTCTTACACCGTGTCCTAACAGCATGCGAGCATCAGACATCACGTTGCATCGTGTTGCAACAGCCATTCGCTGTCCACACTGCATCCGTCAAATTTACACTTCCATTACGTCATGTAAACAAACCACGTTGCTATCAGCTGTGGTGGGTTGTTGTTCTTCCTACTCGGTGTTGAGCTTGGTCAGTCTCTGAGTGCAGAGCTCAAGCTAACAGCGGTTGTTAAAACAGACAATTTTACTGACAGTTTTGTTGATTTGGCGTTGGCTACGGCCCAAAGTAACAAGTGTTAAGGGGGATTATAAAGCAAGGCAAAATTTGATAGCGCCTCCTAAGTTTATTATTCTGGAACGTTACAATATTAAAGGGGCTATATGTAACATTTCACATATATTCATCAATCAAATATCATTTTTTATTGCCAATGTGTGAAGGGACAGCAGAGGAACTGATAAATTGAGACCTTTCCCAACTTCCTCCATCAGCCCGAACAACCTGTGAGCTGATTTTTATGTAAAGCACTCGGGACGGTTTTTCCGCGAAACAAGAGGATGTGACATATCTGCGCGTTCGCGAGTACCTCTGCCGAGAGCTCATTCTACGCCACTACAGTCGACAGTGAGCAACACGAGACAACGCAGGCTGTGAAATGGAGACGGATAATGTTAACAAACGACAGCACCCACAACAACACCAACACGAACTGCACACAAGAATAAAAACAAGATAAGTTTTATCTAGTGAAGCCATCTGACCAAACAGGAAGTGACCGACGTCAGGGGGGAAACTAGAGTCAACATCGGCAGGGCATGCGACTCATGGAGACCTTCGACTGCTTTTGGGGATCAAAACAGACCCACGACTTATTGTTGTCATAGAAACAAAGCTCGCGTGCAGCGTTCTCTCACAGGGTGCAATGTTTTTTCTCTCACAGCACAAGAGCTTCATCCCAGCTCTCTCCAGCCGCCCTGCCCCGCCTGGCTAATGTTCGCTGATGCTTGTGATGATTTGCTGGTTCGCCGGCGTAATTTGCCGTTTGGTTACGAAGCACATGACAAAAAGTCATGCAGTGTATTTATATTAGATCTACTTGGCTAACCTTAGCATGCTCGCTAACGTTATGACAACCAAAATACTATCCGAGTGTGTATGTCAGTGTTGTCAGTCTAGCTTGACACATAACTTCACCACCTGAGCCGGTGAGTTCTGACACTGAGCATGCTCAGTTTCGTGTATCTTCGGCAAAAACTGCGAGTGTCCGCACGAGCACGTACAAGAAGGTTGACTGCAGTTCCCTCAATGACCGACCGTGTCGCTAGGAATGAGGATTTTCTGAAAGTTAGATATAGCACCTTTAACAGACGTTAACATCAATATTAGAATATGTTGATATCCTTGTCGGGACGGCCCCGGTGTTAACACAAGTCAAGGCACAACAGTTCAATCACAGATATGGATACTATTGCACCACTATCTTCACTTTGTAAAGAAAGCTAACAAGCTCTGTTGAGCGAGACAAGTAAAAGAATATCAAGAAACATTTTCTTACTTGACGCTCCCAGCACCTTAGCAAACTCCACCAGCCAGCTGCCACTATATTTAGATTTTTGAAGTGAAATGAGGAGGTATCATACAGATAACTGCTCATCTGACCTTCATGAATTAACTGCTCCACGTCCTTGTCCACACGAGTGACAGGAATGAAAATAGAAACAGGTCGTCAGGGTCAAAGGGTCAGGGCGCTGCGTTTCTCACGGCCAGTTAGGACATTCCAACAGAAAACAATGTCATTAAACTGATTTTGTCACTGACCCTCGCTCACGTTGCATATAGTTATATTTATATTATATAGTATATAGTGTTAGAAAGCAGCTGATTAGTGTTCATGCTGCTGATTGGTTTGAAGCCTCTGATGTCACAAAGAACAGGTATGAAGAGTTGTTGAAGGCTGTACTCTCTCGGTTGCTGGGTAACCGGTTTCATTCTTGTTGCTAGGTTACATGTACTGTGTATGCGGTGAAGAGTCGGGGCGTTCCCGAGACATTCAACGAGGCGAAGCCTATCGGTTTCACTATGTACACCACCTGCATCATCTGGCTCGCTTTTGTGCCAATCTTCTTTGGTACCGCCCAGTCCACCGAGAAGGTAAGAACCGAACTAGGATCAATCACTAAAGGCTGAAACCAGGACAGGCTAACTCTAGGACAGGCTGAAACCAGGACAGGCTAACTCTAGGACAGGCTGAAACCAGGACAGGCTAACTCTAGGACAGGCTGAAACCAGGACAGGCTAACTCTAGGACAGGCTGAAACCAGGACAGGCTTAAACCAGGACAGGCTGAAACCAGGACAGGCTAACTCTAGGACAGGCTGAAACCAGGACAGGCTAACTCTAGGACAGGCTGAAACCAGGACAGGCTGAAACGGGATAGACCAAGTGTCATGACCAGCCAAATACAAGTAAAAAGAAAATCATTTCAGTTATTTATTTAGAAAAACACAAGTTTCAAGTTGCAAAATGATTACCTCATACATAAGCAACAATTATTCCTCTGAAGTATCATAGAACGCAACACGGGCCACCAGGTAACTGCGCTGCATTCAGGGCCAACAAGATATCAGAGCTCCGAAACAGTAACACTAACGTGATAATCTACAGGGCCATGACTAAATACTGATAATCTATAGGGCTACAACTAACTGTGTTTGTGGATCAGAATGATCAGACAGACAGGTGTGCACACAGACAGACTGGACTGGATGTGTGTTTGTGGTTCAAAATGAGTTCAGGAAGGGACACTGGGAGATAAACCGGAATTAGACACAAAGTGGAACAGCTGGATTAAACAGATTATAAACCAGGACGTTATTATGCAATTTAACTTTGTCACAAAGAGCTCAACAAACACAAAAAAGAGACAATAACAGCCCAAAATAACACAAAGAGCTGCATCAGTCAGAAACACACTGGTCTGAAAACCAACAGGAAACAACAGGAGTAATCTCATGTACCAGAAATTAAAATTAAGATATCTTCACTTCCTCTTCTCTTTCAGGTTTAATATTTGAAATGTAAGTCCCAGAGATTCTCCCCAAAACCTGCAGTTGCGTCCTGGGAGAGTTAGCGCCACAAACCTCTGTAGTATGTCCAGCATCAGAATCAGATCCGAACGTGGTGGTTAGGGTTTGGTAACAATAATAATAACTTTATTTATTTGGTACTTGTGATTATTATTTTTTTGTTTTCCATTTATTTGTTCTCGTGGTCATTGACTAAATTAGGATCCTCTTGGAAGTTTTGTGGTCATTGAGGGACTTTTAGAGGTACCTTTGGGGGTTATCTGTACATGGAGGTTGTAAAGGTCCTTTACATGGTCCTGGTGGAGGTCATTTAGGGTCTGTGAGCATTTGATAATCCTTTGGTTGATTCTTGTGGTTATTGAGGAGGTGTTAGAGGTGAGTTAGGTGGTTATTGTGAGCATTGAGTGGATCCTGGTGGTCCTGTGTGTGGGTAAGTGATCCCTTACCCCTCGATCCCACAGGATCCGTCTCCGTCATGTTCCGTCTGCCCCGCGTTTCTGGTCCGTCAACGGCGCGAGACCTCGCCCACAGGAAGCATGTCTGATCCACAGCGCAGCGGAGCGCTGGCCCAAGCAGCTGGATTCGCGAGATCACAAGATCGCGAGAGAACTACATTATCTTTAAATCGAAATTATGCGATAACATCAACGTTAGCAGAGCAACACACAAACTACAGTTCAGTTTGCACATCTGAGGTTGATTATCGACTCATTTGGAAATCATTTCGTGATTTTTGTGCTTCTACCATGGCTGAGTACACTACTTCATTAAAAGTGTTCTTTTTTCAAGATTTCAGTGTGTTGATCTTAAAATAAACCAAAAAAAACGGGAGTCTGTGCCGGTCTGTACATGGTGTTTTATTTTGAAATGACCGGATGCTGTATGCTGCTTTCGTGTGTGACTTCCTGTTTGGAATGATCTGCTCTGTTCAGCTTGAAGTGTGTTTGAAGTGGCCTCCATCAAAAATAGACCCGGCGCGTATCTTTAGCGGAGCAGAGCGGAGACAAGCATCTGGGACACGCTGGAGACGGACGGCGCGTGCCGTGGAATCGCTGTAATTGAATTGAATGGGTGCGATCGACTCTGGAGTTCTCGGCACAGACGGAACGCGCCGGAGACGGATCCTGTGGAATCGAAGGGTTAGAGAGTTCTTTAGTTTGCAGGTCTTTTAGTGGTTTTAATAGTCCTTCGGAAAGTTTTAGTGGCCACTTACAAGTTTTTTTTGGGGTCCTTTTTTGATTATCTGGATAATTTGGGTTGTTTCTATGACCATGGAGTAAGTTCTAGGGATTCCTTAAGAGGTTCTCGTGATTCTTTAGGAGCTTGCAGTGGTTCATAAGGTGGTTGAGGGGCCATGTTATTGTTCCATGCTCCTTTGAGAGGTCGTCAGTGGTAATTTTCTAAATTCAAGTGGCCATTAAGTAAGGTCTAGGTCCTTTTAGTGGTTCTAGGCTTGTCCTCATGGAAATTGTAGGAATCATTAAGGAGTTTCAGTGGATGACATGTTCTAAAAGTCTTTAGGTTGTTCTTTGTCGCACTGTGGAGGGTTTTGGAGACCTGTAGTTTGTTGTCATGGTCCTTCAGGAGGTTCTAGTTGTCCTTTAGGAGATTAAAATGGTTACTGAGGAAATTCCGCTAGTTCGCTAAAGATGTTTGCTAATATTCTAGGTTCTAGTGGTTCTTTAGGAAGTTCTCTCTCTGTTTCTGTCACAACAGATGTTTATCCAGACAGCCACTCTGACGGTCTCCATGTCTCTCAGCGCCTTTGTCTCTCTCGGGATGCTCTACATGCCGAAGGTTTACGTCATAATCTTCCACCCCGAACAGAATGTTCAGAAGAGGAAGAGAAGCTTCAAGGTCTGCTGTCTGATAGTTGCTGATTGTTGCTGTTGGTGTGTTGCCTAACAGTTACTGTGTGGCCTGAAAGTTGCTGTGTTGCCTAAAAGTTGCTGTGTTGCAGGCTGTTGTCCAGGCTGCCACGTTGCCTCAGAAATCATTGAATGAGAAACAGAATGGAGAGACGAGGATTGAACCAGATAGATCGCAGTAAAACTGCAACTATTCAGGTACTGAAACTACAAACCACAATATCAAACATACCCATTAGTGTTAGTAACTGTTAGTGTTCATCAAGTACCTGTTGGTGTTCATCAAGTACCTATTAGTGTCCTTCAAGTACCTGTTGGTGTTCATCATGTACCTATTAGTGTCCATCAAGTACCTGTTAGTGTCCATCAAGTACCTGTTCGTGTCCATCAAGTACCTGTTGGTGTTCATCAAGTACCTGTTCATGTCCATCAAGTACCTGTTGGTGTTCATCAAGTACCTGTTGGTGTTCATCGAGTACCTGTTAGAGTCCATCGAGTACCTGTTTGTGTTCATCAAGTACCTGTTAGAGTCCATCGAGTACCTGTTAGTGTCCATCAAGTACCTGTTGGTGTTCATCAAGTACCTGTTGGTATTCATCAAGTACCTGTTAGAGTCCATCAAGTACCTGTTGGTGTTCATCAAGTACCTGTTAGTGTTCATCAAGTACCTATTAGTGTCCATCAAGTACCTGTTAGAGTCCATCAAGTACCTGTTGGTGTTCATCAAGTACCTGTTGGTGTTCATCAAGTACCTGTTAGAGTCCATCGAGTACCTGTTGGTGTTCATCAAGTACCTGTTAATGTTCACCAAGTACCTGTTAGAATCCATCGAGTACCTGTTGGTGTTCATCAAGTACCTGTTGGTGTTCATCAAGTACCTGTTGGTGTTCATCAAGTACCTGTTGGTGTTCATCAAGTACCTGTTAATGTTCACCAAGTACCTGTTAGAATCCATCGAGTACCTGTTAGTGTCCATCAAGTACCTGTTGGTGTTCATCAAGTACCTGTTGGTGTTCATCTAGTACCTGTTAGAGTCCATCGAGTACCTGTTTGTGTTCATCAAGTACCTGTTAGAGTCCATCAAGTACCTGTTAGAGTCCATCGAGTACCTGTTGGTGTTCATCAAGTACCTGTTGGTGTTCATCAAGTACCTGTTGGTGTTCATCAAGTACCTGTTGGTGTTCATCAAGTACCTGTTAATGTTCACCAAGTACCTGTTAGAATCCATCGAGTACCTGTTAGTGTCCATCAAGTACCTGTTGGTGTTCATCAAGTACCTGTTGGTGTTCATCTAGTACCTGTTAGAGTCCATCGAGTACCTGTTTGTGTTCATCAAGTACCTGTTAGAGTCCATCAAGTACCTGTTAATGTTCACCAAGTACCTGTTAGAATCCATCGAGTACCTGTTAGTGTCCATCAAGTACCTGTTGGTGTTCATCAAGTACCTGTTGGTGTTCATCAAGTACCTGTTAGAGTCCATCAAGTACCTGTTGGTGTTCATCAAGTACCTGTTAGTGTTCATCAAGTACCTATTAGTGTCCATCAAGTACCTGTTAGCGTCCATCAAGTACCTGTTAGAGTCCATCGAATACCTGTTTGTGTTCATCAAGTACCTGTTAGTGTTCATCAAGTACCTGTTAGTGTCCATCGAGTACCTGTTAGTGTCCATCAAGTACCTGTTGGTGTTCATCAAGTACCTGTTAGCGTCCATCAAGTACCTGTTAGAGTCCATCGAATACCTGTTGGTGTTCATCAAGTACCTGTTAGTGTTCATCAAGTACCTATTAGTGTCCATCAAGTACCTGTTAGCGTCCATCAAGTACCTGTTAGAGTCCATCGAATACCTGTTTGTGTTCATCAAGTACCTGTTAGAGTCCATCAAGTACCTGTTGGTGTTCATCAAGTACCTGTTAGTGTCCATCGAGTACCTGTTAGTGTCCATCAAGTACCTGTTGGTGTTCATCAAGTACCTGTTGGTGTTCATCAAGTACCTGTTAGTGTCCATCAAGTACCTGTTGGTGTTCATCAAGTACCTGTTGGTGTTCATCAAGTACCTGTTGGTGTTCATCAAGTACCTGTTAGTGTCCATCAAGTACCTGTTGGTGTTCATCAAGTACCTGTTGGTGTTCATCGAGTACCTGTTAGAGTCCATCAAGTACCTGTTGGTGTTCATCAAGTACCTGTTAGAGTCCATCAAGTACCTGTTAATGTTCACCAAGTACCTGTTAGAATCCATCGAGTACCTGTTAGTGTCCATCAAGTACCTGTTGGTGTTCATCAAGTACCTGTTGGTGTTCATCAAGTACCTGTTAGAGTCCATCAAGTACCTGTTGGTGTTCATCAAGTACCTGTTAGTGTTCATCAAGTACCTATTAGTGTCCATCAAGTACCTGTTAGCGTCCATCAAGTACCTGTTAGAGTCCATCGAATACCTGTTTGTGTTCATCAAGTACCTGTTAGAGTCCATCAAGTACCTGTTGGTGTTCATCAAGTACCTGTTAGTGTCCATCGAGTACCTGTTAGTGTCCATCAAGTACCTGTTGGTGTTCATCAAGTACCTGTTGGTGTTCATCAAGTACCTGTTAGTGTCCATCAAGTACCTGTTGGTGTTCATCAAGTACCTGTTGGTGTCCATCAAGTACCTGTTGGTGTCCATCAAGTACCTGTGTAGTAAAAGTACTCACTGTAGTTATTTTTTCATTTTGTGTTTCTTTATCTTTATGTTTAGCAACATGTTGCCTCTGTGGATGTTTGTTCTACATCTGTCAGAAGGATTGTGATGAAATGGGACTGAAATGGGAATTAAAATCAACACGTTGCTCCCGATAATCAACACATTGCTCTTGATGATCAACACGTTGCTCATGATGATAAAAACGTTGCTTCAGATGATCAACACATTTCTCCTGATGATCAACACGTTTCTCCAAATGATCAACACGTTGCTCCTGATGATCAACACGTTTCTCCAGATGATCAACTCGTTGCTCCCTATGATCAACACGTTGTTCCAGATGATCAACACATTTCTCCAGATGATCAACACGTTGCTCCAGATGATCAACACGTTGCTCCTGATGATCAACATGTTTCTCCAGATGATCAAGACATTGCTCCCAATGATTGCAATACCAAGTTGCAGTAAACTTTTTTTGCTGAGGTCAGTCCAGCTGCTTTTAAGTTCCGTGACTTTTCATCAGGTCAACATTTCTGACTAAATGTCTGCAGAACGGATGATATCACCGTCAGCCTCAGCTGCTAATTAGCTGTTAGCACTTCTAAGATGGTGAATATGTCAAATCCCAGATATAAATATATTATTATGTATTTATGTATTATCATTGAAATAATATTTTAATCCACTTGTTGATGTGTGGATCACCAAAAGTCTTTGCAGCAGGAACTACGTCTCCCAGCATGCCCTGGGAGCAAAGAAAATAAAAAGATGTCTTTACTTATTTCTCTTCAGTCTGTTGAATGATGGCTGGGGGCAGGGCTTATGACATTATATGACCAATGGGTGGGGGCTATGTCCTTATATGGTGGGTCATACAGCAGGTAGTCAGGGCTAACGTGTTCGAGGAGGACAGAGAAGATGGTGAAGATATTTCTAGACGAGCTGCTGAATGTTTCAGCTGCTGGTTAAAGATTAATGTTTAGAGCTGAGCGGCTCAGGAGCAAGGCAGTGACAGGCCGACGGTTCAGTTCCCTGAAGAGTCACATAACTGGGTCACAGTGTCTTTTTCTGCTGTTTTCTCTGCTGAACGTTGGAACGACTTCGCCCCAACAGCTGTAAAAGGAGCTTCTGTGGGTTTCTGAGGAGGGTTCAGACTATTAGAACAGTTCAGAGTATCAGTGCACATGGTTAGAGTGAGACCAGAAAAGATCAGAACAGACCAGACCAAACCAGATCAGAACAGACCAGACCAGGCTACACCATACCACACCACACCACACCAGACCAGACCAGACCAGGCCGGGCCAGATCAGAACACACCAGGCACGAACAGAACAGAACAGACCAGACCAGGCCACACCAGACCAGAACATACCAGACCAGGCCACACCAGACCAGAACAGACCAGTACAGGCCAGACCAGGCTAACATTATTATACTTTTACTATTAATGATTTAAAAACATCATATCACACATCCGCAGTTTGAAGTTAAGATTGATTTTATTTATCAAGGAGTAAACTGAAGACTTCGTGTTTGACTTTGTTCTGAAGCAAACAAACATTAGTTTACTTTGAAAGCCAAAAGATGTTTGATGTTCTTGCTGACAATACATCCCTATACACACTTCCTGTTTACAATGAGAATCACCTGGAGGACTGGGTGAACCATTAAGCTCAGAGTCAAACACAGGAACCAATCACAGCCCTGTGTGGGCGGGGCCTCATAGGCCAAGGTCCTGGTTTTAGGGTTAGTTTTGACTTTAATGTTTAGCTGCAGCTCCGTCATCACTTACCTTGAATTTGAGCGTACCTGTTTTCATATTATTTACCAATAAATCAATATGGGCTCTTTGGTGTTAGAGAGAAGATGAGACATGTTTTTAATTTAAATTATATTTACAGGCGTTGAAGTTTGAATATTGGTAAAAGAATTTATAAAATGATGAGGAAAGTCTTGTTCACTCAAACGGCCACTTCCTGTTTGATTCCTGTGTTGACAGTTTGTGTGTATTTGCTTCAATGTTGTTTCTGCACTGACAATAAAACATGTTTGATTCTGTTAAACTGACCTGACTTACAGTCTGCTCACACACAGATAACACACAGATAATACACAGGTAACATACAGGTAATACACAGGTAACACGCAGGTAACGCGCATGTAACATAGGTAACATACAAGTAGCATACAGGTAACATACAACACACAGGTAACATACAGGTAACCCATAGGTAACACAAAGGTAACACACAGGTAACACACAGGTAACACAGAGGCTACATACAGGTAACACACAGGTAACATACAGGTAATGTACAAACAGGTAACTAACAGGTAATATACAGGTAACATACAGGTAACACAGAGGTAACATACAGGTAATGTACAAACAGGTAACTAACAGGTAATATACAGGTAACATACAGGTAACACAGAGGCAACATACAGTGAACACAGAGGTAACATACAGGTAATGTACAAACAGGTAACATACAGGTAACCCGTAGGTAACACAAAGGTAACACACAGGTAACACAGAGGCAACATACAGGTAACACAGAGGTAACATACAGCTAATGTACAAACAGGTAACTAACAGGTAATATACAGGTAACATACAGGTAACACAGAGGCAACATACAGTGAACACAGCGGTAACATACAGGTAATGTACAAACGGGTAACATACAGGTAACACTCAGGTAACATACAGGTAATACACAGGTAATATACAAGTAATGTACAATATAAACAGATAACAGATCATCACCACCATCGCCATCTTCTTCTTCTACATGCTGTGAGCACAGTTTTAGTCTGTGTGGGGAGTTTGCACCCCCTGCGGGCAGGAAACAGGAAGTGCAGACAAACTAAAGGAGAACAAGTTTAAGTTTTTCTTCCAGAAATCACAAGATAATCTTTTATCTTTTTAACACTTTGTTTTTATTATAAATAAATAATGCTAATGATAATAAACTGAATATTTTAACAGAAAGGTGGATTCAGTTTTTTCATTATTTCACTTCCTGTTTTATCACACTTTGTGTGTGTAAAGTACAAGTACCTCAGAGTAGTACCTCAGTACCGCACTCAGTAATTGTTTCTCCTCAGCTGTTACTGTAGACTAAATACAATAAATCAATTTGGTGTCACATCACAGTCATTGAAGCAGGTTTAGACTCTGCTGCCCCCTGCTGGAAACTCCTGACGTCACAGTCAGAGTACACAGTTACTACGGTAAAGTACTAATACTGCAGTGTAACAGTACTCTGTTATGAGAAAAAGTACTGCATTGAAAAGCTTCGTTCAGTCAAAGTTAAATCAGGATGTTAAGTTAAAGTATTAAACCATGAAAATGTTCTACTGTATTTTTTATGTGATTATATATGAATCATTAATACATGTAAAAGCAAATTTTACTGTCGAAGTTCATTTTGTAATATTTTGTAAGAAAGCATAAATAATGATTATTTTCTCTGTTAGTTGATTGATTGTTCACGAATACAATTTCATCACTGTTTGTTTTTTGATATAAAAATAATCAAATTAAGAAATATGTCTTTCAGTAGATAATCCAAATACTAAAACATTTAATAAACACGTCAACACTTAGGGTCAGAAACAAACTGAATTAAATCTCAGGGAATTTAAAGTAAAAACAACAAAGAGAAACAATAAATATGTCTTTGAGTTTAATAAAAGTCATCCACATCACTGATGATCTTCTGATCCGGATCAGCTGCTTCTGTCTGATCGACACTTCGCTCACTCGACTGCTTTAGTCCGTCAAGATCCAACATGGCGGTCTCCATAGCTTCACGTGAGCTTTTCTCGGAGGGAGTTCGAGCGGTTCTGCACAGCTGGCCGGTTCTCCAGGTAAACTTTAACACTAGCGTTCACCTCAAGATCACCTGGCAGACAGACTGATACTGAGTCGCTAACTACCGAGCAGACGGGGCGATGCTAAAAGGCTAATGTTTAAAATAAAGCTAAAGCTAACAGGCTAGTTTACATGAATCCCGGTTCAGGACTGAGTGAGACGGTGTTATGTCTCTGCTGGTTTCTAAACTAACTGATGTCCGTCAGACAGTCGCTGTTTATTGACAGCTTCTCTGTCCGGGGATTGTTTGTTTGTTTGGTTTGACATTCTTTCTGGGGTCTGATAGATTTGACTCAAAATACACTTTGACACAGTTCATCACGATACAAACACATAACAATTCATTCACAGAGAGAGGTGATGTTTCATTGGAGTATTTGTACTGGAGGTGATTTGAACGGGTCCAATAACCTGTTTGTTTCTGGTGTTAAACTGGTGTCTGATTATAATAAATGGATATATTCACGTGTTTAAAGTGTATCTGAAATTAAAATAATAGTGAAATAAAGTTTCTGAAAAGTATTTTTTTTACAAAACTGTCACATTTGCGTGACAAAATGAAAATAGTTTCTGTAGCAAACAGTAAAAAAAACACCAAAAAGATGAAATAACATTGAGGTGACATTGAAAACACGAAAATGGGAACAAAATAATAATAATTTTCTTGTTTTAAAGTCACTGAACACAAACCAGCTCGTGTGATAATCCTGTTATTAGTACTGAAAGGCTTTATTAGTACCCGTTACCACCGAAATTAGCGCGTTGATGCTGGTTTTTCAGACGATGCCGATTGTCTCTTTTCCCATTGCCAGTAAAGTATCCTCCTTTTGGTGTCTTTCTGCTGCGTCTCCGTCTGACATCACAAACGCACCTGAGACAGGGTTAGTAAACATTGAAGATGTTAAGGTGGTAAGGAGGCGGAGATAAGTGTGTCGACACAGGTTTTGTGTTCCCATCAATGCCGATGGGATGTAACCTTTCCCATTAAGCAAAAAAGCCGTGTGTTACCGGGTTTTTTACCAGTGGGAAAGCGGCTTCAGAATCTTCCCTCTGAATCACCTAGCAGACGTGTGAGCTGCTGTCTGTCTCCCTGCTCTACTCTCTGCCTGTCTCTCCACTCTCTGTCTCTCTCTCTGCTCAGTGGATATAAAGGGGTTGTGTGTGAATCAGTGTTCATCCTGCTGGCGTGCAAGTATTTTTTCTTTTTGGCAGTGAGTAGACGGGGTTAAAGCTGCAGTAGGTAAGATGGAGAAGAGAGCGGAGTTTGCTTCAGAGTTTGAACGATTACAACCTCCAGGTCCCTCTGCAGCGCTCAGTCCTGCCTCCAAAGCTGTCCTCGCAGAGGAGGCTGTCATGTGCCCAGGCTAGTAACCACGGCAATTGAAGAAGCCAGGTATATGGAATGGTGGACACACCAGTAAGCAGCAGATACACATCACACCAGTGGAAATCAGTGTTTTTGCTGTGACGGTAATCTACAGCTAATTCTATTTAGCAAAACCAGCAGCACTTAGTTTGCCAACAGAGACCGTGGAAAAAACCGAGCCGACAGGTAGCCGTGCAGCATGGTTCACTCTGCGTTGTGTAGTTTGTTATGTGTGAAAGAGGACACTACAACGACCTGGGGTCTGTTTCAGAAACCCCGGGTTTGTTAACCCTGAAATGAGGGAAACCTCGGGTTTGCCGTTTTTGAAAGAGAGGTAACTTTAACTCTTGGTTACTATGGTAACTGTGTCTGTGAACCTCACCTGGTCGGGAGCAGGTTTTCTTCAGGAAACTCAGAGTTTCGCTCTGTCTCCTCCCTCTAGCATATAAAACCCTCATTCTTGTCCTCATTCATTCAGACTGTCTCACGCGTGTTTGAGCGGTTAGTCTCTGTGCTGCTCTGACCGCTTTGCAAAAGTTTTTTTATAATTAAATAATCAAAAGACAAATCTGTGTCTGTATCTTTTAGCTTCCGGTCGTGATTAAGTATTAAATAAACAGACCAGTTCAAACTGACGCGTTCACTCAAGCCGCTTCTCTCTCTTTTGCAGCTGCAGCCGTGTTACTTTATGTTTCTAAAAACATGCTCATATTCGCTGAACGTCCGCGTGAGGATTTCGAGCTCCGCTGGTGTGACGTAGGAGGGCCTCTTGTTGTGTACCGTTGCCATGGTGAATCGTGGTATCGGGGCTCCATTAATGCTGGCTTTTTATAGTCGCCGTTCACGCACTTAGCTCCGGCTGAACCTACTCAGAGTTGATTGAACTAACTCTGATCAGCTGTTCTGGAACCAAAAAGCGACTTTCAGCTCAGAGTAAGTCAAACCACAGTTCGGGGTCAGACTAAGGCTTTGTTGAACCTCCTCTCTGAAACGGACCCCAGGTGTGCTGAGGGTCCGTTTATTGTGTCCTCAGCTTGCACGTAATATCAGATAAAACAATGGTCAGCCACACAGGTCTCACTTCCAATAACATGTTCCATCTGCCAACCACCAACAACACTACTCTCAATACGTGACACAGGTATAGGTGCCTTCTGCTACAGCCAAATATTTCTCATTTTGACTCTTATCCTTGTCTGGGAGAGACCTTGCTGATGCAGTATAACTACCTGGTGTCTTGTTGCTGTGCTCAGTCTTGCCATGGTGTCTGACCTGTGACATGAAACTGTCTTCCACAGCCTCACCTTGGTAGCAGAGTTTGGCTGTTCCTCAGCCAGTTTTAAGCCTCCTACACAGCTGTTTCTGTTTCACTTAATGACTGTGTTTCAACCTACATGTGACACTGATGATCATTAGCACCTGTCTGGTATCATTGGTTGATCATACACCTGACTATAATCCTACAACATCCCTGACTGTGTGCAGGTGTACCTGTAAGAACTGCTGCTGGTTGGAAAGCAAAGCGTAGTAACACCAGATATTGATTAGATTTAGATTTTTCTTTTGTTCGCTCACTGATCAGTTTGTAAATTGATCAAAATAAATAATTATTATTTATATTTTTGAAAGCATTCTTAGTTTGCAGCATTTTTTCACACCTGCCTGAAACCTTTGCACAGTCCTGTTTATATCGTTATGTTTTTCTATGTCGGCTCTATAGTGATGTCACAAAACCAGCAGCTGAACTGCTTTACGGCAATTTTTTACGTCATTTTGACAACGCTTTGTGTACTAATCCTTGCCCACGGGAGTGAACCTGCAGAGCACCACAGAGGGAGACGCTGTTTATTAACGTGCAGGAAAGGACTCAGCTCAGCCCGACTGAAAACGGAACACTGTACTTTTCCTTTGTCAAGTATTTAATTCACACAGGATTATCCAGAAACAGGCTTCACCATGTGGTTATTTTATACACACTCATTATTTGTTAAATTACCAGAAAACATGATAGACTGTGATATACACTCACCAGCCACTTCATTAGGTACACCTGAAAATCGAATGTAATCCAACACACGAGCTCAGCCAGAAGATCGGCTGCCATGTTGAACTCGTCGGTTGAACTCGTCGGTTGAACTCGTTGGATGGCTGCCACAGAAAACCTGTTTTATTGATCAGAACTTTAAATGAACAACCTAAAAACTATCAACACAACAGAGGTCACAGAGTGCAGAGGTCAAAGGTCACAGTCTGCAAAGTTCACAGCCTGCAAATGTCAGAGGTCTGTGTGTGTGTGTTTCCCATCAGATTGCGGTGGATAACGGGTTCGGAGGCGTGTACGGGCAGCAGAAAGCTGATTGGATGGTGGACGTGGTCCAGCAGTATTTCCATGACAATGGTATGTAACCATGGTAACCCTTCCTGCAGTGTGGTCGAGCGACATAGACAGGAACTGAAGAGAGTGAGCGCCATTAATGTAAATAAAGCTTTACAACGGTTACGCTCTAAACAACAAACTAACACGCCTGCACCTCCGTACGACCCGACAGGAAGGAACGCGGTTCAGTGTTTATAGGCCGAAGTCGACAGTCCGTCTGCTCCGCCCTCCGTCACACCTGGAGCGACACAGACGACTGTTCTCACTCACAGAACAACATGAAGACGGTTGACGTCACTTTCACGTCTCATAGAGATGCTGAAGTTACAGTAGTGTCAGACAGACAGAGAGACAGACAGAGAGACAGACAGAGAGCAGACAGAGAGACAGACAGAGAGAGAGCAGAGAGACAGACAGAGAGCAGAGAGACAGACAGACAGACAGAGAGACAGACAGAGAGACAGACAGAGAGCAGACAGAGAGACAGACAGAGAGCAGACAGAGAGAGAGCAGAGAGACAGACAGAGAGCAGAGAGACAGACAGAGAGCAGAGAGACAGACAGACAGACAGAGAGCAGACAGAGAGAGAGCAGAGAGACAGACAGAGAGAGAGCAGAGAGACAGACAGACAGAGAGCAGAGAGACAGACAGAGCAGAGCAGAGAGACAGACAGAGAGCAGAGCAGAGAGACAGACGGAGAGCAGAGCATAGAGACAGACAGACAGAGAGCAGAGCAGAGAGACAGACAGAGAGCGTAGAGACAGACAGAGAGCAGAGCATAGAGACAGACAGAGAGCAGAGAGACAGACAGAGAGCAGAGAGACAGACAGACAGAGAGCAGACAGAGAGAGAGCAGAGAGACAGACAGACAGAGAGCAGAGCAGAGAGACAGACAGAGAGTGTAGAGACAGACAGACAGACAGAGAGCAGACAGAGAGAGAGCAGAGAGACAGACAGACAGAGAGCAGAGAGACAGACAGAGAGCAGAGCAGAGAGACAGACGGAGAGCAGAGCAGAGAGACAGACGGAGAGCAGAGCAGAGAGACAGACGGAGAGCAGAGCAGAGAGACAGACGGAGAGCAGAGAGACAGACAGAGAGCAGAGCAGAGAGACAGACAGAGAGAGAGCAGAGAGACAGACAGACAGAGAGCAGAGAGACAGACAGAGAGCAGAGCAGAGAGACAGACGGAGAGCAGAGCAGAGAGACAGACGGAGAGCAGAGCAGAGAGACAGAGAGCAGAGCAGAGAGACAGACAGAGAGCAGAGCAGAGAGACAGACAGACAGACAGAGACAGACAGAGAGCAGAGCAGAGAGACAGAGAGCAGAGCAGAGAGACAGACAGAGAGCAGAGAGGCAGACAGACAGACAGACAGAGAGCAGAGCAGAGAGACAGACAGAAATAGTAGAGACACACAGAGAGCAGAGAGACAGACACACAGAGAGCAGAGCAGAGAGACAGACAGAGAGCAGAGAGGCAGACAGAGAGCAGAGCAGAGAGACAGACAGAGAGCAGAGCAGAGAGACAGATAGAGAGCTTAGAGACAGACGGAGAGCAGAGCAGAGCAGAGAGACAGACAGAGAGCAGAGCAGAGAGACAGACAGAGAGCATAGAGACAGACAGAGAGCAGAGCAGAGAGACAGATAGACATGTCACCTTGGAACTCCGCCCTCATGACGTCCCGACCTGCAGACCTGCCGAGCGATGGACGTTCAGAATGTCCCAAACAGTGGAACCACAGAGAGAGCAGCTCCTCTGCTGATAAATTAGGACTTTGTTGCCATGGTATCAAAACATCCAATCCAATTCATTTTGACTCGTGTTGTATCAAAGTTTGAAACTTTTCAGATACGAACATGCGTAAATATATCCATTAGTTATAACTTCATCACACCTGACCAACTTCACCAGTTTAACACCGTTTCTCAAGAGGACCCACTTTAATGACCACCTGTGGGTTCCAGGGACTCGCATCACTGAACACATATTCATATCACCATCTCCTGCCTGTGTCACCACTACAGCGTACCTGTGCAGGTGTACAGCTGACAGGAAACATGACCTGCTGTGTGACGGCAGCATCGTGTGCATCAGTTAATCAATATTAATCAAAGGACCAATAATAGAGCAGGTGTAGACTTTACCTGCATGTTCACAGTCAGGTGACTCACAGGTGTGTCTGAGCTTGATGTGACAT
Organism: Semicossyphus pulcher; assembly: GCF_022749685.1. Classification (NCBI taxonomy): domain Eukaryota; kingdom Metazoa; phylum Chordata; class Actinopteri; order Labriformes; family Labridae; genus Semicossyphus; species Semicossyphus pulcher. Next base: position 710,884 of record NW_027211716.1, on the reverse strand, counting down.
CACGTTTCCTGTGTGACCTGCAGAGTTTCCTTTTCCTTAAAAAAAGTCGCATCCTGTCGTATTTCTGTTCATCTTTATCACAATCACCTGTCCTGGGATGTCACTGATGCACGTCGGCATCGACTGTAAAGATGGCCGATGGGTCTCCACGTCCCCCCGGAGCGGGCGCTGCCATCTTGTTCATCTATATCCAGAGCGTGTGCAGTATTGACGTCCCGCCCCTTCCTCTACCCGACACACACCTTTACCTTGGCGTGTTGGAGCCCTCAGGTGGGCTCAGTCTGCAGCAGAACAGAACCAGGGACGGGCGAAATTCACTAACTCGACCATCAATAACGTTAACTGTCAATTAATTGATTAATCGTTATCTTTTTATAAACTTTTTTGCCTATGACAGAAATGACCAAATGTGTTTTTCTTAATTATCTGTTTATTGTGTGTGTGTGTGTGTGTGTGCGTGTGTGTGTGCGTGTGTGCGTGTGTGTGTGATCAGCTGACCTGCAGCAGTGTGAGGTTGAGGACTTCATCGCTCAGCTGATGGATCAGGAGTTTGACACAGTGGTGGATGATGGGAGTTTACCTGAGGTACACACACAGACACACACACACACACAGACACACACACACACACACACACACAGACACACACACACACAGGCACACACACAGACACACACACACACACACACAGACACACACACACAGACACACACACACACACACACACACACACACACACACACACAGACACACACACACACAGACACACACACAGACACAGACACACACACACACAGACACACACACACACACAGACACACACACACACAGACACACACACACACACAGACACACACACAGACACACACACACACACACACACAGACACACACACACACAGACACACACACACACACAGACACACACACACAGACACACACACACACACAGACACACACACAGACACACACACACACACAGACACACACACACAGACACACACACACACACAGACACACACACAGACACACACACACAGACACACACACACACACTAACAGCTGGGATTAGAAACTTGAACAGAAACAATTTAAAGTCAAACAGCCGTGTTATTGTTGTTATAGTTTATATAAAACTCTCTGTGAATGTGATGATGTCACATGATGACTGTGTGTACCTTTGCAGGTGTCGGGCAGTCTGCAGCAGGTGTTCAGTCAGTGGCAGCAGGGGGCGCTGCAGCAGCTACAACACACCATCAACACTCTGAAGAAGAGTCAGAGGACAAAGGTCACAGCTCCGCCCACACAGTCTGATGACGACAGTGATGATGAAACACAGGTGAGTCTCACCTGACATGCACTCAACTCTGATTGGTTCGTTTTCAGCAGGTGAGGAGGACTTTGTTTCAGACTCTGCAGGTCACGTGACATCAGCGGTTTGAAAGAGTTGAAATCTTTAAACGTTTTTACGTCTGTTTTTATGATTTACAAATATAAAAACTGTAAAACAGAAATTTTGATAAATATAATAAAAACATAAAAAATAAAATAATTATAATAAATACAAAAATCATAAAAATCATAAAAACCAAACTGAGGCTAAAAAAGCACTGAACACACTGTCTGTGTGTGTGTGTGTGTGTGTGTGTGTGTCTGTGTGTTTGTGTGTCTGTGTGTGTCTGTGTGTGTGTGTGTGTGTGTCTGTGTCTGTGTGTGTCTGTGTGTGTCTGTGTGTGTCTGTGTGTGTGTGTCTGTGTCTGTGTGTCTGTGTCTGTGTGTGTGTGTGTGTGTGTGTGTGTGTCTGTGTGTCTGTGTGTGTCTCTGTGTCTGTGTGTGTGTCTGTGTGTGTCTGTGTCTGTGTGTCTGTGTGTCTGTGTCTGTGTGTGTCTGTGTGTGTCTGTGTGTGTCTGTGTGTGTGTGTCTGTGTCTGTGTCTGTGTGTCTGTGTCTGTGTGTGTGTGTGTCTGTGTGTGTCTGTGTCTGTGTCTGTGTCTGTGTGTGTGTGTGTGTGTGTGTGTGTGTGTGTGTGTGTGTGTGTCTGTGTGTCTGTGTGTGTCTGTGTGTGTCTCTGTGTCTGTGTGTGTGTCTGTGTGTGTCTCTGTGTCTGTGTGTGTGTCTGTGTGTCTGTGTGTCTGTGTGTCTGTGTGTCTGTGTGTGTGTCTGTGTGTCTGTGTGTCTGTGTCTGTGTCTGTGTCTGTGTGTGTGTGTGTGTGTGTGTGTGTGTGTGTGTGTGTGTGCGCGTCTTCAGGTAATGGAGTGTGAGTCTGGCCCCTCAGTCAGGACGGACCCTCCTCCTCCTCAGGATGAAGACGACGGCTGGACGTTGGTGCGTAAAAAGAAGTGAAGAGAACTGTTGAACCTGACGGAGCTGACCTTTGACCTTCAGTATGGGACTGTGTGACGTCAACTCTGTTTTAAACTCAAAGTGTGTGTGTGTGTGTGTGTGTGTGTGTGTTACTGTCACATTTTCATAATAAACCTGAAAACCTGCTTTTAGTCCTCAATTATGACATCACACTACACTATGACATCACGCTGCACTATGACATTGTGACAGAGCCACATTAAATAAAAAAGTGACAGTTGTAAAGGGAGTGCATTGGAAGGCTTTAAACAGACCGAGGTTGTGAATGTCTGTTTTGCCTTCCATGCTGTGAAACTTAAATGAGACAGAGAAACAGAGTGCGATAGTGACATCTAGTGGCTGAATCTCAAATTGAGATCCTTTAACACAAGTGAACAATAGCACAAACTTTTGTTTAACACGTAGATTTCAGTTGATTTCTTCTTTTGTCCTGTATTTGTTACAGAGAATGTGACATTTATAGAAGTATTGAATAAATCTAAATATTGTTAATAATAATAATAATACACTTTTATTTATAGGCGTCCTTCAAAGCATTCAAGGTCACCTTACACAGCAGAGTGAAACAACTGAGGGGCTTCTGGTGATGTCCTCCGTCCTTGCTGTTCATGTTTAGTTTTTTGTAGTTCAAACTACTACTAAAACGACTTAAATGTTTGACACCTGATGGTCTGCCAGTGAGACAGCTGTAAACACACCTGATGGTCTGCCAGTGAGACAGCTCCAAACACACCTGATGGTCTGCCAGTGAGACAGCTGTAAACACACCTGATGGTCTGCCAGTGAGACAGCTCCAAACACACCTGATGGTCTGCCAGTGAGACAGCTCCAAACACACCTGATGGTCTGCCAGTGAGACAGCTGTAAACACACCTGATGGTCTGCCAGTGAGACAGCTCCAAACACACCTGATGGTCTGCCAGTGAGACAGCTGTAAACACACCTGATGGTCTGCCAGTGAGACAGCTCCAAACACACCTGATGGTCTGCCAGTGAGACAGCTCCAAACACACCTGATGGTCTGCCAGTGAGACAGCTGTAAACACACCTGATGGTCTGCCAGTGAGACAGCTCCAAACACACCTGATGGTCTGCCAGTGAGACAGCTCTAATACTCACCTGATGGTCTGCCAGTGAGACAGCTCCAAACACACCTGATGGTCTGCCAGTGAGACAGCTCTAATACTCACCAGGATTGAGCCTGAAAGTCTGCAAGTCATGACCGTCACACTAGAGACTACAGGTCATAGGTTAAAAACTACAGGTCAGAGGTTAAAGCTCAGGAAACCTTTATTCTTTATTTTCACAGAAGACATTTCACACCGACAGACACATGTAGAAAAAAACTGTCTCTGGTGATGTCACTGCTGATGTCATTGTAACAAGGGGAGGGGGGTCAGAGGTGTTTTCAAGGCACTATTTTTTTTACATGAACACAGAAACAGGTGTGAGCAGTTGAACAGGTGAGAAGGTCAGAGGTCATTTGAGGACGACTCCCTTTAACTTCGAGCTACAGAGAAAAATACTTTTATCAGTGTGAGGGCTAACAGGAAGCTACAGTGTGCTTACATCACAACTCTTCACCATCATCATCATCAACCTTCATCACGGAGGTTCCGGAGGCGGAGAAGTCTTTGATCAGTCATCAATAAGGGTCATCAGGTTCATAACAGACAGGAAGTGAAGTTCAACATAAACTCACAGAAGAAGAAAATCAGAAACAAGATCAAAGAAGCTGATCAGACTGTGTTTAAAACATCATGTTAGAGGTCAAAGGTCAGCAGAGAGGAGACCACTGAGGCTGAATCCAAACGTCTGGATATTACCTTCATTTTCACACCTGCACACCTCACAGGTGAGTGAGAGGATCTGATTACAATGAATGATTATTATTTTGTTATTCCTCAGTGTAAACATAAACACTGATGACACTGATGTGATCCTGCAGGGGGCGGCTGCACAAATGCAGAATCCAGACATCAAGGATGACTGGAAAAGTGAAGCTTGAGCAAGTCTAATGAGTGCATCCTGCTTAATCTGCTGCACGTAAGCCGAGCCAGGATGAGGAGGAGCGACTATGTCAAGCCAGGTGTCAGTCATTCGGACAGGTGCGCGTTCACGCCTTTCTCAAACTGACCACGAGGTCGATCACAGAGTAACTGATTCAGAAATGGAGAAGACACGTGCCGCATACTTTTCTCAAACTGATCAACAGCTGATTTTGAGACATGTGACGAGGTGAAACATGTATGTAAAAAAGGCAACACGGCCGGGCAGACGGTAACGGGCCGACTGAAGGCGTAAGAAGTCCAACTATATAAACGTACTCACCACTGCTATTTGTCATTTTCACAAATTAACACTTGTTGTACACTGAAAAAAGTGAGCAGAGGAGGTTAATGTCACTAAATTACTATGAAGACTGATTACAACACTTCTCCACAATGCAAGAAAACATAAATAAAATGTTCATACAGAACAAACGTGACAGGACAGAGGAGGACCTGGCAGCAAGTAAAGATGAAGAACATTGTACAGGCTGCTCAGTGCCGGGATTGTTGACCACAATGTACAAATGAGGTGCAAAAATGACTTAATCCTTTAATGTAGCAAACTCTTCTGTGGTCAGGGAAGGTGATGAAGATGTGTGCTTGATTACACATACACATTTCTGATTCTGCTGCACATCGTGCTTTTATTCAGCTTTTCAGCATCATGGCACTGGCAGAGATACAGCGCGACACAGACATCTGTTTGTCGGAGGGGGCGTGGCTCCGGGCCTTGCGGTGCTGAATTTTGAGTTTCAGCACTCTGCACAGGTAATGGATGCCATCACCAGAAAATCGATATCTCTTGTACAGGTAGTTGTCTGGGAACGCCAACGGGTCTGACCGGTCCCAAAACACTCTCTGTCGTCTGAAAGCCTTCTCAGTGTTAACGCTTCCTCGCCTTACACGTTGTCCAATGAAGGGCACGCCATTGTGAAGGAAGAAACACACGTGAAGAATGTATCTGTGGTATTTTAATGCAAGCTCATAAAAATATCGCACAACACACACAGATGACCATGGACTGAGAGTAAAACACATTTATTTCTGATGAGAGACAAACAGCTGACTGAACTCATAAGGCACCAAGAGTAATCAAGCCTGACTGTTAGCCTGGTCTGGAGCAGGCTAGCTGCACAGAATAAATCTCCATGGTAACTTAAGTGCCCCGGCTTTTGTGCAACCGAGTCACAGCTAAATTCAGCCAGGAATACCGGAAAATCCCAGCTTAAACCATTGTCTAGGTTTTGTGCAGTGGCCCTCTGGAAGTATCAGTGCATGACAGTGAGTGAACATCTGAGGATCCAGCACCAATCCCTGAGGAACTCCACATTCACACTGTTACTGTTATGTGTTTGTTACCCGAACGTGAGGACAGTGAATGCATCACAGAGCTCACATGCCCAGAGGGCAGACGTTTGGATTCAGCCGGAGATCAACCAGTCAACCAACCAACCAACCAACCAGTCAGTTTAAGTATCAGCAGAGGCAGGCAAAGAACAGAGTCAGACACTCCCAACACTCGTCAACCACAATGTTATAGTGTGTATGTTTGTGTGTGTATGTTATAGTATGTGTGTGTGTGTGTTTATGTGTGCAGCCATGCGTGCTGCAGACACTTCTCCGCCGTCGCTCTGCGATCAGGCTGCAGCTCCAACATGGTCAACAGGAAGTCACTGAACTGAGCCGCCTGATCCAGCGGCCACTCGTACTTCTCCAATAAGACCTCGAACAGACCCCATGGCTTCAGACTGGAGATGTGTCGCAGCTCACCTGAGACAGGTACAGAGGGAGAGAGACAGATTCTTTTCACCTTATATTCCTCTGGGTGATACTCAGTTATACTTATCAATGAAGCCAGACGAAACCAATCAGCTATCTAAACTAGAAGCATGCCTTAAGGACATAAAGATCTGGATGACTAGAAACTTTCTGCTACTTAATTCAGACAAACTGAAGTTATTGTGCTCGGCCCAAAACACCTCAGAGATTCTTTCTCTAATGATATAGCTGCCCTAGATGGCATCAGCCTGGCATCCAGCACTACTGTTAGGAATCTGGGAGTTCTGTTTGATCAGGATAGGTCCTTCATCTCCCACATAAAACAAATATCAAGGACAGCCTTCTTTCACCTTCACAACAAACATCAGACACATCCTGTCTCAACACGATGCAGAAAAACTCGTCCATGCATTCGTTACTTCCAGGCTGGATTGTTGTAATGCACTAATAAAGTCTCTTATACCCCTTTCCCACCAAAATGAGTGCGTGGGTTTTTAAGACCCTCTAATAAACGCTGATTCTCTCTTTTCTGAGTCTCTTTTCCCATTGCCATTGAAGTATCCTCCTGTTGGTCTCTTTTCTACTGCGTCACCATCTGACGTCACAAACGTGCCAGAGACAGGGTTAGTAACCAGTGAAGACGGTGGTTAGGCCTTTATTGTGTCTATTAACGACGAATTTGGAACAATGTTCAAGCGCTGCTTGGACAGAGACGGACGGAATTTGCGCTGGAGAGGGGGCAGAGATTAACGTGTTTTGTGTTCCCATCAATGCCGATCGGACCCGAGGCGATAATTACCCGGGTCTGCTGCAGAGTCATGTGACCCGGGTCTGAATGCCGATTGTAGCCTTTCCCACAAAGCAAAAAGCCGGGTGTTGGCGGTTTTTTTGAGCAGTGGGAAAGCGCCTTAAGAGTAGTGTGGGACGTAGAGCCTTCAATAGTCAGGCCCCCCTCTTCTGGAACTATCTACCAGTCAGGGTCCGGGAGGCAGACACCCTCTCTTCTTTTAAGAGTAGACTTCAAACTGTCCTCTGTGATAAAGCTAATAGTTAGGGCTGGCTCTGGCTTGCCTTGGACGTGCACCTGTCTCGCGGTTTGTCTAAATGTCTGTCTGTCTGTCTGACTGATTGTTAAGCAGGACAAAGCAGATGGTCATTCATCATAAGTCATTTTATCATCGAGCAGCTTGTGAGTTTTTCTGATATTATGTTGGCAGTTCAATAACGTCCAGTGACGTCTGCACGAGACAGTTTGAAACGTCTTATGGAACCACAGACAGGAAGGCAGACAGGCAGGCAGACAGAGAGGCAGGCAGGCAGGCAGGCAGGCAGGCAGGCAGACAGACAGACAGATTACTTCTGTGTTACCTGCTTAGAACGCGTTAGATTACTTCTGTGTTACCCGCTTAATACACGTTTGATTACTTCTGTGTTACCCGCTTAGAACGCGTTAGATTACTTCTGTGTTACCCGCTTAATACACGTTAGATTACTTCTGTGTTACCCGCTTAGAACGCGTTAGATTACTTCTGTGTTACCCGCTTAATACACGTTAGATTACTTCTGTGTTACCCGCTTAATACACGTTAGATTACTTCTGTGTTACCCGCTTAGAACGCGTTAGATTACTTCTGTGTTACTCGCTTAATACACGTTAGATTACTTCTGTGTTACCTGCTTAGAACGCATTAGATTACTTCTGTGTTACCCGCTTAGAACGCATTAGATTACTTCTGTGTTACCCGCTTAATACACGTTAGATTACTTCTGTGTTACCCGCTTAGAACGCATTAGATTACTTCTGTGTTACCCGCTTAGAACGCATTAGATTACTTCTGTGTTACCCGCTTAGAACGCGTTAGATTACTTCTGTGTTACCCGCTTAATACACGTTAGATTACTTCTGTGTTACCCGCTTAGAACGCGTTAGATTACTTCTGTGTTACCCGCTTAGAACGCATTAGATTACTTCTGCGTTACCTGCTTAGAACGCGTTAGATTACTTCTGCGTTACCTGCTTAGAACGCCTTAGATTACTTCTGCGTTACCTGCTTAGAACGCGTTAGATTACTTCTGTGTTACCTGCTTAATACATGTTAGATTACTTCTGTATTACCTGCTTAATACACGTTAGATTACTTCTGTGTTACCCGCTTAATACACGTTAGATTACTTCTGTATTACCTGCTTAATACACGTTAGATTACTTCTGTGTTACCCGCTTAATACACGTTAGATTACTTCTGTGTTACCCGCTTAGAACGCATTAGATTACTTCTGTGTTACCCGCTTAATACACGTTAGATTACTTCTGTGTTACCCGCTTAGAACGCGTTAGATTACTTCTGTGTTACCCGCTTAATACACGTTAGATTACTTCTGTGTTACCCGCTTAGAACGCGTTAGATTACTTCTGTGTTACCCGCTTAATACACGTTAGATTACTTCTGTGTTACCCGCTTAATACACGTTAGATTACTTCTGTGTTACCCGCTTAGAACGCGTAAGATTACTTCTGTGTTACCCGCTTAATACACGTTAGATTACTTCTGTGTTACCCGCTTAGAACGCGTTAGATTACTTCTGTGTTACCCGCTTAATACACGTTAGATTACTTCTGTGTTACCTGCTTAGAACGCATTAGATTACTTCTGTGTTACCCGCTTAATACACGTTAGATTACTTCTGTGTTACCCGCTTAGAACGCATTAGATTACTTCTGTGTTACCCGCTTAGAACGCATTAGATTACTTCTGTGTTACCCGCTTAGAACGCGTTAGATTACTTCTGTGTTACCCGCTTAATACACGTTAGATTACTTCTGTGTTACCCGCTTAGAACGCGTTAGATTACTTCTGTGTTACCCGCTTAGAACGCATTAGATTACTTCTGCGTTACCTGCTTAGAACGCGTTAGATTACTTCTGCGTTACCTGCTTAGAACGCGTTAGATTACTTCTGTGTTACCTGCTTAGAACGCCTTAGATTACTTCTGCGTTACCTGCTTAGAACGCGTTAGATTACTTCTGTGTTACCCGCTTAATACACGTTAGATTACTTCTGTGTTACCCGCTTAGAACGCATTAGATTACTTCTGTGTTACCCCCTTAATACACGTTAGATTACTTCTGTGTTACCCGCTTAGAAAGCATTAGATTACTTCTGTGTTACCCGCTTAATACACGTTAGATTACTTCTGTGTTACCCGCTTAGAACGCATTAGATTACTTCTGTGTTACCCGCTTAATACACGTTAGATTACTTCTGTGTTACCCGCTTAATACACGTTAGATTACTTCTGTGTTACCCGCTTAATACACGTTAGATTACTTCTGTGTTACCCGCTTAGAACGCGTTAGATTACTTCTGTGTTACCCGCTTAATACACGTTAGATTACTTCTGTATTACCTGCTTAGAACGCATTAGATTACTTCTGTGTTACCCGCTTAGAACGCATTAGATTACTTCTGTGTTACCCGCTTAATACACGTTAGATTACTTCTGCGTTACCTGCTTAGAACGCGTTAGATTACTTCTGTGTTACCCGCTTAGAACGCGTTAGATTACTTCTGTGTTACCCGCTTAATACATGTTAGATTACTTCTGTGTTACCCGCTTAGAACGCATTAGATTACTTCTGTGTTACCCGCTTAATACACGTTAGATTACTTCTGTGTTACCCGCTTAATACACGTTAGATTACTTCTGTGTTACCTGCTTAGAACGCATTAGATTACTTCTGTGTTACCCCCTTAATACACGTTAGATTACTTCTGTGTTACCCGCTTAGAACGCATTGGATTACTTCTGTGTTACCCGCTTAATACACGTTAGATTACTTCTGTGTTACCCGCTTAGAACGCATTAGATTACTTCTGTGTTACCCCCTTAATACACGTTAGATTACTTCTGTGTTACCCGCTTAGAACGCGTTAGATTACTTCTGTGTTACCCGCTTAATACACGTTAGATTACTTCTGTGTTACCCGCTTAGAACGCGTTAGATTACTTCTGTGTTACCCGCTTAATACACGTTAGATTACTTCTGTGTTACCCGCTTAATACACGTTAGATTACTTCTGTGTTACCTGCTTAGAACGCATTAGATTACTTCTGTGTTACCCGCTTAATACACGTTAGATTACTTCTGTGTTAGCCGCTTAGAACGCATTGGATTACTTCTGTGTTACCCGCTTAATACACGTTAGATTACTTCTGTGTTACCTGCTTAGAACGCATTAGATTACTTCTGTGTTACCCCCTTAATACACGTTAGATTACTTCTGTGTTACCCCCTTAATACACGTTAGATTACTTCTGTGTTACCCGCTTAGAACGCATTAGATTACTTCTGTGTTACCCGTTTAGAACGCATTAGATTACTTCTGTGTTACCCGCTTAGAACGCGTTAGATTACTTCTGTGTTACCCGCTTAATACACGTTAGATTACTTCTGTGTTACCCGCTTAGAACGCGTTAGATTACTTCTGTGTTACCCGCTTAGAACGCATTAGATTACTTCTGTGTTACCCGCTTAATACACGTTAGATTACTTCTGTATTACCTGCTTAGAACGCATTAGATTACTTCTGTGTTACCCGCTTAGAACGCATTAGATTACTTCTGTGTTACCCGCTTAATACACGTTAGATTACTTCTGCGTTACCTGCTTAGAACGCGTTAGATTACTTCTGTGTTACCCGCTTAGAACGCGTTAGATTACTTCTGTGTTACCCGCTTAATACATGTTAGATTACTTCTGTGTTACCCGCTTAGAACGCATTAGATTACTTCTGTGTTACCCGCTTAATACACGTTAGATTACTTCTGTGTTACCTGCTTAGAACGCATTAGATTACTTCTGTGTTACCCCCTTAATACACGTTAGATTACTTCTGTGTTACCCGCTTAGAACGCATTGGATTACTTCTGTGTTACCCGCTTAATACACGTTAGATTACTTCTGTGTTACCTGCTTAGAACGCATTAGATTACTTCTGTGTTACCTGCTTAGAACGCGTTAGATTACTTCTGTGTTACCCGCTTAATACACGTTAGATTACTTCTGTGTTACCCGCTTAGAACGCATTAGATTACTTCTGTGTTACCCGCTTAGAACGCATTAGATTACTTCTGTGTTACCCGCTTAGAACGCATTAGATTACTTCTGTGTTACCCGCTTAGAACGCGTTAGATTACTTCTGTGTTACCTGCTTAGAACGCATTAGATTACTTCTGTGTTACCCACTTAGAACGCATTGGATTACTTCTGTGTTAGCCGCTTAGAACGCGTTAGATTACTTCTGTGTTACCCGCTTAATACACGTTAGATTACTTCTGTGTTACCCGCTTAGAACGCATTAGATTACTTCTGTGTTACCCGCTTAATACACGTTAGATTACTTCTGTGTTAGCCGCTTAGAACGCATTAGATTACTTCTGTGTTACCCGCTTAATACACGTTAGATTACTTCTGTGTTACCCGCTTAGAACGCATTAGATTACTACTGTGTTACCCGCTTAATGCACGTTAGATTACTTCTGTGTTACCCGCTTAGAAAGCATTAGATTACTGCTGTGTTACCCGCTTAATGCACGTTCGATTACTTCTGTTACCCGCTTAGAACGCATTAGATTACTTCTGTGTTACCCGCTTAATGCATGTTAGATTACTTCTGTGTTACCCGCTTAGAACGCATTAAATTACTTCTGTGTTACCCGCTTAGAACGCATTAGATTACTTCTGTGTTACCCGCTTAATACACGTTAGATTACTTCTGTGTTACCCGCTTAGAACGCATTAGATTACTTCTGTGTTACCCGCTTAGAACGCATTAGATTACTTCTGTGTTACCCGCTTAATACACGTTAGATTACTTCTGTGTTACCCGCTTAGAACGCATTGGATTACTTCTGTGTTAGCCGCTTAGAACGCATTAGATTACTTCTGTGTTACCCGCTTAATACACGTTAGATTACTTCTGTGTTACCCGCTTAGAACGCATTAGATTACTTCTGTGTTACCCGCTTAGAACGCATTAGATTACTTCTGTGTTACCCGCTTAATACACGTTAGATTACTTCTGTGTTAGCCGCTTAGAAAGCATTAGATTACTTCTGTGTTACCCGCTTAATACACGTTAGATTACTTCTGTGTTACCCGCTTAGAACGCATTAGATTACTACTGTGTTACCCGCTTAATGCACGTTAGATTACTTCTGTGTTACCCGCTTAGAAAGCATTAGATTACTGCTGTGTTACCCGCTTAATGCACGTTCGATTACTTCTGTTACCCGCTTAGAACGCATTAGATTACTTCTGTGTTACCCGCTTAATGCATGTTAGATTACTTCTGTGTTACCCGCTTAGAACGCATTAAATTACTTCTGTGTTACCCGCTTAATACACGTTAGATTACTTCTGTGTTACCCGCTTAGAACGCATTAGATTACTTCTGTGTTACCCGCTTAGAAAGCATTAGATTACTGCTGTGTTACCCGCTTAATGCACGTTCGATTACTTCTGTGTTACCCGCTTAATGCATGTTAGATTACTTCTGTGTTACCCGCTTAGAACGCATTAAATTACTTCTGTGTTACCCGCTTAGAACGCATTAGATTACTTCTGTGTTACCCGCTTAATACACGTTAGATTACTTCTGTGTTACCCGCTTAGAACGCATTAGATTACTTCTGTGTTACCCGCTTAGAACGCATTAGATTACTTCTGTGTTACCCGCTTAATACACGTCAGATTACTTCTGTGTTACCCGCTTAGAACGCATTGGATTACTTCTGTGTTAGCCGCTTAGAACGCATTAGATTACTTCTGTGTTACCCGCTTAATACACGTTAGATTACTTCTGTGTTACCCGCTTAGAACGCATTAGATTACTTCTGTGTTACCCGCTTAGAACGCATTAGATTACTTCTGTGTTACCCGCTTAATACACGTTAGATTACTTCTGTGTTACCCGCTTAGAACGCATTAGATTACTTCTGTGTTACCCGCTTAGAACGTGTTAGATTACTTCTGTGTTACCTGCTTAGAACGCATTAGATTACTTCTGTGTTACCCGCTTAGAACGCGTTAGATTACTTCTGTGTTACCTGCTTAGAACGCATTAGATTACTTCTGTGTTACCCACTTAGAACGCATTGGATTACTTCTGTGTTAGCCGCTTAGAACGCGTCAGATTACTTCTGTGTTACCCGCTTAATACACGTTAGATTACTTCTGTGTTACCCGCTTAGAACGCATTAGATTACTTCTGTGTTACCCGCTTAATACACGTTAGATTACTTCTGTATTACCCGCTTAGAACGCGTTAGATTACTTCTGTGTTACCCCCTTAATACACGTTAGATTACTTCTGTGTTACCCGCTTAGAACGCATTGGATTACTTCTGTGTTACCCGCTTAATACACGTTAGATTACTTCTGTGTTACCCGCTTAGAACGCATTGGATTACTTCTGTGTTACCCGCTTAATACACGTTAGATTACTTCTGTGTTAGCCGCTTAGAACGCATTAGATTACTTCTGTGTTACCCGCTTAATACACGTTAGATTACTTCTGTGTTACCCGCTTAGAACGCATTAGATTACTTCTGTGTTACCCGCTTAATGCACGTTAGATTACTTCTGTGTTACCCGCTTAGAAAGCATTAGATTACTGCTGTGTTACCCGCTTAATGCACGTTCGATTACTTCTGTTACCCGCTTAGAACGCATTAGATTACTACTGTGTTACCCGCTTAATGCATGTTAGATTACTTCTGTGTTACCCGCTTAGAACGCATTAAATTACTTCTGTGTTACCCGCTTAGAACGCATTAGATTACTTCTGTGTTACCCGCTTAATACACGTTAGATTACTTCTGTGTTACCCGCTTAGAACGCATTAGATTACTTCTGTGTTACCCGCTTAGAACGCATTAGATTACTTCTGTGTTACCCGCTTAATACACGTTAGATTACTTCTGTGTTACCCGCTTAGAACGCATTAGATTACTTCTGTGTTACCCGCTTAATACACGTTAAATTACTTCTGTGTTACCTGCTTAGAACGCATTAGATTACTTCTGTGTTACCCGCTTAATACACGTTAGATTACTTCTGTGTTACCTGCTTAGAACGCATTAGATTACTTCTGTGTTACCCACTTAGATCGCGTTAGATTACTTCTGTGTTACCCCCTTAATACACGTTAGATTACTTCTGTGTTACCGGCTTAGAACGTGTTAGATTACTTCTGTGTTACCCGCTTAGAACGCATTAGATTACTACTGTGTTAGCCGCTTAGAACGCGTTAGATTACTTCTGTGTTACCCCCTTAATACACGTTAGATTACTTCTGTGTTACCGGCTTAGAACGTGTTAGATTACTTCTGTGTTACCCGCTTAGAACACGTTAGATTACTTCTGTGTTACCTGCTTAGAACGCATTAGATTACTTCTGTGTTACCCGCTTAGATCGCGTTAGATTACTTCTGTGTTACCCCCTTAATACACGTTAGATTACTTCTGTGTTACCGGCTTAGAACGTGTTAGATTACTTCTGTGTTACCCGCTTAGAACGCATTAGATTACTTCTGTGTTACCCGCTTAATACACGTTAGATTACTTCTGTGTTACCCGCTTAATACACGTTAGATTACTTCTGTGTTAGCCGCTTAATACACGTTAGATTACTTCTGTGTTACCTGCTTAGAACGCATTAGATTACTTCTGTGTTACCCGCTTAATACACGTTAGATTACTTCTGTGTTACCCGCTTAGAACGCATTAGATTACTTTTTTTAGATTACTTCTGCGTTACCAAACATTAACCCCCTCTGTGACTCGTTCCACGTGTGTTATATCATCAGGACGGCGTGTCGCCTGCTGTACGTCTACCTTTGAATGTATCGACTCTACCGTCTCTGCATCGCCTCGTTTACGGCCCATAATCTGTAACTCTGCAGTCTGATAACAGGACTGACAAACACAGTATAACCTTTACAGCTCTTTATGATGCTAACAGTCTGACAGTGAACTGGGCAGAGGCATGCAGTATTAGACACAGCTGTTTCCATGACAACAACACAACACAGGCGCTTAGTCCCACCAGTGTTGTGGAGCCGTGTTTAGCTGCAGATACTTCTTCACATATGAAGTCGCGCTCTTCACAGCTGACGAGCACTTCTCCAGACACAGCTTACATCTCACCGTCATGTTGTTCTCGTCCCTTTCACCCAAACATTCAGAATAATGTGAATATTTACTCAAAGTAAACGGTAAATGGACAGACTTAAATGTCTCTTTTCTAGTCCTGTGACCACTCAAAGCCGCTTTTGAACACTGAAGGCAGTGCCAATCTCCAATCAGATCTATGTCCATTCATACCCGTTGGCTCTGCCTTCGGGAGCAATTTGGGGTTCAGTTCCACATGTGACAGTCAGGGATCGAACGGTCAGTCTGTGCTCAGCTGTAGAGCTGCACTCGTGATGTCAGATGGACTTTTCCTGTAGATCTGAGTTTTCATTTTGCACTGAGCAACAAGAAAGTAAAGAGACATGTTGCAGTTAATGTGCTCGCGATCGCACATCCTGCCATGTGACTACTGCACATGCGCACATTGCAATGTGATTGAACTATTTATCGTGCAACCCTAGCAGACAGACAGGCAGATGGACAGACAGACCGAGAGTCCAGAGACAGACAAGGAAGGCAGACAGACAGGCAGGCAGGCTCACCTCTCCTGTTGAAGTACTCTCTGGAGTACCTGCCAGACAGAGCAAAGGGCAGAGGAATCGGGCCGAGCAGCTCGATGATGTGGGCGATGTGATCTGAGCAGAGTAAAAATACACACTGAAGTACTCTCAGTACGCAGGGCACTACTTCATGTAATGCTCTAATACTGCACTACTGTGTGTACTGTGTCTGTACTGTGTGTATACTGTGTGTGTACTAAGTGTATACTGTGTGTATACTGTGTGTGTACTAAGTGTATACTGTGTGTATACTGTGTGTGTACTAAGTGTATACTGTGTGTATACTGTGTGTACTGTGTGCAAAACTGTGTACACTGAGTGTACTGTGTGTGTACTGTGTGTATACTGTGTGTGTACTGTGTGTATACTGTGTGTGTACTAAGTGTATACTGTGTGTGTACTGTGTGTGTACTAAGTGTATACTGTGTGTGTACTAAGTGTATACTGTGTGTATACTGTGTGTAAACTGTGTGTACTGAGTGTACTGTGTGTGTACTGTGTGTGTACTGTGTGTATACTGTGTGTGTTCTGTGTGTATACTGTGTGTGTACTGTGTGTGTACTGTGTGTATGCTGTGTGTGTACTAAGTGTACTGTGTGTATACTGTGTGTGTACTGTGTGTATATTGTGTGTATACTGTGTGTACTAAGTGTACTGTGTGTATATTGTGTGTGTTCTGTGTGTGTACTGTGTGTGTACTGTGTGTGTACTGTGTGTATACTGTGTGTACTAAGTGTACTGTGTGTATACTGTGTGTGTTCTGTGTGTATACTGTGTGTGTACTGTGTGTGTACTGTGTGTATACTGTGTGTGTACTAAGTGTACTGTGTGTATACTGTGTGTGTACTGTGTGTATACTGTGTGTGTACTAAGTGTACTGTGTGTATACTGTGTGTGTTCTGTGTGTATACTGTGTGTGTACTGTGTGTGTACTGTGTGTATACTGTGTGTGTACTAAGTGTATACTGTGTGTATACTGTGTGTGTACTGAGTGTATACTGTTTGTGTACTAAGTGTATACTGTGTGTATACTGTGTGTGTACTGAGTGTATACTGTGTGTGTACTAAGTGTATACTGTGTGTATACTGTGTGTGTACTGAGTGTATACTGTGTGTGTACTAAGTGTATACTGTGTGTATACTGTGTGTGTACTGTGTGTGTACTGTGTGTGTACTAAGTGTATACTGTGTGTGTACTGTGTGAGTACTGTGTGTATACTGTGTGTACTGTGCGTATACTGTGTGTGTACTGTGTGTATACGGTGTGTATACTGTGTGTACTAAGTGTACTGTGTGTATACTGTGTGTGTGTTATAATGTGTAGTACCTTCATCTCTTGTGTAATCTTCTCCTGAATGAGGCTCAAACAGGTAATCACCTGTCGCCAACTCGAATGCCTGAAACATCAACAATAATCAATTAATCCAAAGAACACGTGCTACTGTGTGTGTGCGCATGTCTGTGTGTGTGTGTGTGTGTGTGTGTGTGTGCGTACCATGCAGGCCGTGCTCCAGATGTCAGCAGGAGGTCCGTACTCTGCTCCAATCAGAACCTCCACAGCTCGATACTGACGAGTCTGAATGTCCTCTGTGAAGTGTTTGTGCTGGAGGAGAGACAGGGAGACAGACAGGTGAGAGAGACAGGTGAGAGACATTAGGAGACAGACAGGTGAGACACATTAGGTGAGAAACATTAGGAGACAGACAGGTGAGAGAGACAGGTGAGAGACATTAGGAGACAGACAGGTGAGAGACATTAGGAGACAGACAGGTGAGAGAGACAGGTGAGAGACATTAGGAGACAGACAGGTGAGAGAGACAGGTGAGAGACATTAGGAGACAGACAGGTGAGAGAGACAGGTGACAGACATTAGGAGACAGACAGGTAAGAGGGAGACAGGTGAGAGACATTAGGAGACAGACAGGTGAGAGGGAGACAGGTGAGAGACATAAGGAGACAGGCAGGTGAGAGAGAGACAGCTGAGAGACATAAGGAGACAGACAGGTGAGAGGGAGACAGCTGAGAGACATTAGGAGACAGACAGGTGAGAGAGAGACAGGTGAGAGACATTAGGTGACAGACAGGTGAGAGACATTAGGAGACAGACAGGTGAGAGAGACAGGTGAGAGACATTAGGAGACAGACAGGTGAGAGACATTAGGAGACAGACAGGTGAGAGACATTAGGAGTCAGACAGGTGAGAGGGAGACAGGTGAGAGACATTAGGAGACAGACAGGTGAGAGAGAGACAGGTGAGAGGGAGACAGGTGAGAGACATTAGGAGACAGACAGCTGAGAGAGAGACAGGTGAGAGACATTAGGAGACAGACACGTGAGAGACATTAGGAGACAGACAGGTGAGAGGGAGACAGGTGAGAGACATTAGGAGACAGACAGGTGAGAGGGAGACAGGTGAGAGACATTAGGAGACAGACAGGTGAGAGAGAGACAGGTGAGAGACATTAGGAGACAGACACGTGTGAGACAGGTGAGAGACATTAGGAGACAGACACGTGAGAGACAGGTGAGAGACATTAGGAGAGATAGGTGAGAGAGCGAGAGAGAGAGACAGGTAGAGAAGCCGAAGCTGTCTCACCACCCAGCAGGCGTTTCCCAGATCAGCGATCTTCACTCTGAGTCTGTGAGCGTTCAGAGGATCCAACGGGCTGAGGACGAAGTCTGAGGCACTGAAGACTGAGAGAGACAGACAGGTTCATCACCTGACACTGAGAGACAGACAGGTTCATCAACATCTCGTGTATGTGTGTGTGTGCGTCTCACCCTCTCGTCCGCTCGAGCATCCTGATTGGGTAGAAAGTGCTGACTCAGACGTCGCCGACATCACAGAGCTGGAGAACCCTGACAGGCCAGAGGCGGGGCTCGAGAATCGCCCAGGGCCGTGGCCATTACACCTGTCCTCCAGCCAGGAGCAGGTGGACTCTGGGCTGGCTTTACTATTGGCTGTGGAGCAGGAAGTGTTGCCATTGACAACCAGGGAGCCTGAGAGAACATCAGTACATGAGATACACACTGCATCACAGTCCATCAGTACATGTGAGACACACTGCATCACAGTCCATCAGTACATGTGAGACACACTGCATGACAGTCCATCAGTACATGTGAGACACACTGCATCATAGTCCATCAGTACATGTGAGACACACTGCATCACAGTCCATCAGTACATGTGAGACACACTGCATCACAGTCCATCAGTACATGTGAGACACACTGCATGACAGTCCATCAGTACATGTGAGACACACTGCATCACAGTCCATCAGTACATGTGAGACACACTGCATCACAGTCCATCAGTACATGTGAGACACACTGCATCACAGTCCATCAGTACATGTGAGACACACTGCATCACAGTCCATCAGTACATGTGATACACACTGCATTAGACAGTATTTGTACTCACAGTTGCTGTCTGTGTCCTCAGGATGGAACTCCTCGTCCTCCAACCTCTGCACACAGGACACAATGGAAACACTTATTTTGAAGGAGCATCCTGTCACTTCCTGTTTTATTCTGATGTGCTGCTGTGACACTGCTGCTCTCGAACAGCAGTAGTAAAAAGTACTGGCACTGATATTTATATAGGCTATAGAAGCAGTAGTATTGCAGTAGTACCACTAGGGATGCTAATTTAGAATTTTTTTTCTGACCGATAACCGACCCCCATTAGTGGTCATTAATCGTTAACCTCTAAGAACTAAGATCATTTTTAGAAAGAACAGCCGCAGACCGACAACAAGCTCTCCATCATGTGCGCTCTCTCTAATACTTGCAGAAACACACACACTCGCACACACGCAACTAATAGGCAAATTTATTTCTATCCTCAAACATAACTACCTGTGGCACTGACAGTCATGCCCAGATATTAATACACTGTCGCTAACCCTAACCCTAACTAACGCACATGTGAACCAGCAGCAGCAATAAGTAAAAACCATTTACAGCCAACCTTTCTTTGATGGTCAGCACACAGAACTTATATAATAAATAAATAAGATCCTGTTCGATCCTGACGACGTGTCTGGAGATACAAATAATTAATGAGTTATGCTGCTGTGCCTCGTGCGTAAATGTTAAGTTTCATTTCTGCTCAAAAAAAGTCAATACGTTAACAACAGGCTATGGAAACTTCAAATAAAAAGGCCAGGCCTACACCAGTCATTATATAGGAGACAGTTTGTCTTCTGGTTTTGGTGAAGCAAGCAATATGTGGACATGCTGTGGGGTTAGTCTGGTGCGCAGTCTGTCGATTGTGAGACCTGCTGTGGAGAACACCCACTCAGACGGTACCGCGATGTCCCAGGAGCAGAGATATGCAACAAAGCTTTGTTTTTTCAGTGTTTTTAACTGTTTAACTGCTCGTTTCGTTTTGCTTTCCTCTCAGGCTCAGCTCAGCTAATGACAACAAAACATGGGTTTCCCAAATATATATGTTTATTTAAAAAAAAAACGTTTATCTAGTACACTGGAACTTTCCAAATTCATTAAAATTACTGTAACTGACAGTAACTGTTTCCTTCCTAACTTTTTTAACTTTTTAACCTCACGCTGTGTGTGTGCTGCAGGTGTAGCCATTAGAAGTAAACAGTCTGCAGCACGTTCGCTCCGTGAATGGTCCGTGTATGTAGCCACAGCGTTAACATGCACCGGGACGAGGTACCGCTGATAACATAAATAGACACACTTAGAGCCACCTGGCGTAACTGCCCGTTTGGCTCGATCATGCTGCAGGCACATCTGTGATGGCAGAAGCGTTGCATGCATGTTTACAGTTTACAAACAGGTGACACAGACTCTAGTCAGACTCAAGTGCAGCAACTAGCGTGTAATGTGTTGTTGACAGCAGTAGCCAAAGTGCCTGCAGAGATGCTGACATTGGAAGGAGATTACCGCGGGATTCTGTGTAGAAAGTATAAATCAGTCCTGTCCATCGGGACTTTGAATCTAGTGCTAGTATATTGTTATGAGCTTGTGGATCCTACTGGCACACCGGGCCAGTTAAAGGCTAAATCTACTGGCCCGGGGGTTTACATTCATACCGTTGGGCCACCAGGCCAGTGCTTATGTCGAGCCCTGCTGGTAGTATTAACCAGTTAAAATTCTTAATAGTCGGTTAACTGGCTAAAGTGTACATCCCTAAGTAGTACCACAGTACTTCTGCAGTAGTATTGCACCAGTATAGCAGTAGTATCACAGTAGTATTGCAGTAGTACCACAATAGTATCACAGTAGTATTGCAGTAGAACCACAATAGTATCACACTAGTACCACAGAAGTATTGCAGTAGTACCACTACATTCGGATGCGTTCAGTGCAGAGGAACACAATAAGCACACACACAGCGAGTAGAAACAACAGAATCAGGTTAAATGTTTGTCGCTGTTTGTTACAGATATAACCTTAGCTCCCTGATCTCTGCCTCACAGTCTTTAGTACGACGACAAACATGTCTGCTTACTAAATGTACTAGCCAATCAGAGTGCAGACCATAGACTGTATAAAAAGATGGACGACACGACAGCTCCCTAATAGTGAAGCCAAACCCTCTCTGTCGCCCCCTGCTGACTGGCTGCAGTATAGCTCATAGAGCCCGCCTCCTCCATGTTAACAGATGGGACATGAGTCAAACTATAAAATCAAAATACATGTCAAATACATTTTTCTCCAACATGGTTTCTGTCATTATAGCTAGTTCTTATCATGCTGATTTATGTCACAGTGTTCATTTTTTTGACAAGTTTATTTTTAATTAGTTGTTTGATGCTGTCAAAATGATGATTGACAGCTCTGTTGACAAATTCGGCTCCTGCAGCCGATCAGTTCCGGGTGAGCAGAGTGGAGGACGATCCACGAGAGGAGACGTAACTAAAACAATCACTATAGTCACTGAAGTTTCCATACCTGTGAACTTTAACCTCAGACCAACACAAGAAGCTGTTCTGCTGTTAACAACGCAAGATGGCAGCGCCTATCACAGGGCTGTTTTGGCATCAATTACGTACAATGGGAGCAGATGGAGACGCGTCGTCCATCTATATACAGTCAGTGGTCCAGCTGGGTAGATTAGCATGTTCGCATTTTCCCCTTTAATCTAACCTGATGAAGCTAACACTCGTTCCTGATTAACAGACAGTCAGTGCACCTGAATGTCCATCAGTCTCTCCTCCAGCAGCCTCTGCTGACGCTTCGCCTTCCTCTTCAACTTCTTCTTCTTGTTCTTAGAGAGCTTCCCCACCTACACACACAGACACACACACACACAGATACACACACACACACACACACACACACACACACAGATGGTGACGTTTCTACACACTGACACTGTAACACTGTAGTTAGAGTGCTCACACACACTCACAGAGAGCTAATATGACATGCAGCTAATGTCAGGGGTAAAACTGGTGACCATGTTACCATGGTAACCATGTGTGTCTGACCACCTGACTTGCAGGATGACACCCTTCCTGTTTTTAAACTCTACACGTTGGATTATTTTATTGTTTTTATCCAATAAGCTGGCAGCTTTTCCTGCAGGTGAGTCAGTGGTCACAGTGATTGACAGCTCTGGGTAAAGGTGTGAACACAGACCCCTCACCTGTCTGTCTGATTTTATTCTGTGCTGTGCAACTCTTTGGTTTCATTTTTTTTTCATGTCACTCCAGCCTGCAGGCTTAGGTTATACATCAGAGGGGGCGGGGCATCTGAGGGGGTGGGGCATCCGAGGGGGCGGGGCATCTGAGGGGGCGGTGCTCAAACACACAAAAATTCTGACAATTCATACTGATTCAGTGGAGATCACATGTGTGTGTTAAACCTCACAGGTAATAGGTGAGACAGGTGAACCACCAGCTGTTCATCAAACCAGCTGTGAGACAGACACTTATATAACACATCTGTCTGTCTGTATACCTGTCTGTCCGCCCTGTCCATATACCCGTCTGTCTTTAAATCTGTCTGTCTACCTGTCTGTGTGTTTGTCAATCTGTCTCTGTCTGTCTACCTGTCTGTCCGTCTATCTGTCTGTCTACCTGTCTGTTTTTAAATCTCTGTCTACTTGTCTATCTGTCTGCATACCTGTCTGTCTTCCTGTCAGTCTGTCTGTCCGTCTGTCCGTCTGTCCGTCTGTCAGTCTGCATGTCTGTATACCTGTCTGTCTGTCTGTCTTAAGTTTAACATCTGACACTTTAGTTCACCAGGTGTGAACTGGACCTTAAAGACATCAGAAACGAGCTCTCAGTCTGAAATAACCAATGATGTCACAGCAGGCAGCACACCTGGCGACTTACCTGTTGATCCCTGGGAGCCATGCTAACTAGAGAGAGAGAGACACCCAGAGAGACAGACAGGGAGAGAGAAAGACAGGAGGAAAACATCAGAAACAGGAAACAAAGATGAAAGACAGACAGGCAGGTTAGAACTGTATAAGAAGAGAGAGACAGACAAGGAGACAGGTTAGAAAGCAGACAGACAGGTGGGGGGCTGTCTGTCTGAACAGATTGGAAACCAGAGCTCCCGGTAACGGACGTCTTATTGACAAGTCTCATTTTAACAGACGACTGATTAAAGTGATCAGCTTCACGCCAGAAAGGCTCGGATAACACCAGGACTCACACCTGGCCCTGAGCGTGTCCACTCGACTCCACTCGTCACAGGTTCCCTCTGGGTGCTCTGGGACTCGGACTTGTTTAATTTCAGTTGGAGGTTCTTTAGTAACAAGAATTTTTAATTGCTGTTTTGTCTGTTTTCTGACCAATCACAGGGCGTGCTCCTCACCTGATGACCCGGAAGGGGGCGGGGCTCCAGCTCTCTGCCACAAAGTTGCCTCAGCTGCCAATCTCCTGATGTAAACCTCGTCAACGTCCAATAAGATGTTCTCTGGTTTGATGTCTGTGTGGATGATCTTACACTTAGTGTGGAGGTAGTCCAGACCCTGTAAGACCTGCAAGCACACGGCCGAGTCACTGTCGAGTCACTGTCGAGTCAACAAGTCACTACCTCAGTACATTATTCTTTGTGTGGAGACAGTCACAGAGGTCAGGGGGTCCGAGTGTTACCTGTCTGATGATGGTCTTCACACAGACCAGAGGCAGCCCCATGTAGTTTGACTTGATGATCCATTTTAACAGCTGATGACCCAAAACCTCTAGAACCATACACACATCTGAACCACAGGATAAGGAGAACACTGAGAGACAGACAGGTGGACTGAGAGACAGACAGGTATACAGACAGGTATACAGACAGACCGGTACACAGTCAGACAGGTGATAAGGATACGAACTCCGTTAACTCCAGAGATCTTGAAGTCATCGATGAGCTGGACGATTGTTTCTCTGAAGGGGTCAGACGGGTCGCTATCTCTAACCTGCAAAGAGAGAGAGACAGGTAACCTGTTCCATTACTAAACCTACAGGTGTTTTTATCCACATCACAGGATCCCTGCAGAACATTAAATGGGCCGGTGGGGGTCCACGGGCTGAGGGTTGTGACCCTTAGTGAGTGCAGTTACTCACACATCGCAGCAGTTTGATCTCGTCTAGAGCCGTCTCTGTGTAGTGAGGAGCGCTCTTCACCACCTTCAATGCCACGAAACGCTTCCTCCTGAAACAACCAACACTCAAAGGTACACACACTGCGAAACAGAGCGCTTAAAACAAGACGTGTGTGTGTATGTGTGTGTGTGTGTGTGTGTGTGTGTGTGTGTGTGTGTGTGTCATACTGAAGGTCCCAGCAGAGCCACACTGTAGAAAAATGTCCCCATCCCAGTTTCCGGACCACGTGGTACCTCCCGTTAAACAGATCCCCGATGTTCACAGGGTAGTAACCACCTGCAACACAACAGAACCACCGTGAAGCCCCATACTGGAGCAGAGGCAGGGAGACCCTGTACACTTTGAACCAGATCCAGGCCCCCTTCCTGTGGACCCAGAGACCACACTGGACCACAGAACCATCAGAGTTCTAATACTCTGATCACTCAGGGTTATCAATGAAAGCAGTGTATTCTGGGTAATTTGCGTTGAGAATAAACCGTCCGGCAGGTGGAGCTGTTACAGTCTGAGTCAGTATTGAATCTTAATTATTTCAATTATTCCCCCCCCCCTCCCAATTACCTTTGCAGTAATCTGACGGGTCTTCCTGCTCTTCATCGTCAGAGCCCAGCAGCTGTGCAGGGGGTGGGGTTAACTCAGGAGGGGGCGGACTCAGGGTCGAAGGGGGCGTGGTAAGCTGTGGAGTGGTTGGTGACATCATGGGAAGCAGACCAATGGGAGGGCCCAGAGAGTCAAGGGAACGGAGGAAGGAGGAAGAAGTGGAGCAGGGGGGGGAGTAAAGGTGGGAGGAGACGCTTGAGGTGAAGGTCAGTGAGGTCAGCAGAAAGGGGGCAGAGTGGGAGGGGCTTAATGGAGGTGTGGGAGGAGCTTTGGCAGGATGCAGTGCTGATGGTAGTTCAGAAGCATTGTGAGTAGTATTGTGTGGTAAGGTCGGAGGTGAAGTGGAGTGATCTGATTGGCTGTCAATCTGAGTGACGCTCTGAAGAGTTCTGTGAGGCAATCTGGAGGAATTCTGGGTAATTATTTGAGTAACAGTAGGCAGTGATTGGCCAGGACTATGGGTGGGGTTTAGAAATATGGCCCGAGGTGATTGGCTGGAGCTGTGGGCGGGGTTTAGAGATGAGGCAGGAGGTGATTGACTGGGACCGTGGGCAGGGTTTAGAGATATGGCAGGAGGTGATTGGCTAAAAATATGTGGAAGCACAGGTTCTCTAAGGGCTGTGTTTATGTGGAGGGACCCTCCAGGATGGTCCTGGGGGGCTTCAGTTGTATCTTCTGTATCCAGAGGGGGGCAGGTGGTGTTAGGGGCGTTCTGAGGGGGTGGGGAGGGTGTTGGGGAAATATTCTGGGGGGGCTGCAGGGGGCTTTCAGAGTGTAACGTGGTGGTGTGTGGAAGATTTTGCTTGAGTGCTGTGGCTGACACTTCGGTACATGCAGGTGAGCTTCCTGCTGATGGGCAGGGCTCTGGAGGATCCTGGGGGGGCAGCCGTGGGGTTTCGGGGTAGCTCTCCAACATGTCAGAAGGGGGGCTGCTATTGGTGTTTAGGTTGTTAAGTTCACAGAGGTCATCAGGCCTGAAACAGAACAAAATGAGGTGTTACAACAGGGCTAACAGATACATCACAACCAACTCACTCAGTGATTGGTCAGCTATGCGGTCAGGAAGTAGGCGGGGTCAGAACATACATTTTCTTTCTTTATTCAAATATTTTGAACAGTTGTGAACAGTTGAGGTCAAAACTATGAACAACATTAGGAAAAACATTAGGAGATGTTGAGGACTGTCTAAAAGCTCTTATTACTGCTCAGAGGAGCGAGGGGCCAGGGGCCAGAAACCAGGATCAAGGAGCCAGGAGCCAGGAGCCAAGAGCAAGGAGCCAGGGGCCAGGAGCCAAGAGGGAGGAGCCAGGAACCAGGATTAAGGAGCGAGGGGCCAGGGGCCAGGAGCCAAGAGCATGGAGCCAGGAGCCAGGAGCCAGGAGCGAGGGGCCAGGAGCCAAGAGCCAAGAGCCAAGAGCCAGGAACCAGGAACCAGGATCAAGGGGCGAGGAGCGAGGAGCCAATAGCCAAGAGCCAAGAGCCAGGAGCCAGGAGCCAGGAGCCAGGAGCCAGGGGCCAGGAGCCAGGAGCCAAGAGCCAAGAGCCAAGAGCATGGAGCCAGGAGCCAGGAACCAGGAACCAGGAACCAGGATCAAGGGGCGAGGAGCGAGGAGCCATAAGTGAGGATATACAAGAGCAGCCTCCACACAAGTCTTGTACTGACTTACAAGCCCCCTTATTAGATATCAGCTACTGATTGGACGCTGCAGCAGATCGGACTGATGTGAAACTTTAGCAACATAAAAAGAGGAAGCAGATCTTAAAACAGACTTTTAAGGGTGCTTTGAAACCAACTATAAAGTCAGCATAAATAGTCGAGAATAGCTGCCTGTTCGATCTGCTTTCTGAGTCACTATTTATCTAAAAATCTGTTAATTGCCATCACACATCAAAAGTAGCAAAAACATTAATTTCTATAAAATGTAATTTAACAAAAAGATCTCTAGTTATGATCAGTTATCTTTTATTAGGAGGAGAGTCTGTAAAAGGTCTGTTTGGTTCTAAGCAGCACACAGTAGAAACACAGACAGCATGTGCAGGTGTTTGTTAAACAATACTTGAGAGCACAATTTTTAATGAAGTCACTGACTTCCTGTCCAAGAACAATCTGTTGGACCCAAATCAGTCCGGCTTTAAGCGGGGCCACTCTACCCAAATGGCACTACTGTCGGTAACAGAATCACTGTGTCTGGCTAAAGCTGCTGGACAGTCCTCAGCACTATTGCTGCTAGATCTGTCAGCCACCTTTGACACAGTGAACCACCAAACCCTCCTCTCTTCTCTCTCTGAGCTTGGTATCTCAGGATCTGCCCTCCTCTGGTTCATGTCCGACCTCTCAGGGAGATCTGTTAGAGTATCTTGGAAAGGAGAAGTGTCTAAACCCCACAGCTTATCCACAGGGGCGCCTCAAGGGTCAGCAAGACTGAGCTCCTTGTCATCCCAGCCAGTCCCTCTATGCAACCACAGATCAACATCAAGCTCGGACAAACTGAACTCATACCCACTAAGTCTGCCCGGAACCCGGGTGCTCCACTGCTCATATCCCTCCACTGCTTGTATCCCTCCACTGGCTCCCAGTCGCTGCTCGCATCAAATTCAAACCCTGTCGCTCGCTTACAAAACAGCAACAAAAACGCCTCCTGCCTACCTGAACGCCCTCATCCAGCTCTACACTCCGTCCCGCCCACTACGCTCTGCCAATGAAAGGCGCCTGGTGCTCCCATCACAACAGGGCCCTAAGTCTTTAACTAGACTCTTCTCCTCTGTCGCCCCCCGGTGGTGGAACGAGCTACCAAACTCCATTCGGTCCACAGAGTCCCTTTGACCTTTAAGAAGAAGCTAAAGACCCAGCTCTTTATGAACACCTCTGACCGTAATGATGTTGATGCTATTGATGATGAAGACATGGAGGATGTAGTTTATGTTGGGATTCTCATGATGATGACTATACTGACCTTGTTGATGTTGCTGATGACGATTATAAAAAAAAAACACCCTATACACTTCCTGTCAGCACCAGTGTCCGGTCGGTCGTTGCTTGTGTCGTATTAACTCTCAGATGTTTGTCGCTTTGGACAAAAGCGTCTGCTACATGAAACTGTAACATTGTAACATGATAAACAGGTAACAGGTTACTGTGTGTTGTAAGATAATAAGATAATCCTTTATTGATCCCCAGTGGGGAAATTCAGGTTCAAGTAAGTTAATAAAAAATAAGAATAGATAAAATAGATCAAATAAAATAAGAGGTACTAAATGAAAAAATAAAAATAGAGTCTGAATAAGAAATAAGAACTCAGAGCTGCAACAGGCTGCCGACCTCTCAGCGCCCAGAGGTCATCTTATTAGAATGAATACAGAGCACATATCAGCTGACACCGTCATCACATACAGATGTCGCTTCATGTGACTAAAGTACGTCTCACGTCTCTGACATCATGTTTCCTGGTTTCCTTTCCATGCACCCTGAATGGGAGGGACTCAGATGCAAGTGAAGGGAGGGATGATCTGTGAGTCACATACACAGCTGCTCTCCATGAGTCACTGCTGAGAGGAGCTGCACTGAAATAGACTGAAGAGTGTGTGTGTGTGTGTGTGTGTGTGTGTGTGTGTGTGTGTGTGTGTGTCTGTGTTGGGGGGGGGGGTACCTGAGTCTCTCCTCTCCTCAAACCTGTTTCTTTGAGCAGGACAGCACCTAGCTTAACTTAGCACAAAGACTAGGAGGAGGAGGAGACTGTTAGCTTTAGCTTAGCACAAACACTGAGCAAAGGGAAACTGTAAGCTTAGCTTAGCACAAAGACTGGGAGCAGGGAGAGACTGTTAGCTTTAGCTTAGCTTAGCTTAGCACAAAGACCGCACTTATCTGCACTGAGAAAAGTTCAAACTATCTGATGTCTGCATCACTTCCTGTTAGGGCTCTGTGTCAGCACCCCCTGGAGACTACATTCATAATACAGATGTGTTCAGACTGTCAGGTGATGCTGCAGAACAAAACAGGTGAAATACACCTGAGGTCGTACTATGACGCACGATCAGCGGTTAACGAGGTAACTTCAGAATTAACTCTGAGTTTTCAGTGCTACAAAGGTGGTTCACTTCTTGCCGGAGTAGATCACCATAATAACTTATGCTGAATACCTGACCTGCTCCGGAGCAGGTGATGTTGGTGATAGAAGATCCACCTGTACGAATCACCACCCACTGACCAATCAGGTCTCTTGATTCAGGAGCTCCGTGAGCTGATTTTGAAATGTAGGAGGGATTGTAAGAGCGGTAAAAACTTCCTGTTTACCATCTGATTTTATGAAATATATTGATGAAAGATGTTCATCAAGCTTCACTGATAAACAGGACTGTGCTAAAGTTTCAGGCAGGTGTGAAAAAATGCTGCAAACTAAGAATGCTTTCAAAAATATAAATAACAATTATTTATTTTGATCAACTTACAAAACGATCAGTGAGCGAACAAAAGAAAAATCTAAATCTAATCAA
The DNA here is from genome assembly GCF_022749685.1 of Semicossyphus pulcher. Lineage (NCBI taxonomy): Eukaryota > Metazoa > Chordata > Actinopteri > Labriformes > Labridae > Semicossyphus > Semicossyphus pulcher. The sequence goes on along the minus strand of NW_027211716.1, from coordinate 681,259 downwards.
TATCTGGTGTTACTACGCTTTGCTTTCCAACCAGCAGCAGTTCTTACAGGTACACCTGTACACAGTCAGGGATGTTGTAGGATTATAGTCAGGTGTATGATCAACCAATGATACCAGATAGGTGCTAATGATCATCAGTGTCACATGTAGGTTGAAACACAGTCATTAAGTGAAACAGAAACAGCTGTGTAGGAGGCTTAAAACTGGCTGAGGAACAGCCAAACTCTGCTACCAAGGTGAGGCTGTGGAAGACAGTTTCATGTCACAGGTCAGACACCATGGCAAGACTGAGCACAGCAACAAGACACAAGGTAGTTATACTGCATCAGCAAGATTTCAAAGCACACTGGGGTTTCAAGATGTGCTGTTCAAGCTCTTTGGAAGAAGCACAAAGAAACGGGCGACGTTGAAGATCGTAGACGCAGTGGTCGGCCGAGGAAACTTAGTGCAGCAGATGAAAAACACATCGAGCTTATTTCCCTTTGAAATCAGAAGATGTCCAGCAGAGCCATCAGCTCAGAACTGGCAGAAACCAGTGGGACCCAGGTACACCCATCTACTGTTCGGAGAAGTCTGGCCACAAGTGGTCTTCATGGAAGAGCTGCAGCCAAAAAGCCTTCGACATGGAAACAAGGCCAAGCGACTCAACGATGCACGGAAACATAGGAACTGGGCTGCAGAGAAATGGCAGCAGGTGCTCTGGACTGATGAGTCACAATGTGAAATATTTGGCTGTATGGAGTCGGAGATTTGGTCAGTATTAATGGTGTCCTCAATGCTGAGAAATACAGGCAGATACTTATCCATCATGCAATACCATCAGGGAGGCGTATGATTGGCCCCACATGTATTCTGCAGCAGGACAACGACCCCAAACATGCAGCCAATGTCATTAAGAACTATCTTCAGCGTGAAGAAGAACACGAAGTCCTGGAAGTGATGGTATGGCCCCCACAGAGCCCTGATCTCAACATCATGGAGTCTGTCTGGGATTACATGAAGAGACAGAAGGATCTGAGGAAGCCTACATCCACAGAAGATCTGTGGTTAGTTCTCCAACATGTTTGGAACAACCTACCAGCCGAGTTCCTTCAGAAACTGTGTACAAGTGTACCGAGAAGAACTGATGCTGTTTAGAAGGCAAAGGGTGGTCACACCAGATATTGATCTGATTTAGATTTCTCTTCTGTTCATTCACTGCATTTTGTTCATTGATGAAAATAAACTATTAACACTTCCATTTCTGAAAGCAGTCTTAGTTTACAGCATTTTTAACACCTGCCTAAAACTTTTGCACAGTACTGTATATCTACAACAGTGACTGATCACAGCAGTGAAGCCTGAAGATCTTTTGTACTTACAAAATATGAAAGTAAACTTTAAACCACTTTAAACTTTATATTTATTTTATTTACTTTATTATCTGTTTGATACGACTGAGAGAATAAGTCTGTTATAAATACATGCAGGGCTTGACATTAACACCCGCCAACCCGACAAATGCGGGTAGAATTGGGCAGTGGCTGACTCACTCACTCTCACTAGCCACTCTGGCGGGTAGCATCCTATTTTTCTTCAGTAAGCAGACTGCTTTAAAGTTTTTAATACGGGACAATCCGGAACCGACGAGAGGGAGAGACAGTGTGTAGAGAGAGAGAGATGATCCAGAGTGTGATCTGCAGTTTATAATCATGTGATCCAGCAGTGAGCAGTTTATCATCATGCAGCGCAGTGATGACACCGACCTGTGTGTGGTTCTCATACTCTGCCCCTGACTAAACAGGGTCGCGATCTGTGCCCGTACTTCCGTGAACAATCATCTTTATAAAGCAACTACGTCCACAGGCTGTGAATGAACTGAACCCGAGGTGACCTACGCGTAGTTTATTAGTTATCATGCGGGGAGGAGGAGATATGACACAGATCTGTCTTTCTACCTAACGTCGCAATCTGTCCGTATTTCCGCGCACAGGTGGCTACTATAAAGTATAAACTCTCCACATGCTGTCATGTGTCCATATGCTGTGTACTTCATATATTTCACTGATGAACACAGGCGTCAGGCTTCATCATCAAACAAAGTTTCACGTTAACACTTCAGTCTGGACTCACCCACTCCCTCCCTCTGATCCTGCGCAGCAGCTCCCCCTCTCTGTGCTGTGAGTCTGCATCACAGGTTTTTGTATTATATGATGTTTTTTCAAGTCTTGTTAAGGTGAATGAGGCTCGTGTGGAGCAGTGATGTTATAGTCAGTATGTGGTGCTGATGATGGAGCAGTGATGTTATAGTCAGTATGTGGTGCTGATGATGGAGCAGTGATGTTACAGTCAGTATGTGGTGCTGATGATGGAGCAGTGATGTTACAGTCAGTGTGTGGTGCTGATGATGGAGCAGTGATGTTACAGTCAGGATGTGGTGCTGATGATGGAGCAGTGATGTTATAGTCAGTATGTGGTGCTGATGATGGAGCAGTGATGTTACAGTCAGTATGTGGTGCTGATGATGGAGCAGTGATGTTACAGTCAGTATGTGGTGCTGATGATTGAGCAGTGATGTTACAGTCAGTATGTGGTGCTGATGATTGAGCAGTGATGTTACAGTCAGTATGTGGTGCTGATGATGGAGCAGTGATGTTACAGTCAGTATGTGGTGCTGATGATGGAGCAGTGATGTTACAGTCAGGATGTGGTGCTGATGATGGAGCAGTGATGTTACAGTCAGTGTGTGGTGCTGATGATGGAGCAGTGATGTTATAGTCAGTATGTGGTGCTAATGATGGAGCAGTGATGTTACAGTCAGGATGTGGTGCTGATGATGGAGCAGTGATGTTACAGTCAGTATGTGGTGCTGATGATGGAGCAGTGATGTTACAGTCAGTATGTGGTGCTGATGATGGAGCAGTGATGTTACAGTCAGTATGTGGTGCTGATGATGGAGCAGTGATGTTACAGTCAGTGTGTGGTGCTGATGATGGAGCAGTGATGTTACAGTCAGGATGTGGTGCTGATGATGGAGCAGTGATGTTACAGACTTCCTGCATCCAGCAGCTGCAGCTGAGTGGATTTCAGTCTGGATTAACTTCTTCATATCTTTCTAAAATCATAGTTTCTCTGAGTTTGTAAAATATGCCGATCAGCTGACGGCAGACTTGTCCCTGTGTGTGATTGGTCAGACGCTGCAGACTCCGCCACATTAATGTGAGCGCGCTCATAGAAAAACTGGGTATACTTATCGAGTTGATAACCAGGGTCATTGGACCGCTCAGTGTGATCTCCTTTGAGAGTTACTGATGATAATTCAAGATACCCGTGTGAGTGTGTGTGTGTGTTATGGTCTGATCAATCACAGTATCAGATATCATCAGACAGCAGGTACAGCATTTAATAACAACACACAGAGAGATACACACACACACACACACACACACACACACACACACACACACACACACACACACACACACACACACACACACACACACACACACGCACACACACACACACACACACAGCTAAATTTAGCCTCTGAGCATGTATGTATGTATCTAGGGCAGTCAGCAGTGTGTGTGTGTGTGTGTGTGTGGCGGTCAGCAGTGGGTCTCTGCTGGTTTCTTACCGGTTCTCGTCCGTTCGGACTCTCCGGTGTTTCTTTCCTCTCCGCCTGTGTTTCTTGGCGGTGGCGGCGGCGTTTCCGCTTCCTGTGCCGACAGCTGCTGAGAGGAACAACAGAGTGAAAAATTTACTCACATTTTCTGTGATTTAACACATGGACAGCAGCTCTAGCATTTCAATTACTCAACATTCAATCACACACCAAACTCCATTTAAAAAGTTGACAATTCAGTGTATGTTCCTTCATAACATCATATTACAGCAGGAACAGGCTATCTGCTCCTGAACAGTTATATGCCTTTAACTTGTCACTCATTGAAACTCAAAATACACTGTAATATAATTCACATGTTCATAAAATAATAATACAAAGCTGACACTGTCATGACCCAGATACTAACACATCAGCAAACATTCATACAAACAGAGCTCATAAAACACATTGGAACACGGACACAGTTACTCACACACTCACTAACAGACAAGACTGCACAACAAAAACCTATACTTTTCAGATGTGGTTCTGCTGGTAACCTGATACTACACACACGTGAAGGAAAATTCAAATTCAAGGTATTAAATGAAAGCGGTGGGATCTCAAGTGTGCAGAAATCCTCTGCTGGTCTAATAAAGTCATACATTAGTAAAGAACACTTTTTTTGAATGGAGTCTGGTTGATCCGGTGTGTGTGTGTGTGTGTGTGTGTGTGTGTGTGCAGTAGTCACAGACTGGTACCATTAGCTAACGACAGCTAGCTTAGCCAGCTCTTAGTTCAGCGTGTTTATTAACGGTCTCTGAATCGGACTAATACTGCACCGACCAAACTGACAGCTGTACCGGGACACCGACCCGAGTCAGGGGTACATTACCTATCAGCATCCTGGCTCCCAGTCCTCGAACCGAACCGGGTCAGAACGGTCTATCCCAGCTGGGCTGATGGCCAGCTTTATCCTTCGTTGGCCGCTGAACTCCACCAGACAACAGGCTGAAATCCAACAGGCGGTTCAGAAGGTCCAGAATCTATCCCGGGTCAGTGCGGGGCAGCGTGGCGCACGTGAGCCAATGGCCTGTCAGTTAGCCCGTTAGCCCCTTTAGATAACAGCTGACGGTCTGCTGCCACTTAGCATGCTAGTCTGTTAGCGCTAGCTGCGGATCAGTCCGGACCTTATGAAGCGGGTCGGTACCGGGTTGGTACCGGGTTAGTACCGGGTCAACTCGGTTTTTCTGGGTGTGTTTTCTTCGCTTCTTCAGTCTCAACGTTTACAGTCTCAACAGCTGCTGTCAGTCTGACACCGGACACCGGGCTCTGCGCATGCGCAATGGCCAGCCACGCTGAGCCTGGACCAAACAGGGCAATAGATGCCAGAGGCGGATCACCAACATTGAGATGGGGGGGGGACACCTGAAACCTCTGTGACGTCAGGAAACAGGAAATACATTTTATTTTACTGAGAGACATCATCAATTCCCGCTTTATAGCCTTTTTAACATTTAATAAATAGATTTTAATCACACATCTCTGTGATGTGATTCTTCCTAGTCCAAACTAGCATTTCAGATATCTACAAAGTCATTCTAGGAGAAAATCTCATTTCAGATATCTACTGTCCAATTGTTACTAGACATAATTTCTATTTTAGATATATAAATTGAAAAAAACATTCCAGATATCCACAATTTAATTTTGATTGTCTAAAATACATTGTGGCATTATGACTAGGTACATTTCTATTTCAGATATTACAATTAGAATTTTGACAAGAAACAATTCAAATGTAGATATCTAAAATAAAATTATGGATATCTGGAATAGAAATTTCAGTTTTTTTTCAGTCATCATTCTTGTCCGACTGTTTGTGTTTAAATACTTAAATAGAATCTTTGACTTGTTTTGTTTCTTTTAAAGTCTTTTTATGTATCAAACAACAACAAACACTTCCACAGAGCACTGTTAAAATTATAACTTTATTTTTACATAATACAAACTGTGTTTGGCCTCCAGCATCTTCACAATAAAAACACATTTCCATGACAAACTGTCTGCTTCATCGTCTTCATCCTGGTATTTACAGGCACATTTACACACTGTTAGCAAACTGTACAGTCACAGCTTCATTTCAACTGATCCTGGATCCATTTTTACAAACCCTTTAAAGATTTTATTCCCTTGTAGAAAAACATTTCAGTAACAAACAGAGCTCGACCAATCAGAGCTGAGGATCTGATCCATAAAGTCCAGGTTATAAAACTGTACAGAGATCAGAAGGTCAAAGGTCAAACTGTGACCTCCATTTACACACATCATCAGATTTTAAGCTCCGCCTCTTCTCTTTTTGAAAAAAAGCACCATAAATCTTCATCGTCATCACACGCATGCAGAAGTCTAATCTGGTCAGAGAACTACAACTACGGGTCAAAACACAGGCTCAAAAAACACGCAGGCAGAAACACCGAGGAGACATTCAAACAGCAAGAATTGTCAGAAATATCAGAAGAAGAAAAATACAGAAGCTGCATCAGTCAGCAGGAAGATCAAACGTTTGATATCAAAACCTGTTTCCTGTGTCAGACAGAAACAAGCTGCCGGTCAGAGTTTCTCTTTTATTGCAAGAAAGGTTCATTTAGAGTTTATTCACAGGAAGTACACTCTCAGAGAACAGGAAGTGTCCTGTCAGAGAACAGGAAGTATCCTATCAGAGAACAGAAAGTGTCCTGTCAGAGAACAGGAAGTGTCCTGTCAGAGAACCGGAAGTATCCTTTCAGAGAACAGGAAGAGTCCTGTCAGAGAACAGGAAGTATCCTATCAGAGAACAGGAAGTGTCCTGTCAGAGAACAGGAAGTATCCTATCAGAGAACAGGAAGTGTCCCGTCAGAGAACAGGAAGTGTCCTGTCAGAGAACCGGAAGTATCCTTTCAGAGAACAGGAAGAGTCCTGTCAGAGAACAGGAAGTATCCTGTCAGAGAACAGGAAGTGTCCTGTCAGAGAACAGGAAGTATCCTATCAGAGAACTGGAAGTATCCTGTCAGAGACATGATTATTGATTATGTTGAGATCTAAAAGGAACATATTTACATTAAAAACTGTAACTAACAATCTGATCAAACCTTGAGAATAAAACCGACCTTGGCATTTCTAATAATCATTATTGCTCATTCACATCAGAACATGTGGAGTGAAGTCTGTGTTCAGATATTTGGATTCATCCTGAGTGACATAACAGCTCATAATTATCATCGAAAAACAACAGAACGTTCAGCTGTGCTAATGTTTGCAAAGATAGAAAGCTAAAAGTCAGAGATGATACTTGTTAATGGCCAAAAATAAGTTGATATTGTACTCAGTTAGCTCAGCTAAATAAGCATCATCATAAAGGGCAACACAAACAGAACAACTTAACCCTTTGTTTAGCAATGTATGCTATATGTAGCATTAGCCTGAAATATGCTCACTGATTGAATTTGTGTTTTATCATCACTGTTTGTTGTATAACACTGTACATACAAGGCCAAAACGACAGCTAGCATATGTGAACTGGTAGCCATTTGTAGCGAAAGGAACCCTAACCCTAACCACTGTTCTACCTGAAACACTTTATCAGGTGTTTAAGTTGCTGTACTATGCAAACTGTAAAAATGTAGATATGTAACACATGCAACAATCAGCTAGTTAAAAACACCTAGCATAACTTTACGATGGCTGTTGTCATAAATATTAAATGTTAAAACAACTTTAAGTAGTTAGCTGATAAACCTTCTACAAACAGCTAGTTTCAAACAGCTAGTATACCTGTTGTAATGCTAATAGTTTATAAACATATCTGATGGTAGGCTGGCTGTTTGAAGCTGTCACCTTGCAGCACAATATCCTTTACAAGGTCATACAAAGACCTAGCATCTGTGAGGCTAGCTGTTTCTGGCTAACACATTTTATAGCTACAAACATGTAAAAAACTCTGAGCCTTGTTAACTTCACAGTTCATTTTTGACATGGAAACAGCAATTAGCAATACAAACTCAACTCAATCCAGTAGTTGGATGAGTTTTGCCAACCTAGCGTAGCTCTATGCTAGTTGTTCTGCAAGATAGCAAATGTTGTGCTAACTGTTTTTAGCATACCTCCCGTGATCTGATGCTGTTGAATCTGAGTCTCTGTACATGATGACTCAGGGTGTGTTTAAGTCATGGTTTCCCTCCATGGTTCAATAAGAGATAACATTATAACTTCCCATCATGCACTGGGACACATGACCAATAACGCTACTGTCTGAACAGACAGACAGCGGCACCTAGCTGCGAGACTGAAGGCACAGTTAGGATAAATAGGTATTAAATAGAACTTACAGTATGTACAAATAAGTTAGTAACACACCCACACATGCATGCACACAGACACACAGACAGTTTAAACTCAGATTGTTTTCCTCGTTGATCAGCTCTTTGTTCATTCAGAATCATGTTTCAGCTAAAATCACATTTTCTGAGTTCTAGTTTCAGCTCATCTTTTAAATGTTTTTAACGGTTTATTTCTTTGTTCAGGAAGATAGTTCAACATGGAGGAAGCTAGCGTAGCTTGTTAGCCAAGTGCCTTCTAGTCTGGAGAGTGAAAGACTAGGAAACAGTCCCGGTCCTGGTCCAGTCCAGGCCCATGTCCTGGTTCTGGGGGCAGAGTTAACCTGAAAGCTTCATTAATGAGCAGAAACTGGACTCAGTGAAAAGGGGATTAAAAACTCTCCCTAAATTCTGTTATTGCGTTCAGTTAAAGTCTTCACTGTCAAACAGCCGCTCAATAATAATAATCAACACGTGATCAGAACATAAACTTTAAAATTGTGCTTTCAGACTGCAGACGGACAGCAGGGAACTGTGGGAAATGTAGTGCAAGGCAGCAGGTGATGATGTTCCCTGATTGATTAGATTGTCGTTTTCCACCACAGACAGGTATCAGGTCGCTCTGACCCGAGTCCAGGTCGAGTTTAGGTCAGGTTAGATTGACTGCTGCTGACGAATCTTAATAACTGGGATCTCCTGAGTCTAACTATAAAAACCTCACACATGCCAAAACACACACACACACACACACACACACAAACTCAGCAGGAAGACAGTTATGTTAAGTGAATTTCAGTCTCTCAGAGCTGGAAGCTTCTTCGTCCTCCTCTTCCTCAGTGTGGGCTCTGACTGTCTCTTGGGTCACTGGGGTCAGATGTCATCAGAGGTCAGTGACCTTGTTCTCCACCAGGGCAGCAACCTGCTGCAGCCGATACGCCAACTGCATCTTCTGACCTGAACTGTCCTCCTCCAGAGACATGATGATCTGTGAGACAGGAATAGTGAGAGAGAGACGGGTACAGTGACAGAGACAATGAGAGAGAGAGACAGGACAGTAAACATGGTCGATCGTCTGTTGGTGACAGTCTTCATGCTGATTGGTTGACGGGCTGTTCCCTCTACAGTTAACTGCCTGTAAACTGGACTCGTCTGCTGTGTCCCACTTCAGGGGTTGCATCCTTCCTAGCCCGCTTCCTTTGAAGGATGCAACCCCTGGAAGTGGGACACAATGGATGTTACTGACTCTAGCTAGCATAGCGTTAGCCTTCTGGCTAACAGCTGAGCTAAAGCATTCTCTTTAGTGACACTGGTATAAACAGGATATCACCTCATATTAACCCCAAACTTGTGTTAATGTTAGAAACATTTTTTATGAGTTGTGTGTGTGTGTGTGTGTGTGTGTGTGTGTGTGTGTGTGTGTGTGTGTTTGTGTGTGTGTGTGTGTGTGTGTGTGTTTGTGTGTAGTTACCTGATCATAATATTTATTGATGTATTTGTAGAGCTCATGAAGGGCAACAACACTGTTCATCTCTGAGGCAAAACTCTGCAGACAGACAGACAGACAGACACACAAGCAGGCGGACAGACAGACAGACAGACACACAGACAGACAGACAGACAGACAGACAGACAGACAGACAGACAGACAGACACACAGGCAGGCAGACAGACAGACAGACAGACAGACAGACAGACAGACAGACAGTATAATATTAATATCCAGTATTTTCCTTCAGTATACTCGTAGTAAAAGTATCTGAGACAGAAGTTTGTGTACTGACCCCGGACAGCTCAGTCAGAGTCGAGTTCATCTCCTGATAACAGCCTGAGGCAGCGCTGTGGATATCACTGTAATACCTGCGGACACACAGACACACATACACACACACATTAGCAGTGTTTGTACATGAAAGTACATTTCCACAGTAGCTGTGCAGCAGTGAGGGTGTTTCTATGTCGTCTGTCACAGCAGCCATATTGAACTCTATGTTCAAAATAAACCAGTCTAACTGACAGGAAGCTGTCTCACCTCTCCACCAACTGTTTGTATCGGGGGATCTCTCGGGCGTACAGCAGTTTGTTGACAGGAGAATCCTGAATGGACAGAAAGTTAACATGAGGTCACATGACTAAACCACACAGAATGACTCAGATACTGTCACACAAGCATAAAGACAGAGAGGTCGACAGACAGTCAGGCAGTCAAACAGGTCGTACCCGTCCCACTTTGTGCTCAGAGGTGGTGCAGGAGTCGATGAAGGTCTGAGCGATGACGGACAGAACGGCATCGATGCTGTCGCTCACCTGAACGTCCAAAACAAACTGAGGATTCTTCAGGATGTTCACCCAGAACCTGAGAGGGAGACTGCAGAGAGACAGATAGGTCAGACAAACAGGTCAGAGAGGGGGACAGGTGAGAGACACAGGTCAGAGAGGGGGACAGGTGAGAGACACAGGTCAGAGAGGCAGACAGGTGAGAGACACAGGTGAGAGAGACAGGTCAGAGAGGGGCACAGGTGAGAGACACAGGTGAGAGAGACAGGTAAGAGAGGGAGACAGGTGTCCAGGATTCACCTGTTGGTCTTCCAGATGTGGACGGTCTCGGGGTCATCGATGCCGTGTTTCTCCGCCATATCGTCCAGGAAGTCAAAGAAGAACCTGACGGCGATGGGAGGAGGTCGCTTTGTACTGAGGACGGCCACAAACACGTCATCCACGAACTTCTGCAGTGTGCCCTGCAGACAGACAGGAGTTTACCTTCATCAAAATCTCAGGTGTGTGTGTGTTACCTTTATGGGCGGCAGTCTGGTCAGGTTGTTCTCTATCGTAATATGACTATCTCTCCTCTCTGTTACAAATTCCATATGTACAGGGAATGATCCCGCTGTCGTCAGGGTACATGGATACCACTTTAAGACACACTGGCTTGCCCGGCCACGCCTCACGGTTACTCTATTAAGCACCTGTGCTGGTGTGGAATCAGTGATTGTGCGACCTCCACCCCAAGTCAGGGTGCAACAAGTGTGTGGGGTTACAGCAGTTAGTCTACTTACCTGTTGTAAGTGGGAGCCTGTCTAAGGGCAGCCTCCCGGGATTGCTGTTCCCCTGTTCTTTTTTTCCTTTACTGGCTGCACTGTCTCTGCTGGTCTCCCCAGTTACAGTGCTCCTGCCTCTGGCTGACGTTTTCACAGTGGTTAGATGCCAGAGTTCCCCGAGTGTATTGTTGGGGGTCAGCTAACGCGCTCAGTAGAAAAGTCCAGTAGGAAAAGTAAAATGCGATACTGACGTATTGCTCACGGTGCTCGCAAGCTAATGTGTCCAGTGAGATCCCGTGTTGAGTGCTGGCCACGAAAGCCAACTCACAGCAGGCAGAAGACTTGCCTCCCTGTCAAGCTGGCATCTCTCTGCCCTGAATCCTCAACTACCTGGACGATTGGCTGGTCAGTGCGGCTTCAGGAGAGCAATACCAGTGTCACATGGCCTTGCTCTTGGAGCACATTCGGAGCCTGGGCCTGCGCTTGAATCACAAAAAGAGCAAGCTCTAGCCTTCCCAGGTGCCACCATTGTGCTGACCCCCAAGAGACAGCAAGCCTTCGAAGCCTGCCTCTGCAGTTACCTGTTGCATTCTCGGGTCGACTGGAGGCTATGCCTTTGCCTCATGGGTTTAATGGTGGGGGCCCACACCCAGGGGAGTGGAGGCTCAATCCCCAGGTGGTAGAGGAGATCTGGGGTCGCTTCGGCAGGGAGGAAGTAGACCTGTTCTTTTCCAGAGAGTCGGCACACTGCCAACTCTTCTTTTCCCTGAAGAACAACAATCCGCCTCTGGGGTGGGATGCGCTGACACTCCCATGGCCCCGTGGTCTGCTTTAAGCCTTTTGCCCTTTTACTGTCCCTCCAGCCTTTCCTTCAGAGGTTTCAAGTGGATGGTTCAAAGGACTAGACCGTCAGTCCCTTAATGGGACTTGGTCCTCGGAGCACTTCAGCATCCCCCCTTTGAGCCCCTTGGGGTTGCTGAATTGTAATGTCTCTTTCTTAAAACAGCCTGATATGTGCAGCCATGTGGTCATATCAGTCCACATTTGCAAGGTTCAACTGTCTGAATGTAGCAGGCAGTCTCTCCTTTGGTGAGCAAGTGCTGGTTGTGACTTGCCAATGAACGGTTAGGCCTGGTGGGCTATGTGTTTTACTGGATGATGTCTCCTCAATCAGCTTAGCTATTTGTAGGCTGGCTGGAGTGGCCACTCCTTTCCTAAATTTGGACCTACATCTTGCAGGGCCCTTATTTGTGTTCCCAGGTTCATCCTTGCATATTGCAGGATGACCTCAGCAGCCCTTCTGCCTCTCAGGCTAGGCCTTCATGTCTTGCTGGGCCTTGACCTGGAGTGGAGAACTAAGCGGTCTCAAGGGGTGTGTGCGTTACCTTCATGGATAGCAGTCTTGTCAGGTATATCTCAGGTATTGCCTTGGCTCTCTCTCTCTCCCTCATGCTGCTCTTTCTGTGTTTGGGGATTTCAGGATCTTCGCTGCTTTTCACCAGGTGCCACAGACGCAGCCCCTCCTCCTCCTCACCCTCCAGCATCGGCGTTTCTATGGAAACCACACAAATGACAACCAATAAGAAAACACCTGGGACAGAACTGTAGAGCCCGTTCTCGTAGGATGCTCTGGACATTATGTCTAATTATGATGAACATTCTCTCTTTGCCTGATCAGGGTTCTGTTTGTTCTTGATCATTTGTATTCTACATGTTTTTGTTCCGTTTGTCTTTGTGTTAAAGTTGTTCTGAAACTTTGTTTTGTGATTATGATGTTCTCTGTGTTCTCTGTTATTTTGATAAGTTGTAGTGGTTTATTGATGAAGGTCTTCTACACATAGGTGTGGTTTAGGTAGGTAGTAAGCAGGGTCAGAACTGATGCCACACTTGGGGGTGGTGGCATCGACTCATTAGCTGATTTCAGTCACACCTGGAGAGAGGTTTTTGTGTGGTTTGGACGGAGAACAAATAAGACTCCCAAGGCAAGACATCTCTGAAAACAAAGAACGCGGACCATGTATTACGTGTTCTCTGTGTTCTATGTCATAAGTGTTCTCTTTGTTCTCTGTGTTCTACATGTTCTATGTGTTCTACATGTTCTACATGTTCTCTTTGTTCTCTGTGTTCTATGTTATACATGTTCTCTGGATTCTCTGTTTTCTCCATGTTCTCTTTGTTCTACATGTTCTCTGTGTTCTCTGTGTTCCATGTTCTACGTGTTCTTGTTCTACGTGTTCTCTGTGTTCTATGTTCTACGTGTTCTTGTTCTACGTGTTCTCTGTGTTCTATGTTCTACATGTTCTTTTTCCATGTGTTCTCTGTGTTCTATGTTCTACATGTTCTACATGTTATTGTTCTATGTGTTCTCCGTGCTTTCTTGTTCTACATGTTCTGTGTGTTCTCCGTGTTCTCTTGTTCTGCTTGTTCTGTGTTCTCCGTGTTCTACTTGTTCTCATTGTTCTACATGTTCTATGGGTTCTTCGTGTTCTCTGTGTTCTCTTTGTTCTCTGTGTTCTCCGAATTCTATTGTTCTACATGTTCTACATGTTCTCTGTGTTCTGTGTTCTCCGTGTTCTCTTGTTCTACATGTTCGCTGTGTTCTATGTTATACGTGTTCTCTGTGTTCTGTGTTCTCTTGTTTTACAAGTTCTACATATTCTTTGTGTTCTCTGTGTTCTATGTTATATATGTTCTCTGTATTCTCTGTTTTCTCTGTGCTCTCTGTGTTCCATGTTCTCTGTGTTCTTTGTGTTCCATGTTCTACATGTTCTCTGTGTTCCATTTTCTACATGTTCTCTGTGTTCCATGTTCTACGTGTTCTCTGTTTTCCATGTTCTACTTGTTCTCTGTGTTCCATGTTCTACATGTTCTCTGTGTTCCATGTTCTACGTGTTCTCTGTGTTCTCTGTGTTCCATGTTCTACATGTTCTCTGTGTTGTCTGTGTTCACCCTGTTCTCTTGTTCTACATGTTTTCTGTGTTCTATTTGTACTCATTGTTCTACATGTTCTGTGTGTTCTCCCTGTTCTCTTGTTCTATGTGTTCTCCGAAATTCTCTTGTTTTACATATTCTACATGTTCTCTGTGTTCTGTGTTATACGTGTTCTACAAGTTCTACATATTCTCTGTGTTCTCTGTGTTCCATGTTCTACGTGTTCTCTGTGTTCCATGTTTTACGTGTTCTCTGTGTTCTCCCTGTTCTCTTGTTCTACATGTTGTACATGTTCACTGAGTTCTATGTGCTCTCATTGTTTAGGACAGTGATGTTCTCACTCTCTCCGGTCTGGAACACCTGGTTGACTCCTCCTCCACCTGAACTCTGAGAGCGCGGAACCAGAGCGACCGTGGCTCCGTCTGGAACCTAAAGAACAAGCAGACAGTTTTAGTTTTTACCTGATTGGACGTAAACAAGAGAAGAAGAGACTGAAGCCACTCTCTGATTGGTCGGTTGTTACCTTGTAGTGCTGCAGAGTGTTGAGGCGTTTCCAACGGCCTTGAACCACCGCTGTGACATCATCATCTGACAGGGTCAGGTGACCTGCCTGACCTGAACGCCACTCTGTCAATCAAACACAGAAATACAGGTAAGAGCTGTCAATCAAACCTGACAGGTGAGACAGGTGTGTGTGTGTGAGTGTGTGTGTACCCATGTCCAGACTGTCTGCTGCTGGTCTCTGAGAGAACGGAGCTCCTCTGTAGACCTGATCCAGGATCTTATCCTTCACCTGCACACAGACAGGCAGGTGAGCGATAGACAGACAGGTGGTAATCAGACAGACAGACAGACAGACAGACAGATAGGTAGTACCTGTGTGATTGTGTCGGTGTCGAGCACTTTAACGGGACATGGTTGAACCTCAACTCCATTCTTTACCAACACTGTCAGAGTCTGTGAATGACAGACAGGTACAGAGAAACAGGTGCAAAGAGAGACAGGTGCGTAGATAGAGAGTTACAGAGAGACAGGTGCAGGGAGTGAAAGAGGCAGAAAGAAAGGTGCAGAGAGGTCAGACAGGTGTCCATCAGGATTTGAAATCAGTTACTCATGTTTTGTCAAGTGTATCAGGACACTTTATGGATTTTGTCCAGGTGTGGAATAGGTGTATACCTATATCACCTGTGGTATAGGTGTGTATGTGTTGCTGCAGTTACCATGGCGCTGTAGTCGATGTCCTCTCGCAGCAGGTGGCTGTCGTTAAGAGTTCTTTTGGCTTTTCCTGTCACAGCATCCACCGGCCCTTTATCCACCTGATACTTTATGGCTCTGTAGAGCATGTAGAGAGGCTCCCCTGCAACCTCCTGACAGACAGGTGAGGGTGAGACAGGTTGAACTCATATACGGGCTAGTGTTTCTACAGACAGACAGGAGGGCAGGCAGACTGACAGACAGACAGACAGACAGGCATTTACCTTAAGGAAGGAGTAGAGGCAGATCGACATCCAGTTCGTCAACATCTTCTCTACAACTGTCTCTGTCCTGAAACACAGACAGACAGACAGGCAGACAAAGAGACGTGTCAGTTACATGATCCAACAGTCACATTGCAGTTCTGCCCCTCCCCACCATATGTCCTCCTTTCTCCTTGTTTCTGATGAGCCCATCAGTGTTCTGACTGTCCCCGCCCCCTCCTCACCTGTCCCCTCTTCAGCCTCATATACACCTGACCATTCCTTTTGTTTAGTTGCCAGTTCATCTTTGTTTCTCTGCTTTGTGCTTTCTTGGTTTGTGTTTTCCCTTTTGAGTTTTTTTTCCTGAATCCTGGAACTTCCTGCTTACCTGCCTGCTTAGCATTCAGGTGTGTCTGCCTGCTTACCTACAATACCTGCCTGTAAGCTATGAGATTCACAGTAAATCACATCAGTATGCCTGTATTCATCTGTGCTTTGTTTCTCCCCTCCTGCCTGCTATAGCATTCCTGACACCTTCAAGTTAAATAAAATATACAACACGTCAGACGTTTGTCAACTTCAGGCTTGTTGTTTGGTGCGTGGGCAGAAACCAGTTGTGGATTCTGACCCTAAACTGGCCCAGTTCAACCAGACTCAGCTCAGGTGTGGCAGCAGAACCTGTAAAAGCTCCTCATTATGGGAACCTGGACTCTGAGGTACCGTTGCCTGAATGTTGTCAGAGCCTGTTGTGGCTGAACTAAAGTACCTGCCAGTCAGCTGAGGGAACTCCTGGATCATCAGACTGGTATCCAGAGCCAGAGGGACAACAACCTCTGTGGTAACAGATTCATTACTCAGGTGTGACAGCAGATGTGGTGGGTTGGTGGGAGGAACTCTTGGTTAATCAGCATTTAAATTCGCCTGCAGCTGTAACAGATGGTGTATTTGTTTTACATACCGACGTAGCATGAGTTTGGGGTTCTTGGCGACATACTGCTGTACCAGGTCCTGCAACAGGCTCTTCATCACCTCAGTGAAGTACTCCAGTTTATCATGCAGGGCCATGGTGAGCAGACTGGCTACGTAACCCCGGTCTCTCTGAGAGAAACCCTGCTGGGCCTCCAGAGTGTGGATGAACTGAAGACAGAGACACAACAGACATCACCTGCAGGTCCAGATGTGCAGGTCCCACCAGCGACCCCTGTCCCCACCCCCTGGGATTTCCTCTGTACCCCCTCCTGTCCCCTGTAACCCACCCGGGTGAGGAAGAGTCTGTTGTTTAGCAGGTTGTTGAGCTGCTGGAGGCCCTGCTCCACAGTCTGCCTCCTGGACTCTGGCAGGTCCAGCTGGCGGCTCAGTGGCGCCACCTGCTGGCCAGGGAAGAAGACCCTCTCTGCATATGTCCGGTAGTCCAGCAGGGGGAGTCCTGGTCCTCCGACATCACTGCTCAGGTCCATCATCTCTGTCATCAGGTCTGCACAGGGACAAGAAGAATAACAAGAAGAAGAAGAAGAAGAAGAGGAGGTTACAGCTGCAGGTGGCCATTTTTAATCTCTGAGTGAAGCGTTAAATCTGAAGCCTGCTAGTCTGGTAAAGGTACAAACATGGACCCTGCTGCTTTCCACACACTGAAGACACTGAACCTCAGTTTTCACCTGGAGACGAGTGCACCACCTGGGCATGAAAAAGAGGTCTTTTCTCTCAGGCCCAACTTATCTATGACCGACTTCTTGGTTTGAATTTACACCAAGTGCACCAAACCTGACTGACACCGATGGTCGTTGAGTCCGGTCCTATGATGTCCACATAAACACTCGCAAAGCGGTGACTGTTGCCAAGCAACATTCTCATCAAATTCTCTGCGGAAGATATGGATAACACAAAACAAAAGAAAAGATGAATTAATTTGAATCTTTGAACAACACA
This sequence comes from Semicossyphus pulcher, assembly GCF_022749685.1. NCBI lineage: Eukaryota > Metazoa > Chordata > Actinopteri > Labriformes > Labridae > Semicossyphus > Semicossyphus pulcher. The sequence goes on along the minus strand of NW_027211716.1, from coordinate 663,969 downwards.
AATAAACACAAAACAAAGGCTATCAACAGGAAAATGGATCACCGCTGCAATCATTAATGATAATCAAGCATGCTGTGGTCTGATCTACATTTATCATGTCCCCGACGGTGTTTTTAAAGGCCCCTTTGACATAAGATCTCAATCAGCACCTGCAGGACGGGGACAGCGCCTTTAGTTCATTCAAGCAGGGCTTGACTGCCAAACAAAACCTGTCGATTAGCTCACTGTCCGAGTAGATCTCTAGCGGGTTGGTCCGATCACGGCTGAGTCTCTCATCTGAACGCCCTTTCATTAATCATCCAGTAAACAAGATGCGCTGCCATTGTGTTTTTGTTTTACCGTGGATTAAAGTCTGAACCTACACCTGCTCCATCCTAGGTGTTAAAGATACATCTGGGTGCAGCACAAACAGGGCTTCAGTCTAATGGATGCCCAGGGCATAACTTAACAGCTGGTGCACTCCGCTCCTGATGACCAGACAAACATCTGCAGGTGTGGTCGAGTTCTGAATTAGTTGTCCGACCCGCCTCCGATACCTGCTGAACTGGAGGTCTGAGGATCGAGGGTGTCGGTGTGAGTTAAATCTGGGAGCAAAGTACAGCAAGACAATGGGGTCTTATTCAGTCTTGTGATTATTAAGTCTGTTATTGGCGTTACACAAATTAAACTAATCAGAGGGTATCTCCTACTCCCCTTAGAAACCAGGTGAGCCTGCACCTGGTGCATTGATAATCATTCAATTTTTATTTCTATAGCGCCAAGTCATAACCAAAGTTATGAGGACACTTTACAGTGAGCGTATTGCGTCAGGTGAGCGTATTGCGTCATTTCCTTTTTTTCCGTTTTCTCGCTGCTACTGTGTTGTCCTGTGCTGTTTGTAGCTGCTGCTAGAGCTCGAGCTAAATCGATTAATCTGCTGTAATTATCATCACTGTGGTTATTCAGCTGCTGTGTACTTAAACAGACACTAGTTTTCATCAAGCACTCTCGTTGTTGCATTAGCGTCATATCTGCTAAACCCTAAACTTTATACTCGCTTAGCCGTTAGCTTAGCAGCTAGCTTAATCCATTGAAATGTCTTCTCCTTCTCCCTCCTGCTCTCCTGATCTGCCCTGTTCGGTGTGTCAGATGTTTAGCTCTACCTCGACCTCCTTTACGGATAAGGGTACTTGTATGAAATGTAGTATTTTTGGAGCTATGGAGGATCACGGAATTAGAGACGCGGCTCCACACCTTGGAAAACCAAGCATCGCTAGCTGCTGTAGTCAGCAGCAAGCCCCCAGGGCCAGTAGCCGGTGCGGGCCGACCTAGCGTAGCTTCTCCCCCGGCAACTCCCGAGCAGCCGGGATGCAGTGGCTGGGTTACTCTCAGAGGGAAGCATAGCCGCAAGACGAAGCACACGGTTCACCACCAACCACTTCACGTTTCGAACAAGTTTTCCCCACTCAGCGACACACCCGCTGAGAAACCAACTCTGGTTATTGGCAGCTCCATAGTCAGAAACGTGAAGTTAGCGAAGCCAGCGGCCATAGTGAAATGTATTCCTGGGGCCAGAGCGGGCGACATCGAGTCCAATTTAAAACTGCTGACAAAAGATAATCGTAAATTTGATAAGATTGTAATTCATGTCGGCGTTAATGACTCCCGGTTACGCCAATCGGAAGTCATTCAAATTAATGTTGAGTCGGTGTGTGCATTTGCAAAGACGATGTCGGACTCCGTAGTTTTCTCTGGACCCCTGCCCAATCTGACATGACATGTATAGTCGCATGTCATCATTTAACCGCTGGCTGTCGAGGTGGTGCCCAGCAAACGATGTGGGCTTCATAGATAACTGGCAGACATTCTGGGGAAAGCCTGGTCTGATCGTAAGAGACGGCATTCATCCCACTTTGGATGGTGCAGCTCTTTTGTCTCGTAATATGGCTAAGTTTGTTAGTCGTAAAACCTGACAAACCAGAGCTGAGACCAGGAGGCAGAGCTGTAGTCCTACACACTCCTCTGAGCTTCCCTGTGAGCAGTTTCCCAGCCACAATGTTCATGTTATAGAGACTGTGTCTGCCCCCCAACCCAGGCCTTTTATTACAGTTAATTCAAACTCAAATAAAAAAGGAGTAAATCAAAAAAATTTAATAAAAATTAAAACAACAACCGAAGTTATGCCAAAAAATATGAGAATTAAATGTGGTGTGTTAAATATCAGATCCCTGTCATCTAAAGCTCTATTAGTGAACGACCTGATATCAGATGATCATATTGATTTACTCTCTTTAACTGAGACTTGGCTGTGTCAGGAAGAATATGTCAGCTTCAATGAATCCACTCCTCCCAGTCATCTTAATACTCATACTCCTCGAGACACTGGTCGAGGTGGTGGAGTGGCAGCTATCTTCAGTTCTAGTCTTCTAATCAACCCTCGACCCAAACTTAGTTTCAGCTCTTTTGAAAGCCTTGTTCTGAGTTTTTCACACCCAGCCTGTAAAACTTTACAGCCTGTTTTATTTGTGATAGTATACCGCCCTCCTGGCGCATACTCTGATTTTCTAACTGAATTCTCAGAGTTTTTATCAGATTTAGTCCTGAGTTCAGATCAAATAATTATTGTAGGGGACTTCAGTATTCATGTAGATGTTGACAATGATAGTCTTAGCATGGCATTTATGTCCCTTTTGGACTCTATTGGTTTCACTCAGAGTGTAAACCAGCCTACTCACCGCTTTAACCACACCCTCCACCTTGTTCTAGCTTATGGCCTGGAAACAGAAAACTTAATTGTCTTCCCACAAAATCCTCTTTTATCAGATCACTATTTAGTAACATTCGATGTCCTATTAACCGACTACTCTCCAGTTAACAAAAATGTACTCACAAGATGTTTGTCTGATAGGACTGTGGCTAAATTTAAGGAAACAATTCTTTACCACATCTGTTTACTACAGAAAGCTCTGATGCTAATGTTAGTCCCTCTCAGCTTGATCAGTTTGTTGATAGTCCTGCAGGTTTGCTGAGAAGTACTCTAGACTCGATTGCCCCCTTAAAAAAGAAGATTATTAAACGACAGAGGCTAGCTCCATGGTATGACTCAGAAACTCGTAACTTGAAGCAAATGTCGCGTAAATTTGAAAGAATGTGGCGATCCACCAAAACAGAAGAGTCTCGTTTGCTCTGGCAAAATAGTCTTAATAAATACAGGAAGGCCCTACGGCATGCTCGAGGTGTCTACTACTCCTCCCTCATAGAAGAACATAAAAACAATCCCAGGTACCTTTTCAGCACTGTAGCCAGGCTGACAGAGAGTCACAGCTCCACTGAGCCAAGTATTCCTATAGGCCTCAGCAGTGATGATTTCATGAGCTTCTTTAATGACAAAATGCTAAAGATAAGAGACTCTGTAACCTCCTGCTGTTACCTGGTGCAGATGTATCTTTGGAAACTGCTCACACACCTGATGTTTACACTGTTTTTCTCCAGTTGACCTTCCTGAGCTAAATTCTCTGATATCTTCGTCTAAACCATCAACCTGTCTTTGAGACCCGATTCCAACCAAGCTGCTTCAGGAAGTCTTTCCCTCAATTAGCACTTCTTTACTAGATATGATCAATATGTCTTTATCGACGGGCTATGTACCCCAGCCTTTTAAACTAGCTGTAATTAAGCCACTTCTTAAAAAGCCTACCCATGATTCAGGCACCTTAGCTAACTATAGACCTATATCTAACCTTCCTTTTATCTCAAAGATCCTTGAGAAAGCAGTCGCTAATCAATTATGTGACTTTCTTCATAACAACAGTTTATTTGAGGACTTTCAGACAGGATTTAGAGTCCACCACAGCACTGAGACAGCACTGAGAGTTTCAAATGATCTACTTCCTGCTTCAGACAGAGGACTTCTCTCTGTACTCGTCCTGTTAGATCTTAGTGCCGCTTTCGACACGATAGACCATCACATCCTGTTACAGAGACTAGAAC
>NW_027211716.1:630000-657500 GCF_022749685.1 Semicossyphus pulcher | reverse complement strand
CTACGGCGGCGCGGGTGCGCCGGACGGCGCCGGTCCACCGAGGGGCGGCGTTTCGGCTGAGCCGTCGGCCGGGCCATCGGCTGAGCCGGACGAGTCCGGTGCGGCTCGGACCGCGGTCGGGTCGGGATTTCTCGGCTCGTCTAGGACTACGGAGGAGGTGCGGGACGGAGCGGAGGACATGGAGGACGGAGAGCTGAATGTGACTCAGGATCAAGGTAAGACAGTGAAACATGTAGAAATCGTGCAGAGCAGTGTGGAAGCAGGTAAAACCAAACAGACAGAAAAGGAAAAGTGTAAAGAAAATGTCGAGAGCTGCAGCGCTGTGAGTGATGTTCAGATAGATGAACGCATGTGTGAGGATGAACTGTTGAACAGAAGTAATAAGAGAAAGAACCTTGATAAGGAGCAGAGCAGCTCTAAGGCTAAAAAGGTGCAGGAGGATCTGTCTGATGAGGAGTGTGAGTGGACTCCTTCACAGGAGGAGTCCATTGTGTGCTACTCTCTGGAGAAGATTAAAAAGTTTCTCCTGGAAACTAAAGGTCAGAGGGTGAAAATAGATCAGTTTTTCCCTGATCTCAGAGGGTTTGTCAAATCTGTTGTGCGTCTGAGAAAGGAAGAAGATGCTTTCAGTGAGCAGGAGGTGTACAGACTCAAGAAAATGGTGACCAAAGTCAAAGCCCAGCTGACTGAAGATGATGACTAAACCCAGAATCTGTCTCCTCGTGCTGGCTCTGTGTGTGTGTTTATTAAGTCTCTTCCTCTCCATGGCTGACATCAAAATTGGGTCTTTAAACATAAATGGAGCAAGAAGTGACGTGAAGAGAGCCTCTCTTTTTAAACTGATGGGTTTTAAACACTTAGACATAGTCTTTGTGCAGGAGACTCACAGTGACAGTGACAATGAGGCTGACTGGAAGAAGGAGTGGCCTGGGCAGGTGATCCTCAGCCATAAGTTGTCTAACAGCGGGGGGGTCACTGTGCTGTTCTCGCAGAGGTTCACCCCCTCTGCTGTGGACGTGGAGGAGATCATGTGTGGCCATATCCTAAAGGTTAAAGTGCAATATGAAGATGTGAAGCTGGTTTTAGTGAATGTTTATGCTCCGGTTTTAGCTTCTGAGAGGATGGGTTTTTTACATGTTTTAGGTGATGTTCTTAACAGTTGTGCTGACGAGTTTTTATTCCTGGGGGGGGATTTTAATTGCACTGAAAATGCAGTTTTAGATAGGAATCACCTGGAGCCTCACCCTGCCTCAGCGGCCAGGCTCAGGCGTCTGGTGGAGGCGTATGAGTTAAAAGATGTGTGGAGAGGTGTGAACAGAGACAGCAGGCAGTACAGCTGGAGCCACTGCAGAGATAATCTGCTGTCTCTGGCCAGACTCGATCGCTTTTACTGTTTTAAACATCATTTTAGCATCTTTAAGTCCTGTCTTATCTCTCCTGTGGGTTTTACTGATCACTGTCTCGTTCACTGCTCCTTTTTTATCCAGAATGTGAAGGTGACCAGTGCATACTGGCATTTTAACACTGGGCTTTTAAAGGATCGTTGTTTTAGAGAGGCTTTTACTTATTTATGGAAGACGCACAGAATAAGCAAGGCTGCTTTTCCCTCAGTGCAGCGCTGGTGGGACTTTGGAAAAGTCCAGGTCAGACAGTTTTGTCAACAGTATACTCGCAACGTCACCAAGCACATGGCCCGCTGTCTGAGTGACCTGGAGACTGAGGTGGTAGAGCTCCAGAGTCTGGTAGATTCTACAGGAGATCAGGGGCACGTTGAGGCCCTGAAAGCTAAAAAGGCTGCTCTAGCCAACCTGCTGGGCATCACAGCACAGGGGGCTCTGGTTCGGTCCAGGTTCATGAGCTCCTCTCAGATGGACGCCCCCTCCCAGTTCTTCTTCAGCCTGGAGAAAAGAAACGGTCAGAGGAAGATCATCCACTCTCTGCGCTCTGAGAGTGGATCCACAGTGACAGACAGCTCTGCGATCAGGAGCTACACCACCTCCTTCTACAAGGAGCTGTTTCAGAAGGAGTTTGTGGAGGACGCAGAGCTGGCTGGTCGTTTTTATGATGGTCTACCTCAGGTGACGGAGGAGTCCAACACACTGCTGGACTCTGAACTGTCCCTGAATGAGCTGTACGCTGCTGCCATGAGCCTGCAGAATGGGAAAGCGCCGGGGATAGATGGTCTCCCGGTTGACTTTTATAAATCCTTCTGGGCCGTGATTGGTGAAGACCTGTTAGAGGTCATTCAGGCAAGTCTAAGGACTGGGCTGCTCCCGCTGAGCTGCAGGAGGGCGATCATAACCCTGCTGCCTAAAAAGGGAGACTTACAGGAGCTGAAGAACTGGAGGCCTGTGTCCCTGCTCTGTGGGGACTATAAGATACTGTCCAAGGCTTTGGCATCCAGGCTGAGAGACGTGATGAGTGAGGTGGTCCACATCGACCAGACCTACTGTGTGCCCGGCAGGCTCATCAGTGACAACGTCACTCTGATTCGGCATGTTGTGGAGGTCTCTGGCTCGTTGGCTGAGGATACTGGTCTGATTTCTATAGACCAGGAAAAGGCTTTCGACCGGGTTGAACACCAGTACCTGTGGCACACGCTCAGTGCGTTTGGGTTCAGCCCAGGGTTCATAGCCAGGATACAGGTCCTGTACCGTGACATTGCGAGTATACTGAAAATCAATGGCGGTCTGGCTGCACCTTTTAATGTCCAGAGGGGGGTCAGGCAGGGCTGCTCGCTGTCGGGCATGCTGTATTCTCTCTCCATTGAGCCTCTGCTTCACAAGCTCAGGAGAGAGCTCTCAGGTGTGTCCTTCCCAGGCTGTCCCTCCACTTTTAAAGTCACGGCTTATGCAGATGACATCATGGTTTTAACCAACAAACAGACAGATATTGATATTTTAAAACAGAATGTGGACTTTTTTCACAAAATGTCATCTGCAAAAGTCAACTGGGGTAAAAGTGAAGCCCTGATGGTGGGTAATAAACTGTCAGACCACTTAACTCTGCCGGGGGGGCTCACCTGGAAAACGGGAGGGTTGAAGTACCTGGGGGTGTTTTTAGGTGACGAGTCGTTTTTAATGAAAAACTGGGAGAACGTTGTAGAGAAGGTGGAGGGGAGACTGAAAAAGTGGAGGTGGCTCCTGCCGGGCTTGTCCTACAGAGGGAGGACGCTGGTCATTAACAACCTGGTGTCCTCCTCTCTGTGGCACAGGCTGGCCTGCGTTGACCCCCCCTCTAACTTACTCTGTCGTGTCCAAGCTGTTCTCGTGAACTTTTTCTGGGACAAGCTGCACTGGCTTCCTCAGGCCATCCTCTTTCTCCCTAAAGAGGAAGGAGGACAAGGACTTATTCATCTGGCCAGCAGAGCAGCTGCTTTCCGGTTGCAGTTTGTCCAGAGACTATTGTTCGGACACAGAGACTTGGTGTGGAGGCCGCTGGCTCACCTGGTCCTGCAGCAGTGCAGGGGTTTTAAACTGGACATGCCTCTCTTTTTAATGGATTTTAAAAGCGTGAACTTTCGGGGTCTGCCACTGTTTTATCGAGGAGTTTTCACTGTGTGGAAAATGCTGGTGAAGGAGCGACCGGTCCAAAGTGCCTCTCTTCACTGGTTGCTGAAGGAGCCGGTGGTGCACGGCGGACGCCTGGATGCCCCCTGCTGGGCTGGTCCAGCAGTGTTTCAGGTGTTCATCAGAGCTGACCTGCTCACCCTGGGATCTGTGATAAATCTTGCTGGGCCTGGTCTGGAGGATGCGGCTACTCTGGCGGCTGCTCTGGGGGTCAGATCGGTGAGGACCATTGGCCGGCTCCTGGAGCACTGGAGGCACCGCCTCACCGGACACGAGCGTCTCCTGCTGGAGGATCACAGTCGGGGTCTGGTGACTCCTCACGGTGACGACCCCTTCCCAGAGATCGGTCTGTGTGTGGACTCAGAGCAGCGCCCGGGGTTAAACCTGGAGGAAGCGAGGGGCAAACCTCTCTACAAACTGATGGTCTGGTGTCTCCACAAAGACAAACTGAACCAGCGTGTGGACACGCCGTGGAGACGCCACCTGAACCTGAGAGGTGATGGAAAACCTGCGTGGAGGAGTCTGTACAAAGCTCCTCTGACTAAGAAGGTGGCAGACCTTCAGTGGAGAGTGCTACACGGGATCTTAGCAGTGAACTCTTTCCTGTGTGTGATCAACCAGGCAGAGAGGGACACGTGTCCTTTCTGTCCTGGAACAGAGACGGTGTTTCACTGTTACAATGACTGTTGTCGCCTGTCGCCTCTTTTCTCTTTGCTGGACTCACTGGTTTTAAAGTTTGGAGAGGTTTTTAACAAACAGGTTTTTATTCTGGGTTTTAAGTACAAGAAAACTACAAAGCACAAGAGCCAGCTTTTAAACTTTCTCATTGGACAGGCAAAGATGGCCATTTATGTGAGCAGGAAGAAAAAAATTGACGAGTTGACAAATATTGATCTGTGTCTGCTTTTCTCCCGAATGGTTAAAGCCCGAATCTCCATCGATTTTAGATTTTAGAGAGAGATGCAGGATCTGGATCAGTTCATCCAGATCTGGGCTCATGGAAACATCTTGTGCTCTGTAGAACAGAACCAGCTTATTTTCTCACCTGAGTTGATGTGAACATCTGAGTGTGTATTTATTCATCTGTTGACGGGTTCATCAGGTTCTTAAAGAAAATGGCTGTATTTGTGTAAATGTTTCAAAAGATTAATTAGAATAAATGTTACTTATAAAAATCAAATCTCTCTCTGTCTCTCTCTCTCTCCCTCTCTCTCTCTCTCTCTCTCTCTCTCTCTCTTTCTCTTTCTCTCTCTCTCCCTCTCTCTCTCTCTCTCTCTCTCTCTTTCTCTCTCTCTCTCCCTCTCTCTCTCTCTCTCTCTCTCCCTCTCTCCCTCTCTCCCTCTCCCTCTCTCTCCCTCTCTCTCTCTCTCCCTCTCTCTCTCTCTCTCTTTCTCTCTCTCCCTCTCTCTCTCTCTCTCTCTTCCTCTCTCTCTGACTCTCTGTCTCCCTCTCTCTCTCTCTCTCATATTAATGCAGCTCATTAACTCTGTATCTTCTGGTCCCATTAACATTACTAACCACATATCTTCCTGGGAGTTCTTGTGCTCCCTTGTGTTGAAGGTTCCTGAGGATCGTTGCTGCAGACCACCTGCTGCTGTGGACCTGCTCGACTGCAACAACTACTAACATCAGCCTTCCCCATAGTATCATTATTGTTGCTGCTAATGCTAATAGTAGACCTGTTGACTTCACCTGTTACAATTACGATTACCTCAGCCTTTATCATTACTCTGCTTCTCTCGCTGATTTATTATTTATTTATTTTGCTAATCTTCACCCTAGTCTACCACTATTATTGGCATTGTAACCATCAGTTTGTGTCTGTTGTTGTTCATGTAACAAGAACATATGTTGTTGTTGCTCTCTCTGCCTGTCTCTATCCTTCTTCTCCTTCTCTCCCATGTTCGGCCCATCCAGTCTCTTCAGATGTTCAGCATGAGTCTGGTTCTGCTCGAGGTTTCTGCCTGTTGAAGGAAGTTTTTCTGCCAATGTGCCGAATGTTGCTAAGTGCTTCTCATGGTGATTCATGTTGGGCCTCTCTTTAAATAACTTAACAAAGAGCCGGTCTAGACCTGCTCTGTCTGTAAAGTGTCTCGAGATAACTCTGGTTATGATTTGGAGCTATACAAATAAAATTTGATTTGATTTGATTTGATACAGACAGAGCAGGTCCAGACCGTTCTCTGTCATATGTTCTTCAGGGAGAGGCCCAACATGAATCCACCATGAGCAGCACTTAGCAACAGTGCTTTTCAATGCTGCGGTGGTGCACACATATTGAACTGGCAGAGTGTGTTGAGCTGCCTATGATGGTCCATGCTGTTTAAGACAACAATGTGGCAACACCGCACCTTAACACACCATATGGGTGCACAGGTGTGTGCAAGTATATCCGCTATTAAACTTGGGGTGGGAAACTAACAATTACAGATGGCCTTTGCTACGTGCTGCACTGCGCCTCATTGCGCTGAATTTCGCTGCATTGCACTGCAGAGCATGGCTGTGCACAGAGTGTCAGACTGGACCCTGAACCACCTGTACATGTTTGGTACATGGTTTGTTTACCTGTGAATTCTTTGCGGCACTGATCTCCCACGTTGATCTCCAGTGTTTCCAACTGCAGCAAAACCTTCTTATAATCTCTGAGAGCCTGTTTACTCTTCCTCCTACACACACACACACACACACACACACACACACGCACACACACACACACGCACACACACACACACACACACAAATAAAAAAATAACAATCAATAGAAAAGGCTGGGACATAAAAACTCACCTGCTGGAAACTGTTTGTAAAACTTTCACATTCTTAAATTCTAGAGTTGAATAAAGACAAATTATAAAGTTTTAAACAGAACACAGACAGGTAGAGTCAGACAGACAGGTAGAGCCAGACAGAGAGGTAGAGTCAGACAGACAGGTGTTACAGAGACTAGAACAGTTAATGTTCATTACAGGATCTGCATTAAGTTGGTTTAAATCTTATCTATCAGATCGATCTCAGTTTGTTAATGTTCATGATGTGTCCTCTATGCACACCAAAGTTAGTCATGGAGTTCCACAAGGTTCTGTGCTCGGACCGATTCTTTTTACCTTATATATGCTTCCTCTGGGTAATATCATGAGGAAACACTCCATTAATGTTCATTGTTACGCGGATGATAGCAGGGAGTTCTATTTGATCAGGATATGTCCTTCATCTCCCACATAAAACAAATATCAAGGACAGCCTTCTTTCATCTTCACAACAAACATCAGACACATCCTGTCTCAACACGATGCAGAAAAACGAGAAAAGAGTAGTGTTGGAGGTAGAGCCTTCAATTACCAGGCCCCCCTCCTCTGGAACAATCTACCAGTCAGGGTCCGGGAGGCAGACACCCTCTCTTCTTTTAAGAGTTCAAACTTTCCTCTTTGATAAAGCTTATAGTTAGGGCTGGCTCAGGCTGGGACCAGCCCAGAGTTATGCTGCTATAGGTTTAGACTGCCGGGGGGATCTGACACACCAAGCTTCTCTCTCTCTGTCTCTGTGTTTCTCTCTCTCTCTCTCTCTCTCTCTCTCTCTCTCTCCCTCTCTCCCTCTCTCTCTCTCTCTCTCTCTCTCTCTCCCTCTCCCTCTCCCTCTCTCTCTCTGTCTCTCTCTCTGTCTCTCTCTCTCTCTCTCTCTCTCTCTCTCTCTGTCATATTAATGCAGCTCATTAACTCTGTATCTTCTGGTCCCATTAACATTACTAACCATATATCTTCCCGGGAGTTCTTGTGCTCCCTTGTCTTGAAGGTTCCTGGGGATCGTTGCTGCAGACCACCTGCTGCTGTGGACCTGCTCGACTGCAACAACTACTAACATCAGCCTTCCCCATAGTGTCATTATTGTTGCTGCTAATGCTAATAGTAGACCTGTTGACTTCACCTGTTACAATTACGATTACCTCAGCCTTTATCATTACTCTGCTTCTCTCGCTAATTTATTTATTTATTTATTTTGCTAATCTTCACCCTAGTCTACCACTATTATTGGCTCCTGTCTCTATCCTGCATCTCCTTCTATCCCATGTTCGGCCCATCCAGTCTCTTCAGATGGCTGTTCAACATGACGCCGGGAACACACCGGATGCCGAAGCGCCGCGAATAGCCCCGAAGCGCCGAGAAGCGGAGCCAGTTTCCTTTCGGCGCCCATGTTAACCGATTGTGTCGACCACACCAGGCGCGCCACGGCGCGCACCTCCGCGGCCGGCTCGCGGCCGGCTCGTGCCCTGCAGCGATCGCTTCGGCGTCAGGTCTATTTTTTGCACGAGCCGCGAGCAATCGCGTCAATCCTGGCAGGAAGTCACACATGAAACAACGAGAGAATCCGGTTAATTTTAAAAATTAAAACAATTTTCAAAATAAAACACCGCAATTAACAAATACGATTTTATATTTGTGTGCTTTTATATATTTGTCAGTATCTAAACAGAGCGCGAGCGAGACGAAGATACACACAGACACACACACACAGACATAGACACAAACACACACAGACATAGACACAGACACAGACACACAGGCACACACAAGAAAGAGAGAGACACAAAGTGGACTGGCTATAGGGGGTGCGGGCGGGGTGTCAAAACACACACGCAAACAGAGAGAGAGAGCAAGAGAGAGAGAGCACGATGAAAACATGAAAACAGCTCCAAATGTGAGTAAACGACAGCTGAGGAGCAGTGGCGCTTGTCGACCGGCGCCGAGAAATGCGCGTCTGGTGTGAACGGAAGTGCTCCGGCTCGCGCACGACTTCGCAGCGCTTCGGCATCCGGTGTGTTCCCGGCGTGAGTCTGGTTCTGCTCGAGGTTTCTGCCTGTTAAAGGAAGTTTTTCTGCCAATGTGCCGAACGTTGCTAAGTGCTACTCAAGGTGATTCATGTTGGGCCTCTCTTTAAATAACAGAACAAAGAGTCGGTCTAGACCTGCTCTGTTTGTAAAGTGTCTCGAGATAACTCTGGTTATGATTTGGAGCTATACAAATAAAATTTGATTGAGGTAGAGTCACACAGACAGGTAGAGTCAGAGAGACTGGGACCTACCTGTACATGAGGATGATGACCAGCACTGAAAGGATGATGACAGCTGCTCCCGCCCCCAAACTGATCTGAGCAGCCAATGGGACGGGAGACAGCAGAGAGTCACTGTCGTACTGAACCAATCCCAGATCCACCTGCAAGTTCCCCATGAACACCTGAGAGACAGACAGGCAGAGAGAGAAGGATTGTTACCTGCTGGATTGCTGGCCATTCATGAATTCCTACGTTAAGACTCCCGCTCTGACGTCATCTCTGTTTACCCAGGGCCTTTGGCATTGTGATGCTGCTCGGCTACCCCAGGGAGCTACAGAGCGGAGCCATCAGCACCATACATAACTGTGTTTCCATTTAGCAATAAATGCTTAGATCTATGATGAGAGTGTTCCTGACTGAAACATATTTACATTTATATATTGTATATTATATTTTATATATTATGTGTGTATATGTGTGTATATGTGTATATGTGTATTTGTGTAATGTTGCTTACTGCGCATGTGATGATGATGTGTAGGCTAGATGGAGTAAGACAATGAGCGTGAGCAGTTTGGAAGCCTGCAACTTTTGCCCGTCATCTTTAGTTTATGTTTATATATCCATAATGAAGAAGAAAGAAATACTGTGACACACGACGACTGTTATTAGTTACAAATAGATTCTGCTGGATGAGTGATGAAAAGAACATCGAAATAAACGACATCGCAAGCTAATCCCGGACTTCAGTGAGTAATTGTAGCCTGTGGATGAAAGACATCTAATGGATACGAGTCAGGAGCCGTGCTGCTGCTCACATCACAAAGGAGTGGTTAACCAACGTTCTGACAGATGAAAGTTTTGACACTACAGTGTATATAAGTGTGTACATGTGTGTACATGTGTGTCTATGTGTGTCTATGTGTATGTGTATGTGTATGTGTGTATATATGTGTGTATGTGTATATGTGTGTGTAAGTGTGTATATGTGTATGTGTATATATGTGACCTTGAGGCTGGGCAGCTCGTTGCTGTCGTCCACACTCAGCGGTTGGGTCTCTGGAGGTTCACAGTACAGGTGAGTGTTGTCCAGAGTCTTCACCTCACATTCCTGATCGCCGAGCCGTGCCGTCACTTCCCCTCTGGAGATCGCTCTGATCAGGTCCTGACCCTGAGAGAGAGACAGGTTTCACTCTGCCAGTCAGTCTCTGACTGGTTTAAACCGTTGTAAACTAGTGTCAACTGTTTCAAACCGGTGTAACAGTGTAAAGTAGTGTGAACTGGTTTAAACTAGTGTAAACTGGTTTACACTAGTGTAAACTGGTGTAAACTGGTTTAAAGTGGAGTTTTACCTCCACGGCGATCACTCCTCCGGGTTTGAAGCGATATGGAGAATCTGGAGCTTCTCGGTTCAGAGGAAAAAACTCCGGGTTTGGATAATAAGTGAAACTTTTACCCTGAGAGACAGACAGGTGACCAGAAAGACAGGTGGAGAGAAAGACATGTTTGTCCATCAGCAGTTGTTTTTCATTTAATTGTCATGTGAAACTAGCTTACAGTAAAAAAAAAAGTGACGACTTTGTGCTCCGTGATTGGCTGTTAGATTTCTGCATTCAAAATTCGACGTTTTATTATGACACAATTAACATCACAGCAAGTCACTGGCAGACAGACAGGTAGAGAGACAGACAGGTACCTTGATGCTCTCATAGTGGACTCTGACATTGTCCAGCTGAAACCAGACGCCCTTTACTTTGACCTCAGGAGACACTGTGGGGGTGAGACAGGTCATCTGAGAGGACGACAGGACTGAGCAGTGCTCCATCACCTGAGAGACAGACAGGTGGAGACAGAGCGAGACAGGTCATCTGAGAGACAGACAGGACAGAATTGCTTTAACACCTGATAGACAGATAGATGGACAGGATGACCTTTGTCCCTGTCTGTCGTGTGTAGCTGGCTTCTGATTGTCCGGTTGTCTCACCGTTGTCATGGTGCTGTTAAAGACGAGCTGTTGCCTGGCGGTCAGCAGAGCCAATCGTCTTCTCCGTCTCACCCTCTGGACGTTCACAGGCTCGACCCACACTGCAATGATTGGCTTCTGCACAACATCTAGGTTCCTGCCCGTCACCACAACAACACGCCCGCCTCTGAGGACAGGAAGTGGTCACCTTGTAAGGATGTTGATGTGATCAATGAGATGATTGATTATCGGTGATCAGGTTCTTACGCATAGAAGCTCTCTGCGGGCGTGGCCTCGGTGATGACGGGGTCGTCAAGGTAACGGAAGGAAACACCCGGAACTGTTCTCTCTGCCTTACCGAAAAAAACCCGAACTGGAACCACACCAGTCTGATTACTGGAACCAGTCTGACACACATACTGAGTGTCAGTCACCTCCTCAGCTCTGAGAGGAGGGAGGAGACAAGGAGGCAAGAAGAGAGAGAGAAGAGACAAGGAGTCAAAGATATACGAGGAGAGATGAGAGACAAGAAGAGAGAGGACACAGGCGACAAGGAGGGAGGAGACAAGGAGATAAAATGAGGGTGGAGACAAGTGTCAGTTGTATTCTTTATGTTTCCAGCAGGTGGAGCCAGAGATTCATGAGTCAGATCTAAGTGTACACTTCAGGAGCTACAGTACTAATAATACTACTAATACTACTATTACTGATACTAATACATGCAGCAGAGCTGGTTGCCCAGCAGTAGTAGTAGTCTTGTAGTAGTTTTGTAGTAGTAGTAGTAGTAGAAATAGTAGTAGTAGTAGTAGTAGAAGTAGTAGTAGTAGAAGTAGTAGTAGTAGCAGTAGTGGTAGTAGTAGTAGTAGTAGAAGCAGTAGTAGTAGAAGTAGTAGTAGTAGCAGTAGTGGTAGTAGTAGAAGTAGTAGAAGTAGTAGTAGTAGCAGTAGTGGTAGTAGTAGTAGTAGTAGAAGTAGTAGTAGAAGTAGTACTGTAGTAGTAGAAGTAGAAGTAGTAGTAGTAGCAGTAGTGGTAGTAGTAGTAGTAGTAGAAGTAGTAGTAGTAGCAGTAGTGGTAGTAGCAGTAGTAGTAGAAGTAGTAGTAGAAGTAGTACTGTAGTAGTAGAAGTAGTAGTAGTAGCAGTAGTAGTAGTAGTAGAAGTAGTAGTAGAAGTAGTAGTAGAAGTAGTAGTAGTAGCAGTAGTGGTAGTAGTAGTAGTAGTAGTAGTAGTAGTAGAAGTAGTAGTAGTAGCAGTAGTGGTAGTAGTAGTAGTAGTAGAAGTAGTAGCAGAAGTAGTACTGTAGTAGTAGAAGTAGAAGTAGTAGTAGTAGCAGTAGTGGTAGTAGTAGTAGTAGTAGAAGTAGTAGTAGAAGTAGTACTGTAGTAGTAGAAGAACTCCTTTGTCCCTCATGCCATCAGGCTGTACAACTCCTCACTTAGGGGGAGGAGGTAACAGGGACAGACTCTCTCACAAGCGGTAGCCACTAATTCACCTCACAAAGTTAATAGTAGTTATCTTCTTTTATTCAATAGTAATATTTATTTATTTCTCAAAGGGTCATATGTGCAATAAAAATCTGTCAATGTGCAATAATCTCTCAACCACAGTGCAATAACCTAATACCACAGTGCAATAACCTAATTTAGTTTAATCGAACTAAATACCAGGTCAATTACCCACTGTTTACTTGTATATTTTCTAAGAGTGTATATTTTATATATTTTGTTATCTAATTTTGTACTTTTTATATATATATCTATATAGATAGATATATATATTTTGGTCTTTATTTTTTACCCTCTGTGTGCTGATTCTTTCCTATTGTATTGTACTGTATAAGCTGCTGGAGACTGAATTTCCCAGAGGGAGTCATCCCAAAGGGATCAATAAAGTTGAGTCTAAGTCTAAGTCTAAGTCTAAGAAGTAGAAATAGTAGTAGTAGAAGTAGTAGTAGTAGTGGTAGAAGTAGTAGTAGTAGTAGTAGTAGAAGTAGAAGTAGTAGTAGTAGTAGTAGTAGAAGTAGTAGTAGTAGTAGTAGGAGTAGTAGTAGTAGTAGTGGTAGAAGTAGTAGTAGTAGAAGTAGTAGTAGTAGTAGTAGTAGTAGTAGAAGTAGTAGTAGTAGTAGTAGTAGTAGCAGGAGTAGTACTGTAGTAGTATTACTGTAGTATAAGTAGTAGTAGTAGAAGTAGTAGAAGTAGTAGTAGTAGCAGTAGTGGTAGTAGTAGCAGTAGTAGTAGTAGTAGTAGAAGTAGAAGTAGTAGTAGTAGTAGTAGAAGTAGTAGTAGTAGTAGTAGTAGTAGTAGTAGAAGTAGAAGTAGTAGTAGTAGTAGTATTACTGTAGTAGAAGTAGTAGTAGTACAAGTAGTAGTAGTACTGTAGTAGTAGTAGAAGTAGTAGTAGTAGTAGTAGTAGTACAAGTAGTACAAGTAGTAGTAGTAGAAGTAGTAGTAGAAGTAGTAGTAGTACTGTTGTAGTAGTAGAAGTAGTACTCACATGTAGCAGGGCTGGGGGCCCAGGAAGGCGCTCAGGTCAGACTTCTGTCCGGTCAGCAGCTGTCGTCCACTGATGGTCAGTCTGGTTCCTCCAGAGACTGGACCTTTATCAGGAACCAGATCCAGGAGCTGTGGGTCCTGAGGGGTGGGGTTAGAGGTAGAGAGAGGGACCTGATTGGATACATTTATAAATGTTGAACATATACAAAGGTAATAATAGACTGTCTGAGAGGAGCCATGTTGTTGCAGAGACCCCAGTGGTCTGTCTAGGCGACCTGGCCCAGGTGAGGGGTCTGAATAAATCAGAATCAGAATCAGAATTGGGGTTTATTGCCAAGTAGGTTTACACATAGAAGGAATTTGTTTTGGTGATTTTGGTGCAGAACAGTAAACACAGAACTAGAATAACAAGACTAGGTCAAAACCTGGCATGTGGCTGACGGCATCAGGTCAATGTACACTTTTCTGATAAGACCAACGCACGGAAACCTTAAAAACAAAGATCCGAAAACTACCCCTGGATACGGCAAACAGCCAGGTAAAGTGAAGAGTGATTAATGAATATTTTTATTAGCCTCATTTTTATTTACAGTTGCACAGACACCTCTCCATTCATTCCTGTATCTAATAAATCTAAATGACATTTATAAAGCAAACATATTCAAATTGTTTATGGCCTTTATTAAGTTAAAACTCATATAGAAAGACAGAGCTGGCAGGACTAGCCCAGCTGAAGCTGCAGCCGACACACAGCCAACACGCAGCCCGTGTGAAGACCTTGATGGTGCGAGCTGGAGCCATCACGCCTCGCAGCCGTCACACTCGGCTCATGCTTCCAGTCTGAATCAGCAGGTTTGTCATTATGAGGCGGATGACAACATGTTTGAAAGCAGGTGCGTGCTGCATACGTAGGTGAGGACAGCGGATGAGCCGCCCCACCTACTCCCTGAACAAAGTATCCAGAGCCGTACAGACAGAGAGTGACAATGAACAAAGTACTGTTGACGAGGCTGGCAGCAGAGAGGAAGAAACTGTTCCTGTGGCAGGGGGTTTTGGTCCTGATGGAGCGCAGCCTCTTGCCAGAGTGGAGGGTCTCAAAGAGACTGTGTCTGGGGTGAGAGGGGTCGGCCACAAAGTTACCTGCACGCCTTAGGTTCCTGGAGGTGTACAGGTTGTGGAGAGATTGTGTGACAGATTGCAGCCAATCACCCTCTCTGCAGAGCGGATGATACGCTGCAGCCTGCCCTTGTCCCTGGCAGTAGCAGCAGCGTACCAGACGGTGATGGAGCAGGTGAGGATGGACTCAACGATGGCGGTGTAGAAGTGCACCATCATTGTCTTTGGCAGGTTGAACTTCTTCAGCTGCTGCAGGAAGTACATCCTCTGCTGTCCCTTTTTGATGAGGGAGCCAATGTTCAGCTCCCACCTGAGGTCCTGGCTGATGATGGTCCCCAGGAAGCGGAAAGACTCCACAGTGGAAACAGTGAAGTCACTGATGGTGATGGGGGCGGGTGTGGCTGCTGTCTTTCTAAAATCTACAACCATTTCCACTGTCTTCAGAGCGTTAAGCTCCAAGTTGTTCTCACCACACCAGGTCACCAGATGATCTCCCCCCTGTAGGCGGACTCGTCCCCACCAGAGATGAGTCCAATGAGGGTGGTGTCGTCTGCGAACTTCAGGTTTGACTGGAGGTGCAGCTGTTGGTGTACAGGGAGAAGAGCAGAGGGGAGAGAATGCAGCCTTGAGGGGAGCCGGTGCTGATGGTCCTGGAGTCAGGGACTCGTTTCCCCAGCTTCACGTGCTGCCTCCTGTCAGACAGGAAGTCTGTGATCCACCTACAGGTGGAGTCGGGCACATTAAGCTGGGAGAGCTTGTCCTGAGGCAGAGCCGGGATGATGGTGTTGAAGGCAGAGCTGAAATCCACAAACAGGATCCTGGCATGGTTTCCTGCTGAGCCCAGATGCTGGAGGATGAAGGCAAATTGCAGGGGGTCCAGGAGGGGGTCTGTGATGTCCTTGAGGTGTGAGAGCACCAGGCGCTCAAAAGACTTCATTACCACAGAGGTCAGGGCGATGGGTCTGCAGTCATTAAGTCCTGGGGTCCTTGGCTTTTTGGGGACAGGGATGATGGTGGAGGCCTTGAAGCAGGCTTGCACATGGCAGGTGTCTCGTGAGGTGAACACCGGAGTGTCCAGTCCGGATGCTTTGCGGGGGTTCTGTCTCTTAAAAATCCTGTTAACATCTCTCTCCATGATATGCTCAATCCATTTGCAATGCAATAAAGTACAATCAAACAAAGCACAAGTTGAATCTCCTCCATGCTAACAGGCTAACTGTAGTGTAGCACAAATGAAGATACCTTCTTCTTCTTTGAGAGTTAATGGTGGTTGGCAAACCAGCTTAAAGGTGCAATACCACCACCTACTGGACTGGCGGTGTAGTGCAGTTACTTTTACAGTTTCTTCATACATCATTGGCCTGATATGCATAATCTTCCCAGGACTTAAGGCAGCTGTGGAAACGCAGACAAGAATGGGCCACACGAAACATTTAGTTGCTTGAAGAGAAGTTCCTGAGTTCTGTCCCATTGTCTATCAAAGCGACAGTAAAACTCGTTCAGGTCTTTGGCGAGGTGCAGGTCATTAACAGAGTGGGGGGTTTTCGGCTTGTAGCTGGTGAGCTGTCTCAGACCCTTTCAGACTGAGCCAGCATCTCCCCCTGAAAACTGCTGCTGTAGTTTCTCAGAGTACAGACGCTGAGCTTCTGTCACCGGCTGGCTGAAGGTGTAGTTTCCCACTCCTAAAAGCCTTCTCCTTTAACTGCCTCAGCCATCTGAGTTTGGCTGTGAACCAGGGCTTGTCGTTGTTGTAACTCACCGTGGTGCGTGATGTCACACAGCTGTCCTCGCAGAAGCTGATGTATGACGTCACAGCCTCTGTGTACTCATCCAGACTGTTGGTAGCAGTCCTGAAAGCGTCCCAATCTGTACAATCTAAGCACGATTGAAGATCCTCCACAGTTTCACTGGTCCACTTTTTAGATGTCCTCACTACAGGTTTACAGAGCTTTATCTTGCCTGTACGCAGGAATCAGATGGATCATGATGTGGTTAGAGTGTCCCAGTGCAGCAAGGCTGACGGCGTGATAAGCGCTGATCACTGCGGTGTAACAATGATCTAAAACATTCTCCTCTCCTCCACCTTTGTTAAAATCCCCAAGGACAATAAATAAGGAGTCCGGGTTTATCTGCTCCACACACAGGATCCGGTCGGCTAGCGCGCTGTGGAATGTAGACACCAACCAGAATGAACGAAGCGAATAAAGGAATAAAGCTGCTAGGTTGGGTACAGAACATTCCCAGAATGATTTGCAAACTGGGGCAGTGTTACATGGAACATGGTGTGAGTAGGAAATTCCATATGTGTTCAAATAATCATGTAAAGGACAGTTAAAAAAATCATCACGATGTCAGAAGAGCTGTGAGAGACAGTTCAGTACTTTCACGTCCTGAGTATGAAGCTAAAAAAGTGTAACGTTAAAGGTCACACTTCTGAGTCTGTCTCTGGATCCTGTCACAGTTTGTGGTTTTCATGAGCAGAATCTGACGCTGCAGGTGGATGCCGTAAGGTGACCTCAGGATGTGATGTGTTTCTGTTGATTTCATCAGACTGGGAAGAAAAAACAGTACGTTTGTCTCAGGTGCTGGTGTTCTGTTGGAAATAGATGGATTGTTCAGCTTGGAGTCGCTGTTTCCTGTGGTCCTGATCCTGTGCGTATGATTCCTGTGGTCCTGATCCTGTGCGTATGATTCCTGTGGTCCTGATCCTGTGCGTATGATTCCTGTGGTCCTGATCCTGTGGGTATGATTCCTGTGGGTATGATTCCTGTGGTCCTGATCCTGTGGGTATGATTCCTGTGGTCCTGATCCTGTGCGTATGATTCCTGTGGTCCTGATCCTGTGGGTATGATTCCTGTGGGTATGATTCCTGTGGTCCTGATCCTGTGGGTATGATTCCTGTGGTCCTGATCATGTGCGTATGATTCCTGTGGTCCTGATCATGTGCGTATGATTCCTGTGGTCCTGATCCTGTGCGTATGATTCCTGTGGTTATGATTCCTGTGGTCCTGATCCTGTGCGTATGATTCCTGTGGTCCTGATGCTGTGCGTATGATTCCTGTGGTGCTGAGCCTGTACGTTTGGTTCCTGTGGAGCTAAGAGAACAACCAGGACTCTCATCAGTCTTACCTGATAGGTAAAGATCTGTGTGGACCTTCCAGGTGGGGTTGTTCCAACGGTAACCAGCACAGGCCCCTCCCTCTGCCTCCCACTGGGCTGCAGCTCACACACCACCTGGGTGGAGATCTGGTACCCTTCAGGTAGAGGCAGACACTGAACACCTGCCACTGTGACTCCGCCCACCACATCCTGGTACCTCATCCCCAGATTGGACCCTATGATTGTCACCAGGACTCCGCCCTCCAGAGGACCAGAGACAGGTAGCACCTGCAGAAAGACAAGTAGACCAACGGTTTGAATGTTTCTACAACAACTAAGAAGACTCATCTTCCTTGAGGAGACTCACCTGTGTGATCAGAGGAGGTGGGCAGGTGTCTGCAGGTACACTGCTACAGGATTGGTTGTAAACACAGCTGGGGGTGGGGCCTTCTGGACACCACATGCACCCATATTCCTCTGGCACCGCCCGGCACTGCGAGCAATCTGATTGGCCAGCTGAGCAGTCATACAGCTGGACTGAATAATTAGAGACAAATATCAGCCTATGAAAACTGCTCTGACAAACACACACACACACACACACACACACACACACACACAGATGAGTTCTTACGTCGGAGGCCAGGTGTGACGTCGATGCGTCTCTCTCCTCTGCGCAGATAGACAGGAGCTAAATACTGCAGCTGACTGACAGAAAACTGAAACTACAAACAGACAGACAGGCAGGCGGGCAGACAGGTGGTGACAGAGGAAGGAAATATGTAAACGTTAAAGTCACATCAAAGGTTCAGCTTCACATCTCATTAATTTAATTAGTGAAATGGATTCATCAACAATACGACTCTATTAAAGAACAAATGTGATTAAAGCCACGTCTCAACTAAAAGTAACCCGTAACTTTTTTTTTTTTATAAGATAATTTTTTTGGCCTTTGCCTTTATTTATAGGACAGCTGAAGATAGACAGGAAATATTGGGAGTAGAGAGTGGGGGATGACATGCACCAAATGATCAGCAAACCGGGAGTCGAACCTGCGATCAGTGCCTCTGTACATGGGGCGCCTGCTCTACCAACTGAGCTAAACAGCGCCCCTAACCCTGGAACTTTTAAGCCGCAGATTTACTTGCTTTTAGCCAGGGGTGACTTTTGCGTCCCCACTCTGTTTCTCCAACATGTTCCTCCGTGCACGGATGAAACGGTCCCGGACTTGTTTGATTTAGTTTTGCAGGTTTCCCTGTCGACTTCTAAATGTCTTATCTGTTTCCAGTTGTTTTGACAGGCCTGTTTGTCGCTGAGCAGTGGCAATGACACATCGAACAGATGTGGATAATTGCAGACTTGGTTTATCAGCTCTTTTTTTCTGCCATTGTCGTCCCTGCTGCTGTGTTGACCCTGTGCAGCCCCTCTGTTGCAACACTGCCCCTACTGTAGTGTTAATTTTTGACATGTACAGCCGACGCACCAAACATGTGCAGGGAGTGCGTAGCAGCCATCATGCACACACGAATGAGTACTTAAAAGCAAGTATATTTCCATCGTGTTCTGCTGACGTGGGAAAGAATTCAACCTATCAGAAATGAGTAGTGCAGCAGGTCCAACCCCCATGGGCTAGTACTATTTGAAAGAACAGGGACTGTCAGCAGGGACCTTCAGCAGTAAAAAGACCACAGGACTTGGAGTACCTCCAAAAGTTCCCTGATGGAAAACCTGCAGTCCTTAATCAGGAAGGAATCAGGAAAAATTTATAGTGATAAGCATTAGCTCATTAACCTGGTGTGTGTGTGTGTTACCTGGTGTGAGCTGCAGGTAAAGGTGTGTGTGTTGTCACGAGTTTTCTCTGCAGCAGCCGTCAGGTTGAACTGGACTCCTTCAACTTCCACAACACACATGTACTGAGCTTCATCCTGCACACACACACACACACACACACACACAAGCAAACACACGCACACACTCACAGATTAGGAAATTATATAAACTGTGATCTAATCCATCACCAGACCCCTGTGTGACCCCCGTGTGACTCTGTGTGGCACATGTGTAACCCCTAAGACCCCTGTGTGACTCCTTAGACCCCTGTGTGACTATTCAGACCCCTGTGTGACTCCTTAGACCCCTGTGTGACCATTCAGACCCCTGTGTGACTCCTTAGATCCCTGTGTGACTTCTTTGACCCCTGTGTGACTCCTTAGACCCCTGTGTGACTTCTTAGATCCCTGTGTGACTCCTTAGACCCCTGTGTGACTTCTTAGATCCCTGTGTGACTTCTTAGACCCCTGTGTGACTTCTTAGATCCCTGTGTGACTATTCAGACCTCTGTGTGACTATTCAGATCCCTGTGTGACTCCTTAGACCTCTGTGTGACTATTCAGATCCCTGTGTGACTCCTTAGACCCCTGTGTGACTCCTTAGACCCCTGTGTGACTATTCAGATCCCTGTGTGACTTCTCAGACCCCTGTGTGACTTCTTAGACCCCTGTGTGACTCCTTAGACCCCTGTGTGACTCCTCAGACCCCTGTGTGACTCCTCAGACCCCTGTGTGACTCCTCAGACCCCTGTGTGACTTCTTAGATCCCTGTGTGACTCCTTAGACCCCTGTGTGACTTCTTAGATCCCTGTGTGACTCCTTAGACCCCCGTGTGGCTTCTTAGATCCCTGTGTGACTATTCAGATCCCTGTGTGACTATTCAGACCCCTGTGTGACTCCTTAGACCCATGTGTGACTCCTTAGACCCCTGTGTGACTCCTCAGACCCCTGTGTGACTTCTTAGACCCCTGTGTGACTTCTTAGATCCCTGTGTGACTCCTTAGACCCCTGTGTGGCTTCTTAGATCCCTGTGTGACTCCTTAGACCCCTGTGTGACTCCTCAGACCCCTGTGTGGCTTCTTAGATCCCTGTGTGACTCCTTAGACCCCTGTGTGACTCCTTAGACCCCTGTGTGACTATTCAGACCCCTGTGTGACCCCTATGTAATCACTGGGACCCCTGTGTGACTCCTTAGACCCCTGTGTGACTCCTTAGACCCCTGTGTGACTATTCAGACCCCTGTGTGACCCCTATGTAATCACTGGGACTCCTGTGTGACTCCTTAGACCCCTGTGTGACTATTCAGACCCCTGTGTGACCCCTATGTAATCACTGGGACCCCTGTGTGACTCCTTAGACCCCTGTGTGACTCCTTAGACCCCTGTGTGACTATTCAGACCCCTGTGTGACCCCTATGTAATCACTGGGACCCCTGTGTGACTCCTTAGACCCCTTATACTAGTATGATAATGAAACGTCTCTTACTGTGAAGACGTCCAGGTTTCGTCCCTGCAGCACCACAGAGCTGCTCAGACCCAACGGCACTAAGGTAGAACTCTGCAGAGCAAAGACCAGAGGACAAGAAGACAGGCCAGGAGAGTCCTGCTGACAGAGAGACAGACAGGGTGAGAGACAGACAGGATGAGAGAGAGAGAGACAGATACAGAGAGAGAGAGAGGGTGAAAAACAGGCAGGCAGACAGACAGCTGTCTCACTCTCTGGTTGAGGATGATGTGTTGGTTGGAGCAGCTCTGGTTGTGAGTGCAGAGTTGATCCAGAGGACACCAGTTACACCTCCACACACTGCTGACACACGACAGACACCTGCAACACACACACACACACACACACACACACACACACACACACACACACACACATACCCTCATCATCATCTTCATAATGGTGAACAATTACTCTCTGCATGTTATTAATTAATGATGATGGCGTGCGTGAGTCTTACTGGGAGCTCTGGTTCAGTCGGCTCACAGCTCCACAGTCATAGAACGTCATGTTGCCCGTGGTGATGATCACATGACCAAACAGGAGTGACACGGACAGGATCATGTGATCTGGAGGTGAGTCACAGGAACAGGAAGTGATGCATCCTGATGTGCATTTATTTTCCAATTGGAAGATCACAGCTGTTTACTCACCCCTTCCTGTTGGCATGGGGGGGAGGAGCTCTGGAGCAGGTGATTGACAAGTGATGCTGGTTCCCATGACAATAGCTGGCTGAGGTGGGAGGAGCCCGAACACACATGACAAAGACTCTGCCTCTGTGAGGGCAGGGAGCTGGATGACTGCCAGCGTTACCTTGGAGATGTACACAAAAACAAACAGCGCTGATTCCATGAGTTCACCTGGAGCTCCTACCTAGCAGGTGTGTCTGTTTCTGCCACAACGTCTGAGCTGTTAGAGGTCACAGAGGTCACCTGGAGCAGTTTTGGTACAGCTCCTTTGAGTGGCCAAAAATGAGTTTAATCAAAGTGTGCAGATCTAAAGTGTCTGTCTGTCTGCCTGGCTGTCTGGCTGGCTGACTGGCCGGCTCAGTGATGTTTGAGTGTCACCAGGTGGCAGCAGCCACATTAAGTCACATGATGAACTCTACCTGAGTCTGCTCATCTTTGCTCTGATTGGCCGGCTGCAGGCTCTGCACCATCACACACTGATTGGTCGGTTGAAAGCTCCAGAGCCAATGGTTGGGCTGCTTGTGACGCCGACACTCGAGTTTACGAGAACACCTGAAAATAAACATCAGACGTTTGATTGACAGCTGAAGTACTTTCTGCAGTACTAATACACTATTACAGTTCTAATATAGTATTACAGTACTAATACACTATTACAGTACCAATACAGGGTCACAGTTCCTATACACTGTTACAGTACTAATACAGTGTTACAGTTCTATTACAGTGTTACAGTTCTATTACAGTGTTACAGTTCTAATACACTGTTACAGTTCTAATACAGTGTTACAGTTCTGTTACAGTTCTATTACAGTGTTACAGTTCTATTACACTGTTACAGTTCTAATACACTGTTACAGTTATATTACAGTGTTACAGTTCTAATACACTGTTACAGTTCTATTACAGTGTTACAGTTCTATTACAGTTCTATTACAGTGTTACAGTTCTATTACACTGTTACAGTTCTGTTACAGTTCTAATACAGTGTTACAGTTCTATTACAGTGTTACAGTTCTAATACACTGTTACAGTTCTAATACACTGTTACAGTTCTGTTACAGTTCTATTACAGTGTTACAGTTCTATTACACTGTTACAGTTCTAATACACTGTTACAGTTCTGTTACAGTTCTATTACAGTGTTACAGTTCTATTACACTGTTACAGTTCTAATACACTGTTACAGTTCTGTTACAGTTCTATTACAGTGTTACAGTTCTATTACAGTGTTACAGTTCTAATACACTGTTACAGTACTTTCGCAGTACTGTTGAAATGTCAGACGTACCTGCCCTCCAGGACACACCAGCCACAGTACGGATCTCTCATAGACAGACAGGCTCCACAATCTGTCTGTCTCTCACAGGATGACACAGGAACCTTCGACAGCTGAGAGAGATAAACAGGAAACACATCATGTCAGTTTGTTTACATCGGAGACAGACAAACAGACAGACAGGTAGTCTTCCTCTCACCCTGCTAGTGGTTAAAACATAAATGTGCTGCTGGTTCTTGTCCAATAGGAGATCAGCGCTGATGCCGTTTCCAGTGTCCACCATCACACTGCCGTACAGATCACCTGACAAATCAGAACGCACCAACACCTGAGACACACAGGAACAGGTGGTTTCAGGTATCTGTACTTTGATGAGTGATTGTGACATATTTTTACTTTACAACCTTAAGTATCTGTACGTATACTTTACATACATACTTAAATAAACACACACTGTATAAACACACTTCAAAAACACAGTATTTACTGTGTATGTACAAGTGCACAGAGTATTTATGGTGTCACCTTGTGCAGTTGTCCCTCTCTGTCTCCCAGGAAGGCAATGGTATGTCCCGCCTCTGTTGCCGTGGTGACAGCAGTGAGCTGGGTGGTGGAGGTGAAGGTGGGCGTGGCTGGTAGTGGTACAGCGCTGGCGATGGGGTTGGGGGTGTGTTCCCCCCCACAAGGGTACTCTGAGAGAGAGTCCTTACACATTAACAGAGAGAGAGAGAGTTAGGTTTGGTTTACCATAACCCTATACAGTATATCACACATACATTGCGCGTGTGTGGATACGGTTGCTATGGTGATTGGGGACTCCTGGAGAACAGGACAGGGGCTGCAGGAGTGCGCATTGATGTCTGTAGTGTTTAAAATGTGAACACAGGAGCAGATCTAAACAGTAGTGCTCCTGAAGCTCAAAATGAAAACTATAGAGGAGCTGACGGAGAACATCCCACACACATATACAGTGATGAATAAATGTTTCTGAGTGTTTTAACTTTTTATTTCACTTTTAGATCTATTCAGTCCAAAAACATCTGTTGAGTCTGAGGGAGCCAGAGGAAATCTGTACTGAGCATGCTCCAAACCTGCAAAGTCATTTCAAGTGAAGTCACTGACTTCTGACTGAGGCCTCACGACGAGCCCACGTGACAAGACTAGAAGTTCTCTAAAGCAGGGATTCCCAACCTTTCTGACTACACGGACCAGACAGTAGCAATAATATTTATGACGGACGGACGGGGGGTTCGACACGCATGCGCATAAATCACGGGCACACGCACGTAAACACAGACTGATCATATCTGTATTTATTCAGTGAGGAGACTGCATCTGTTTTTTTTTAACATGGGGCGAGCCAACGAGAGGGACGGCGCGATCCACATGATCCATAGTGTGATCCTAGCAGTTTATCTGAGTTTATAATGTGATCCAGCAGTGAGCAGTTTGTAATCATGCAGCGCAGTGACTGATCTGTGTGTCTCTCAGGCTCTGCCCCTGACTTCATAGTGTTGTGATCGGTCCCGTGTTTCCGTGAAAACGCTTTATAAAGCATAAAATACGTCTTCACACGCTGTGACTGAGATGAGCAGGAGGTGATCCATGCGTAGTTTATCAGAATTATCACGCCGTGCGGGAAGGAGACAGCCGTTAGGAGAGGAGTAGATACGACGCAGACCTGTGTGTGTTTGATGCTCATACCTGAAACGATAACGTTGCGATCCGTCCGTATTTCTGCGCACAGTTAAAGTATAAACTCCGTCTCCGCAGGCTGTCATACGCCCATATGCTGTGTAGTTCATATATTTCACTGATAAACACAGAGCTTCAGAGGGGCATCAGGCTTCATGATAAAAGTTTCATGGGATGCGGAGCCAGGGTTGCCAGGTCTGCGGTTTTTCCAGCTGAATTAGGCGACTTTTGAAGTGTCTTTAGAGGCGCGAGGCCCTGTGCGGTTGCACACTTCACACAGCCCATTCAACAGTTCTGATTCTGCGAATGTTTGGAATGTCACTGACACCTATTGGGTTTCGCGGCCTGGTGCTGAACAACCTACAGCCCGGTACCGGTCCGCAGACCGGAGGTTGGGAACCCCTGCTCTAAAGGACTGTGCAGTACTGAACAGTCTGTGTACTCAAAGAGCAGTTTCACCTTTGTGTTGATGTTTCCTAAAAACTCCTCAGGTTGTTTTACATTACTGTGTGTGTGTATGTGTATGTGTGTGTGTGTGTGTGTGTGTGTGTGTGTGTGTCTTGTATGTGGGTCAGATCACTCATAGCAGCTGTGTGTTTGAGTGACAGCTGTCTGATGATAAATCCAGCTGCTGAAGATAATCTACACACATGCACACACACTCACACACACACATACACACACACACACAAACACACACAGTATTAAGGTCAGCAGTGAGAGGTTCAGCTGATCTGTGATGTCATTACATGTAAGCTGTGATGTCATCAGATGTCCCACTTGGCGGTTGACGAGAGATCAGTGATCATTTATCAACTTTGAATTTATTGAGTTTAAATCATTAATGATGTCAGCGCTGACAACTTCCTGTTTTTATGACAGCGAGAATAAAAGGTCTTTGTGCTCTCGTCATGTGACTGTGCCCGTCCCCCTGTGTATGCATACAGAGTGTGTGTGTATGCATGCAGTGTGTGAGCGTGTGTGTGCGTGTGTACCTTTGGTAGTTTCAGACACTTGGACGACACAGCATACTCAATGTAGGCCTCTTCTTGTCCGCTGCTTCCCTGTCCGCCCTTCGTGTAACACACTTCCTGTGCTCTGCGCAGCATGCTGTCCAGCTCTGCCATCCCATAAACACACAGCGCTGAGCGACCGGTTGCTACAGGCGTGGATGCTTGTCCTGTTGCCATGACGATGAACAGGGCAGGCTCACCTGAGTGGTTTCCTAGCGACGCCCCCTGAGCCAGGTTGTAGCCCCCGCGGCACAGCAGCGGCACCTCCACGTACGAGTAGAAGCTGCGGTCGGAGGTGCACAGTCGCGAAGCGTACGTGCGGTACTCTTTCCTGTGCCACATGTCCCGCCGAGAGAACAGGAAATACACATGGTTGCCGTGGGCGACTGCCTTCACAAAGTGGTTGTTGTACTCAGAGTAGCTTCCTACAACAAGTTTACCGAGCTCCTCCTCCTGAGAGAATGCCCGGCGGGGCGGGATCACCGGGTAGAGACGCCGGGTCGTGATTGGTGGGATGTCACCAGGACCTTTGCTGGTGTAGCCTCGACCAACCAGCATCAAACGCAGGAGGCCACTGGCCCCTCCCCCCTCCTGTCTGTTCTCTGTGGTTATCACCACAGCAACGGTGGAGACTCGGGGGTCATTGGCAGCGACGTACTGTGTGTCGACGGGGTTAGAGGTCAAATAGACGAGCTGAGAGATGTTAGACAGACTCCTGCAGGAGAAGAAACCAGTTTTTTATGCTAATCCAGGCTAACAAGATGCTAATATGCAGTGTTGGGAGTCTTCTTTGTTCAAGTCCCAAGTAAGTCTCAAGTAATTTGGTCCAAGTCTCAAGCAAGTCTAGAGTCATTTTTTCTGCGGCAAGTCAAATCAAATCACAGGTTATATCAAGACAAGTCAAGTCCCAAGTCGAGTCAGCACTCCAGCATCCAGCACTCTGACCTGTAGTATCCAGTCTTTACAAAGAGAAAAGACAAGGTGTTAGCAGCCCGTCTAATAATGATATTATTGGCCAGTTTATAACCTGTTCAAAGAGTCTGACAGTGAATTGTATCTGTGTTATGTTGGCACAGACGCAGCCATGATGATGGTCTGCTCTGAGACCATATGGAGAAGTAACGAGTACGACTGATGAAGCTTCTCTTTGGGGAAAAAACATCAGGCAGCGGGCGTCTTCTTCTCAAATATCTAACCCCGCTTTCTGGTAATACCACTGATCTTGTCATCTACTACAACAGCAGTCTCTCCTCCTGTCTTGATCAGCTGGCTCCTATTAAAACCAAAACGGTCTCCTTTACACATTCAGCTCCATGGTACACTCCTGAACTCACCTCCAGGCCTACTCAGACTACCTGCAACAGTACAAGAACGCTCTCAACACAGCCCGGTCCACCTACTGCTCCCCCCTCATAAACTCTGGCTCCAAAACCCCCCAAGACTCTCTTCACAATAAACAAACTTCTCAAACCCACCGACAACACCTCCGCATCCTTCACAGTAGATAAGGGCAACTCCTTCCTGTCATTCTTTCATCGACAGCAACCTGTCCGTCTCGCCCGCTCCTTCAACCCCCTCACCTGCCCCCCCCCTCCGCCCTCCCAGCCTCTGTCTCAGTTCTCCCCGTTGTCCCCACTGGAGCTCCCTAATTTCACCACAGGGATGAGAAGCTCCACCTGCATTCTTCATCCCATCCCATCCATTCTCATTAAGGCCTGTCTCCCATCCAGCTCTCCACTTATCACTGCAATCATTAAAACATCTCTCAGCTCCGGACTGGTACCTCAACCCCTCAAACTTGCTGTCACCCCCATCCTTAAAAAACCTGGACTCAACCCTGATATTATGAACAATTTCCAACCCATTTCCAATCTCCCCTTTCTGTCAAAAATCCTGGAACATGTACTGTTTGAACCTTTTCAATCTGGATTCCGCTCACAGCACAGAAACAGCCCTCCTTAAAGTCACCGACAATCTCCTCTTCTCCTCTGACTCTCCTCCTCAACATCCTGATCATGCTCGACCTCACTGCAGCTTCCGACACCATCAACCACTCCATTCTTTTCTCCCACCTCTCCTGGCTCAGGTCATACCTCATCAACAGACAACAGTTCATCATCATCAATAACTGCACCTCCTCCATCACAACGTCCAGGTTTACATCTCCACCAAATCCAGCACCATAGCAACTCGCTCCACTCTGACTAAC
>NW_027211716.1:615000-625000 GCF_022749685.1 Semicossyphus pulcher | reverse complement strand
GGGAGAATCTTTATACAGCTCACCTGTTTACATTATATTAAGGCTTAAAGTGATGCAGCATTAGGGGCGGGGCCTCTTTGAGTGACAGCTGGGAGCTGCTAGGTGTCCCCTCAGCTAACTCAGTCACTGAACGTAACCTCTGGGCCGTGTTTGTGCTGTTGGAGCCTTTTGGAGATTTGTTCATGTAAATATCAGACAGATAATCTGTGTGTGCGCTTTGTTGGACGAACAGACCGTCCAACACGTCTCACACACTGTTTATACACTCATTGTTTGATTTATATGTTAGCGCTGATTAGCCCTTTTGGACGAGACCCAAAAGGGCAGAAAAAGTATTGTGAAATAAAAACATCATAAATCATTGTTAATATTTATATTTCCCTCTTCAGCCTGCCATGACTGTTACTGCATATCTTAACTACACAAAAAGTACATGTCAGTGTTTCCTCAATAATCTCCTCACTTCTCGATGATACTTTTTCAATAATCAACTCAAGCAGAGTTAAACTCTACATTATTAAAGAGCTTTAAAAAAAAAACAAGAGTACAGCCCCCTGTGATATAAGCAGTTCATTTGCATACCTATTCCTGTGTGACCATCTCAGAACATAAACATTACAAACACTAAACAGAAATCCTTCTGCAGTGCAACACAAGAGTAGGCCTCATAATAATAAAATAATAATAACATTAACCTTTATTTTTGGAGAACGTTTCAAAATAAAAGCTACAAAGTGCTTCATAAAGGCAGAAACATAAAACAGGCAGGTCATTAAATCAAATCGTAATCTACTAAATTTTTCACACGGAAGAATGTCTGCACAGAACAACACACACACACACACACACCCGGCAGCGCGTGCAGTCAGGATTATTGTTGCTTTTCCTGCAGAGAGGACAGGGGGCGGAGTCATGAGGTTCTTTAAGTTACCTGTTCGTTCAAGTCACCTGCAAGTAGCTGTCCTTGTGCGATTCAGGTGAGCGCTGAGTCGTCTCTGATAAATAAATCCAACTTTCAGCACAGACAGAATCTCGCTCTGTGATGATGGTTAGCTCGCTCATTAGCAACTACATGAGGATCAGGTTTGTTTGTAGCTTCGTGTTGAAACACTGCAGCTTCACACCTGAACACGCCCACATCATCAGGACCATCACACCTGCAGCTCTCTGCTCTGTCATTGGCTGCCTGTTTTATCTCAGGGTATTTTAACAGCAGTAACCATGGCAACAGCAGTGATATTACCAGTGTGAAACCGTCAGCAGTTTACTTTGTTAAAGCCCCTCCCCCCGACACACATATGTAAATGGCTGCATCCAACATGTCGAGGTGATGATTACAGGCTGCCTCACCTCGGGCACACACACACACACACACACACACACACACACACACACACACACACACACACACACACATCTCTCTGGCTGCTGACTCTCATACTCACTCTTCAAAAGATGACAGAACATGACACACACACCTACAGTTGCGGGTGTGTGTCTGTGTGTGTGTGTCTCCTCTTTGTTCACTTCCTGTCTGCCTCTGAGCCTCTGAGCCAGGCAGCCTCTCTATTATCACCTGAGCTAGAGTGTGTATGTGGGTTAGCGCCCCCTCAGCTCTACAGCGGGTTAGGGTTAGGGTTAGGGTATATATATATATATATATATACTGTGCATAGAGTAATTTGTTTTCTTTTGCTTTTTTGTCTCTTTTTCCTGCTTCAGGATTATTTTGTCTTAATTATGACGCACACGCACACACGCACACACACTCCTGGTGAGCTCATAAATATTTCTCGACACTCAGAGAGACAACGTTTGATATCATCGAGGGTGTGTGACAACCGTGACACACGCAAACACACACTTGAATTCCCAGCGGGATTGTGTGTGTGTGTGTGTCAGTAGTTGTCACTAAATAGAGAAGTCATTTCCCCAAAAGGCAGATTTGTTTTCATCCTCATCTTCCCTGCAGGAAGTCAATTTGTTGCCATGGTGATGGAGCTCGTTGCCGCAGGGACACAAAGAGCTGTTTAAACACCCCATCTACTATTGTTAACATGGTTACCATGGAGACAGAGGGGCGTGGAAGCAGTGGGGTCAGAGGAGGACACAGCAGAAGAAGTTCAGCTATTTGATCTAATTGGTGGAGAAGATGTGATGTCACGTCACAACAAGGAAGACGTCAATTAACAAGACAACAAGCAAACAACTTTTAAAATGAATGTTGTTTGAATGGAGTTTGGTTTGACGATTTCTGATGTGACATCAGGACGTCAGGAGAATCACTGCCAGACTCTCAGGGTCAGCGTCACATGAAAGGTCAGAAACGTCTTCATTCATGTTCGGACCTTGATCAGTTTCCTGACTCTCACTATGTCCAGTCTGACAGTCAGGGATCAGAGGAGGTTTCCAGGAAATAGTCTGATCCCACTGACTCTGCAGAAACATTACAGCTGTGATTGACAGAGCATCAGGCAATCACTGTGTGAGGAAGGAGATCTTAGTCTTCATCACTCACGTTTCTGTGTGTGTGTGTGTGTGTGTGTGTGTGTGTGGGTGGATGGGTGGGTGGGTGTGTGTGTGTGATTCTGATCCCAGCTGAATGGATTTAATTCCTCTATTGTCTCAGAGTTTAGACTGAGCCGACACACAAACAGCATACAGTATGTGTGTTGCATTGAGCTGCTGTTCTCTGTGTCTTAATCTGGATTAAATCATGTTTGTATGACAGCAGATGGAAACACAGCCGAGAGTCTGACAGCAGAGAGAGTCAGACAATAACAACAGAGCCCAGATTAAAACGATCCACCTCAGGAGGAACATCTACACACTCTATATCTACACTGACCTGAAACTCTTAAAGGGACAGTATACGTCTAACAGCTGAGTCTGAAAACAACTGAGTCCCTTAACAGCCAAGTCTGTCCACAAATGTGTCTGTTTACAACCAAGTCTGTTCACAACCAAGTCTGTTCACAAATGTGTCTGTTTACAACCAAGTCTGTTCACAACCAAGTCTGTCTACAACCAAGTCTGTTCACAACCAAATCTGTTCACAAATGTGTCTGTTCACAACCAAGTCTGTCTACAACCAAGTCTGTTCACAACCAAATCTGTTCACAAATGTGTCTGTTTACAACCAAGTCTGTTCACAACCAAGTCTGTCTACAACCAAGTCTGTTTACAACCAAGTCTGTCTACAACCAAGTCTGTTTACAACCAAGTCTGTTCACAACCAAGTCTGTCTACAACCAAGTCTGTTTACATGACTGGAAATGGAAAAGTACTCTCATGTACTGTCGTGTACTGTCGTGTACTGTCATGTACCTTCATGTACTCTGTAGTACTTTCTAGTACTTTCATGTACCTTCATTTACTCTCATGTACTCTGTAGTACTCTCATGTATTCTCATGTACTCTCATATACTCCTTCATGTACTCTCATGTACTCTGTAGAACACTCATGTACTCTCATGTACTCTGTAGAACACTCATGTACTCTCATGTACATTCATGTACTATGTAGTACTCTCATGTACTCTGTAGAACACTCATGTACTCTGATATACATTCATGTACTCTCATGTATATGCATGTACCTTCATGTACTCTGTAGTACTCTCAGGTACCTTCATGTACTCTGTAGTACTCTCACGTACCTTCATGTACTCTGTAGAACACTCATGTACTCTGATATACATTCATGTACTCTCATGTATATTCATGTATTCTGTAGTACTCTCATGTACTCTGTAGTACTCTCATGTACCTTCATGTACTCTGTAGTACTCTCATGTACTCTGTAGTACTCTCATGTACCTTCATGTACTCTGTAGTACTCTCATGTACCTTCATGTACTCTGTAGTACTCTCATGTACTCTGTAGTACTCTCATGTACCTTCATATACTCTGTTGTGAGTATATTAACTGCACTGTCCTCTGCAGCAGCCAATCTGAGCTAAAACTCCACAAACTGAATACTGATCACTGAAATATGAAATATTAATAACTACAAGACTTTGATACTTAAACACTACAACACACACACACACACACACACACACACACACACACACACACTACAACGCACAGAGTCACAAGAGTGAGTGATGGAATTAACATCGACATCATTAATGCCCATCATCTCTCTGCTTATTCACACATCCCCCACCCCCCCCCCCCCACACACACACACCTGTCTGAGAATCCATGTGTGTCAGTGTATTTCAGTTTGTGTGTGTGTATGTGTGTGTGTGAATACATTATCTCTGCAGCCTCCTCTCCAATTAGCAGAATGTGTAAGTGGTTCTGATCATCAGGAGATCACATGATCAGGGTTTACCTCAACGTCTACACGATCCTCTCATTTACACACACACTGTATCACACACAACCTATAAACACAGGCTGTATAAACACACTGTATCACACAATGTATAAACACACACTGTATCACACACTGTATCACACAATGTATAAACACACATTGTATCACACACCGTATCACACACTGTATGAACACACACTGTATCACACACTGTATCACACAATATATAAACACACACTGTATCACACAATGTATGAACACACACTGTATCACACACTGTATAAACACACTGTATAAACACACACTGCATCACACGCTGTATAAACACACTGTATAAACACACACTGCATCACACGCTGTATAAACACACACTGTACCACACGCTGTATAAAGACACACTGTATCACACACTGTATCACACACTGTATAAACACACTGTATAAACACACACTGCATCACACACTGTATAAACACACACTGCATCACACTCTGTATAAACACACACTGCATCACACACTGTATAAACACACACTGTATCACACGCTGTATAAACACACACTGCATCACACACTGTATAAACACACTGCATCACACTCTGTATAAACACACACTGCATCACACACTGTATAAACACACTGTATAAACACACTGCATCACACTCTGTATAAACACACACTGCATCACACACTGCATCACACACTGAATAAACACACACTGCATCACACACTGAATAAACACACACTGCATCACACACTGTATAAACACACTGCATCACACTCTGTATAAACACACACTGCATCACACACTGCATCACACACTGAATAAACACACACTGCATCACACACTGAATAAACACACACTGCATCACACACTGTATAAACACACACTGCATCACACACTGAATGGTCACTCTTAAAAACAAGATGGTGACGGACATAAAGCCAACCCTGACTTTAAATCAGACCTCCCCAAATGAACAGCTGAAAGAATCAGAGCAGTTGAAGTGATACCCCCACCCCCGCCCGGGATGGGGGTCCACAGGGACCAGCCCCCTCCTCAGGTCACATTCGGCCCCTCAGGTTATTAACCACTCCTGGTGTCGGTCTCTCTCCCCTCAGACCAACATCCAGGATTGACCCAAGAAACACATTAAAACACAGCTGAACTGTTAATTTACATCTGAAGCCTGTCAGAAGACCAGGATCATGAACAGAACCAGGATCAGGAACAGAACCAGGATTAGAACCCAGATAAGGACCACCAGGGACCAGTTGACCTCAGAGACTCACCTGAGCTTCGGATCATGTCTTGTATTCATAATATCTGTGTGTAATAACTGCAGCACTGAGACTCCATTAAACACAATGTTTGGTTCTGATTCCGTTGTCATGACAACGAACACAAAGACGAATCAAAGACAGCAGCTGAACAGGAAGTCGACCTCGAACAGCCGCTGACTCCAGAGGATCAGGCGTGAAGGAGACACTGAGACGTCTTCACACAAAAAAACAGAAGAAGAAATTATTTTATGTTTCCTGCAGCAGGGCGGGAACGCCAAGGGGGGGGGGGGGGGGGGGGCTTGTGTCTGCGGTTCTTTGAGCAGTTTAACAGGCGTGAACGAGCCTCAGAAAGTGTTTATGAGCTGAATTTTACAAGATTAAAACAAGGCTTTGAAGAGGGGGGAGGGGTAATAACGGGGGGGTCTGAAGTTTAATCAGCAGAGTCTCTGAGAGGAGAAACAGAAACAGAATCAGGGAGGATCCTTTTCTTCTTCTGCGACTGTCTGAGACTGAAACAAAGTCCAGCACGAAGTCGTCTGATCCTTTACTGTAGGAACAGAACTACAGCTACACTGTTAGCACAACACACCCAAAGTGCTCACGATTCACAATACCTGTGATTGTGTCGTCTTTATTCATGTGTTCACTTTAACAACTTCATAAACGGACGCTGACACTTTAACCTGAAAGAATACTAATGATGCATTTATATCTGTCTGATACAACCTGCTGGACTCTGAACCCACCTGACACCCAGACCGGAACTGACCTGAGACCAGGACCTGAACCAACCTGAGAACAGAACCTGAATCCACTTGATACTTTGACCTGAACTGACCTGAGACCAGGACCTGAACCAACCTGAGAACAGAACCTGAACCGATCACTTCCTGCAGAACCGAACCCAACCGTCTGACTGGTTCTGGTCCAGTTTAAGGACTCATATCTGGCCCAGGACCGCGTCTTGGTCACAGGCTGTAAGTTATAAACACATCAGAAGATCTGGACCGGTTCTGATCCGGTCTCTGAAGACGAAGTGGGTTAGTTTGGTGTGAGGACCAGTCCTGAAGAAGAACAATGAAGAGATGTCGCTCCTCCTCTGACATCATCACATGACATCACATGACATCATCACACGTGAAACAAAAGTTCACATCCTGGTTCCGAAGGTTCTGAAGGTTCTAAACTCGACTCTTGTGTTTGTTGTGTAAAACGTCCTGGAGGTTCAGTGGTTCAAACACCAGAGTCACAGGTTCGATTCACATGTTCACTGCAGCGTCTACAGTGTACTGTCCCTGTGTACAGGCTGCTGCTCTGCTGTGTGCCTGCTCACTGAGCACTTTGACTCTGTGGTACTTTTACTGCTCACGTTGTAGAACTCACGTCAGTGTCCTCGATGAGGAGGAGCCTCATCACACAGTTTAAAACTCAACGTTCATTTATTCTACAAAGTACCACAGATCAGGAAGTAACACATGTACACAAAGAAAACACAGTACATGTACACGAAGTACACACAGTACACAAATGTTTGGCTTCTCTCTGCTGTTGTAACAGACGTTTATAAAAACCTGCACACACACACACACACACACCCTTCAACAGCAGCGAGGCGTTCGTGTGCTGCAGGAAACTGAAGCGTCTCTGTGAGGGGACTTAAAGAGAGAGAGAGTCTCAGTCTGTGTCTCTCTACCACTGATCTGATTCCTGCAGCGCTAATTAAATCACAGCACAATTAACGAGTCAGCTGTCAATCAAAGCCTGATCAGAGAGAGAGAGGGGGAGAGAGACATGCGCCAGAGAGAGAGAGAGACATGCAGCAGAGAGAGAGACACTTACTTCATCCAGAAACAGTCCGTCGTTCTTTCATTCCTCCAAAAACAGAAGCTGCACACCGGGCAAGAGAGAGAGAGAGAGAGAGAGAGAGAGGGGACGAACGACAACGAGAGGCAGATGGAAGAGAGAGAGAGGGGGGATGACAGGAGAGAGAGGAAGGGCGAGCGAGCAAGCGAGCAGCCGGCTGGATGGCTGTAATCCCATTATTGTGAACGACACATTGTTCTGAGAGAGAGAGGGCGAGAGACACTCACAGAGAGAGAGAGAGAGAGAGAGAGAGAGAGAGAGAGAGAGAGAGAGACATTCACAGAGAGAGAGAGTCCCAGAGGGGATAGAGAGGGGTGGGGCTTAGTTGAAAACACAGAGGTGTGGGTGGAGCTACAGGGGGCGTGGTCAGACTCATCAATATTTCATTAGTGTGAAGGCGGCGTGAAGTTAGACAGTGAATTTATGGCTCTCATGAAACTCACCACACCCGTCTCACTGTCAGACCATCTCACTGTCTGACTGTCTGACTGTCTGACTGTCTGACTGTCTGTCTGACCGTCTCTGTGTGTGTGTGTGTGTGTGTGTGTGTGTGTGTGCGTGTGTGTGATGGTCAATGCCACGTTTTTTACACCAATAATCTGCAGAATCATCGATATTGACAACTACCTGCAGCTCCACATGAGAGCCACCTGTCTCCTGTTTCACCTGTCTCACTGTAATCATCATCATCAGAGGACACGAGTATGTGTGTGTGTGTGTGTGTGTGTGCGTGTGTGTGTGTGTGTGTGTGTGTGTGTGTGTCTGCAGGATGTCCCTCAGCTGATCGTCTCTTTGATTCTCCTCCATCAGCTGCTGCTGTGGGCGGGTCATTAATCCCACTGTGAGCCCCAGTGCATCATGGGAGGCAGCTGCAGAGGAAGGAGCTTCTCCTTCTTCTCTCCATAACAACCAGACTCACAGTCATCACTTATTGATCAGCTGTGTGATCAGTCATTGATCAGCTGTGAGTACTTCAGTGAATCCTCCATCAGATCCATCGTTCATCAGCCCACAAACACCAGCTGGTTTCAGGTGAGTGATCAGGTGAGGGTTATTACAGTTCTTACCCATTTTAAACACACTATGCTCACACTGCTCAAAGCACATTGTTCCCACTCTAATATCACTGTAAAGTTTTGCACACCTTGTTCACCTAGAAACACTGGCCTTCAAAATGCAACAGCCTGATCACCAATTAGTCGCACTCATGTTGCACCTGTGCAAACTCAAATGGAAGAACATGTCAGTCATGTGTCAGAGTAGAAAAGAGGCCTCAGGTGAGTCATACAGGTGTTAGGCAAGAAGGCGGAGCTCAACACTTCGTAATGCAGTAACCAATAAATATTTCTTCTGTTACCTTTTTGTATCAGTGCACTGATTTTCTGCATGAACATGCAGCGCTGCAAATGCTTCAGGGCCAAAAACGCGACACTTCACCAAAAGGAGAAAAGGAAATTATTTCCACACACTTGTAGTTTAAATAAGTAACATGGCCTCATGAAGCCAAAACATACATGAACATTTTCATGGTCGTGTTCTCAATTGATCACATCAGTGTTTATTTGCTGCTCTGTAGGACATGAACATATAATAGTTTATAATCGTATTGTTTTGGAGAGAACATGGTGCTGAACGCTGCGTTTCATTCTGTGCAGGTTTGTGAGTTTGGACAAAGTAGTGACGACTTTCACTTCCTGTTTAGAGTTTGTGTACATGTGTTTAAACGTAACGGACACCGTCTCAGATCCGATGTGAGTAAGTGAGTAAAATATCTCAGTCAAACTTGTCCGAGTGAGACTCTGTCTGCACAACACTTCTCTGCTCATCGTCATTGTGTGTGTGTGTGTTTGTGTGTGTGTGTGTGTGTGTGTGTGTTCAGCATCATCTTATCTGTGACACACACGCTGCTGGTAAAATGTGTGTGTGACCATACATTCATGATTTCATTCATGTGTGTGTGTGATTAATATTACATGAGGGTCCTAAAGAGAAGTGGACACACACCCCCAGCTGAGCTCTCTGTGTCTCTCTCTCTCTCTCTCACACACACACACACACACACACACACACACACACAGGGTCACATGCACCACTGCACACACATCAATCAAACACACAAAGAGAAAACACACAGCCTGAGGTCAGTGTGTGTGTGTGTGTGTGTGTGTGTGTGTGAGAGAGACAGAGCTCAGCTGGGCGGGTGTGTCCACTAAGTAAATGTTCATTAAAATGTAAACTAACCAATCACAGCTCTCTGTCTCTATGATGTCACAGATAAACATGTTTCAGGTGATTCAGCTAAAACTGTTCTCTGACACAGGTGAACGTCTGAATCTTATCTCTGAATGAAGAGATAACTGCTAATTAAATTAGCCTACATTAGCATGTCGAGCTAACAGTCTGTCTGAAATCATTACACCTGGAGCCTGTCCTGATCTCTGACCACTGAAACCTATTTTAAGTAAATCGGATGATTTATGTTGTTCAAAGGTCTAATCTCGAAGATCTCCGTTTCGTTCTCTTTGGCGG
>NW_027211716.1:597500-610000 GCF_022749685.1 Semicossyphus pulcher | reverse complement strand
GATGAAGACTGTTTAAAATAATCTCAAACTCTCCTACATTAACGAGCCTGAAGAGGAGGTCAAAGGTCAACAGGAATATAAACAAAGTACAGTATTTGTACTTCAATCCATCTGATCACAACACCAGATCTGATCTCGGTCTATCTGAACCAAGCTCCGACAGCTACAAACACTCGCTGTGATGGAGGTGATACAGGCAAACAAGGCTGTTACCATGGTTACACAGTGTAAACTGGTTCATCTCTTCCTCTGACAGGAAATGAACCAGTTTAATGTTTTACATTTAAACCTTTATCAGTGAGTCCAAACTGAACGAGTGAGTGAGCGTGTGAACGGATCGTTCCTTTATTCACTCTTCATCAGCCAGCTGTCTGCAGGTCGCCTGTGAGGTCAAGCAATGAATCACTTCCTGTTTGTGGACCGCAGCTTTAAGGCGTTAATGAGCAGCGAGGAGTGAACAGCTGATCAATCACTGCACGTGCTGATCGATGGTCAAGTCTCTCACACACACCTGTGCTCGTTCACACAGCAGCTGCTTCCTGTTTATCAGCTGCCCATACCTGCCATTCAAAACCACACGCACTCACACGCACACACACGCACACACACACATACACACACACACACACACACAAACACAGACACACACACACACACACACACACACACAAACACGCACAGACACACACACACACAAACACACAAACACAAACACGCACAGACACACACACACAAACACAAAAACGCACAGACACACAGACACACACACACACACACACACATGCAGAGACACAAAGAAACAAACCAGCTGAGGCTCGTCCTTGAGGACAAAAAACAACCCACCTCCCTTTCTGTCTGTCTGTCTGTCCAGGTGCACTCTGGGTAATGCTCCTGATTCCAATGCAACACATTTCAGGAGCAGCTCTCAGTTCAGACTGATCGACCAATCAGACGTCACCTCCTGTTTCTCTGATGATTAATCAGGTTTGTTTTTGCTGCGTCTTCAACACGGAGACATGTGACCACAAACATTCAGGAAGTCACGTGTGTCAGTACTAACTCTGTAGTGAGTGAAGTATTGTAACCAATAAAAGTGACCTAAAGTTTCCCACAATGCAT
The DNA here is from genome assembly GCF_022749685.1 of Semicossyphus pulcher. Lineage (NCBI taxonomy): Eukaryota > Metazoa > Chordata > Actinopteri > Labriformes > Labridae > Semicossyphus > Semicossyphus pulcher. The sequence goes on along the minus strand of NW_027211716.1, from coordinate 608,881 downwards.
TGTGAACAGTGACATCGTCTGAAAGGGTTTTTATTTTGCAGCTCACTTCATTCTCCATTTTCATACGGCGGCAAACACGTTCAAAGGTTATAAAGTCGTCCTGATGTGTTTAATGTTTGTTAATTATACATATTAATCACTCATTAGCTACAAGCTAAGTCACAACAGCTAACATAAGCATTCCATAAAGTTTAAGCTAAGTGTTTGTGTGTTACTGTGTTACTGTGTGTGTGTCAGTATTTCTCTTTGATGCATCATCAGAGACTCATCAGCAAATATTCTGGCTGGAACCTGGTCATCAAAATTGACGACCAGCTAACCTCTAAGGTTCACATGGCCTTGATTGTTCGGTCATGTTGATTTGCCCTGTACAACATCAGGAAGATCAGACCCTACCTGTCAGAGCATGCAACACACCTGCTGGTACAGGCTCTCGTGATATCGCGCATTCACTACTTCAGCTTTCTACTCGCAGGGTTAGGGTTAGGGTCAGGTGGTCATCACATGTTTACATCACACGTTCACATCGCACATTCACTGCACACATTCACATCGCACATTCACTGCACATGTTCACATCACACATTCACTGCACATGTTCACATCGCACATTCACTGCACATGTTCACATCACACATTCACTGCACATCACACATTTACAACACATGTTCACATCACACATTCACTGCACATGTTCACATCGCACATTCACAACACATGTTCACATCACACATTTACAACACATGTTCACATCACACATTCACTGCACATGTTCACATCGCACATTCACTGCACATCACACATTTACAACACATGTTCACATCACACATTCACTGCACATGTTCACATCACACATTCACTGCATATGTTCACATCGCACATTCACAACACATGTTCACATCACAAATTTACAACACATGTTCACATCACACATTCACTGCACATGTTCACATCGCACATTCACTGCACATGTTCACATCGCACATTCACTGCACATCACACATTCACTGCACATGTTTACATCACACATTCACTGCACATGTTCACATCACACATTCACTGCACATGTTCACATCGCACATTCACTGCACATCACACATTTACAACACATGTTCACATCACACATTCACTGCACATGTTCACATCGCACATTCACAACACATGTTCACATCACACATTTACAACACATGTTCACATCACACATTCACTGCACATGTTCACATCGCACATTCACTGCACATCACACATTTACAACACATGTTCACATCACACATTCACTGCACATGTTCACATCACACATTCACTGCACATGTTCACATCGCACATTCACTGCACATGTTCACATCACACATTCACTGCACATGTTCACATCGCACATTCACAACACATGTTCACATCACACATTTACTGCACATGTTCACATCACACATTCACTGCACATGTTCACATCGCACATTCACTGCACATCACACATTTACAACACATGTTCACATCACACATTCACTGCACATGTTCACATCACACATTCACTGCACATGTTCACATCGCACATTCACAACACATGTTCACATCACACATTTACAACACATGTTCACATCACACATTCACTGCACATGTTCACATCGCACATTCACTGCACATGTTCACATCGCACATTCACAACACATGTTTACATCACACATTCACTGCACATCACACATTCACTGCACATGTTCACATCACACATTCACTGCACATGTTCACATCGCACATTCACTGCACATCACACATTTACAACACATGTTCACATCACACATTCACTGCACATGTTCACATCACACATTCACTGCACATGTTCACATCGCACATTCACTGCACATGTTCACATCGCACATTCACTGCACATGTTCACATCGCACATTCACAACACATGTTCACATCGCACATTCACTGCACATGTTCACATCACACATTCACTGCACATGTTCACATCGCACATTCACTGCACATGTTCACATCGCACATTCACAACACATGTTCACATCGCACATTCACTGCACATGTTCACATCGCACATTCACAACACATGTTCACATCGCACATTCACTGCACATGTTCACATCGCACATTCACAACACATGTTTACATCACACATTCACTGCACATGTTCACATCGCACATTCACTGCACATGTTCACATCGCACATTCACAACACATGTTCACATCGCACATTCACTGCACATGTTCACATCGCACATTCACAACACATGTTTACATCACACATTCACTGCACATGTTCACATCACACATTCACTGCACATGTTCACATCGCACATTCACAACACATGTTCACATCACACATTCACTGCACATGTTCACATCGCACATTCACTGCACATCACACATTCACAACACATGTTCACATCACACATTCACTGCACATGTTCACATCGCACATTCACAACACATGTTTACATCACACATTCACTGCACATGTTCACATCGCACATTCACTGCACATCACACATTCACAACACATGTTCACATCACACATTCACTGCACATGTTCACATCGCACATTCACTGCACATGTTCACATCACACATTCACAACACATGTTCACATCGCACATTCACAACACATGTTTACATCACACATTCACTGCACACGTTCACGTCACACATTCACTGCACACGTCCACGTCACACATTCACTGCACACGTTCACATCACACATTCACTGCACACGTCCACGTCACACATTCACTGCACATCACACATTCACAACACATGTTCACATCACACATTCACTGCACATGTTCACATCGCACATTCACTGCACATGTTCACATCGCACATTCACAACACATGTTTACATCACACATTTACAACACACGTCCACGTCACATATTCACTGCACACGTCCACGTCACACATTCACTGCACACGTCCACGTCACACATTCACTGCACACGTTCACATCACACATTCACTGCACACGTTCACATTACACATTCACTGCACATGTTCACATCCCACATTCACTGCACATCACACATTCACTGCACACGTTCACATCACACATTCACTGCACACGTTCACATTACACATTCACTGCACACGTTCACATCGCACATTCACTGCACATCACACATTCACTGCACATGTTCATATCGCACATTCACTGCACATCACACATTCACTGCACATGTTCATATCGCACATTCACTGCACATCACACATTCACTGCACATGTTCACATCGCACATTCACTGCACATATTCATATCACATTCACTGCACATCACACATTCACTGCACATGTTCACATTGCACATTCACTGCACATCACACATTCACTGCACATGTTCATATCGCACATTCACTGCACATCGCACATTCACTGCACATCGCACATTCACTGCACATGTTCACATCGCACATTCACTGCACATCACACATTCACTGCACATGTTCATATCGCACATTCACTGCACATCACACATTCACTGCACATGTTCACATCGCACATTCACTGCACATGTTCACATCACACATTCACTGCACATGTTCACATCGCACATTCACTGCACATCACACATTCATTACACTCGTTAATATCGCGTGTTCACTGCACATCAATAGACAAATGTTTCTGATCTTTTTGAATCAAACTCAGTTTTTTGTATAAAAATAAAACTGAAGCCCCCAAATAGGCCACCAGTCGTTTAATCCCCATTGAACCTGACCTTGAAACACACACACACACAAACACACCATGCGCACACACACACACACACACACACAGTAGATTAGGCGGGCTGCCTTAATTCACTAATCTGTGGAGTTAATCTGGTGGATGTAACTCTGCAAACTGAGACATTATAGAGCTGTAATCTGCATATATGGAACACACACACACACACACACACACGCACACACACACAGCCATATGCACAGCACTCACAGATTTGTTACAGGTTTTTCCTCCTCGTGTATCTGCAGACGGAAACAGATCCAAAGACCTGAACACACCTGAACACACCTGAACAGACACTGATGGTTACACGCATCACTTCCTGCTCCACATCCTTTAGAGCACAGTGCTGATAAACTACATATTTATAGAGAGAAGAAGAAGTTTGTATTTTATATTCAGTAACAGGTGAAATTACCTGACAGGTTTCTGTGTCCTGATGAAGCCAGATGTTTTGATCTCAGATCTGATTAAACACCTGATTTTGTTTCTCTTATTATGAACAGTCGTTTAAAGAACACAGCGAGCCTTATCTGAAACATCACGTCGATTCAGATTTACATTCATATATTATTTTAATGAAGGAAATCATCTGAACGTGATTCTTTTATTTCTTTTATCTTGTTACAGAAAAGTGGAAACACGAGCTGTGTGTGTGTGTGTGTGTGTGAGTGTGTGTGTGTGTGAGTGAGTGAGTGTGTGTGTGAGTGTGAGTGTGTGTGTGTGTGTGTGAGTGAGTGAGTGTGTGTGAGTGTGAGTGTGTGTGTGTGTGTGTGTGTGTGTGTGTGTGTGTGTGTGTGAGTGTGTGTGTGTGTGTGTGAGTGTGTGAGTGAGTGAGTGAGTGTGTGTGTGAGTGTGAGTGTGTGTGTGTGTGTGTGTGTGAGTGTGAGTGTGTGTGTGTGTGTGTGTGTGAGTGAGTGAGTGTGTGCGTGTGCGTGTGCGAGTGTGTGTGTGTGTGTGTGTGTGTGCGTGTGCGTGCATGTGTTTCTAAGTTGGGGGTGTAACAGATGCCGATGACTGAAGACAGCTGCACTCCAAGATATCAATTATACACACACACACACACACACACACTCTCTCTCTCTCTCTCTCTCTCTCTGTCAGTGTATAATCGTCAGTGTGATGCAGTGACACCACATTATTCAACAGTCAGTAATCTGAAGGGGGGGCTCAAAGGAACAGTCCAACAGTCTGATGTGATGAAACATGTTTGTTTTTCATCCTTATTTATTCATTATTTGTTTATCATTTCTTTATTCTTTGTTTATCATTTATTTATTGTTTGCTTATTTATTTGTTTTGTTATTTATTCATTATTTGTTTATATGTCTTTATTCTTTGTTTATTCTTTATTTATTCTTTGTTCATTATTTGTTTATTATTGTTGTGAAGTGACTTTGCCTTTAATTATCAAAACACTTTCAACAAAAGTCAACTTGACTTGATGTCAGTTTAGCCTAGCTTAGCACAAAGACCAGCAGCAGGGTATTAGTTAGCCTAGCTTAGCTTTAGTCTTTGTTGACCACGTCACTTCCTGTGTTCTGCTCGGCTGTTTGGAGGTCGATCTCTCCCTTCAGCTCAAACTCTGACTCTATAATGTTATTGTTTCCTCGTGATGACACGTCTCCTCAGCCAATCACACTGCAGCACATCACGACACTTTAACCACCTTAATCTTAATTTATTTATTTACCTCTTTTTCATTTTATTGATCCCAACCTTTTTTTTTTTTTTAATCTCTCTTCCTCTGATGTGATGTCGTCTTTTTATTTATTTATTTATTTATTATAACCTTTTATGGTCTTTCATTGCTTTTATTTTTATTTAATTATTTCATTTATTTTTCTCTTAATTTGCATTGCTTATTGCTCGAAATGCATCTGTTCTTGTTTTGTCAATTTTTCTTCTTTTGAACACCCTCAGCTTGGCCTCATAGTTGAAAGTTCCTTAAATCTGTTTTGTATTCCGTAATCCTCCTGAGTTCCTCCCTTTGCTTTGTCTGTCAAAGCACTTTGTAAACATTCTGTTTTTAAAGGTGCTATATAAATACATTTATTATATTATTATTATTATTATAACCAGAGATCAGCTGATTCTCACACTGAACCTGCTCTCTGTTCAATGATCAATAAACAGATCACATTCAGACTGTTACACATGCACAGTTAGAGACACACAGGCAGGCAGACAGGCAGGCAGACAGACAGGAAGTAGAGAGGAAGGAAGAGGAAGAGGCGTTCAGCAGCAGGAAATAGAAACAGTAATCACAGCTCACAGGAGGAACTTCCTGCTTCATCACAAACAGCAGGACAGTTTCTGTCTTTCAGAGGTCAACGATCAGCTGACCAAACTACGGCTGCACTGATCCGTCATTTAGGCTCGTCAAATTACTGATCCAACATGGAACACAGAGAGAGCGTAACATGTGATGATGAGGTCACAGTGAGTGACAGCTGGAAGTAGGGCTGGGCGATATGGCCTAAAAACAAAATACAAACATTCACACCAAACCCACTTTTATTTTTTTTCTTTCTTTAAAACAAACTAAAAAAGATGAAGGAATTATTTCAAATACATTTTGTTTTTTTGAAATTGAAATTCCCAACAGGGATTAAAAAAGTGTAAACCTAACTTTAACCAAACTTCACTTTCAGACAGGCATATTGCAACACTTACCTACACCTTCTCTTTAATCCACGGTGTTGATATTACCTTAATGATTGGCTGAAATACCACCGAACACACAGTCGCCCAATTAAACTCAATTGACTTTTTCAGAGCTCGGTGTTTTTTCGCATTTAAAAACACAACAGACGTTACAGTCAATCATTTAAGAAGAAGCTTCTTCTACTGAATCATGAAGACATAAAAGACAAGAAGCGCTTATGAACTGTAGACTTCAGCCCCTACAGAGAAGACTTGTATGGTTTTTAAACTGTACATTGCCGTAGATCACATTACAATGAGCAGTGCGCGCTCCAACAAGGTGCATGCAATTCTAGACGGGCATGCTTTTCACGGCACAACACCGGCCCCATCTTGTCATATGGGAGACGATAGGAAAGTGATGCCGCTCATGTTACCTGCTTCATAGCAGGTGTCTCAGGGCTGTAGCCATCTTGTGCAGCTTGAGGCGCCACACAGTTCTCTTACTCGGCTGCGAGCCTCTGTTTGAGATGTGGGAATAAGTATCCAGCTCTAGCTATAAGAGACACAAACTGACTTCAGTGTGTCCACCCCGACACTCTGTGCTGTCAGTAAAGTTTTCTTTCATCCTTTGAATGACCTCGCCCTCTTTTTGAAGCTTCATCCTGTCGTTTTGTTGCTCCTTGTTCACAGGCTGTTTAAAGAACTCGGACTGTCATTAACACTGCTCATCCCAAGCCTTTCAAATAGTTCATTTAAATTCACTGCTATTGTTTAGCCGGTCTTTGTCAGCAAAGCTTTTTAATAAAGCTTCAGACTGCTTCACCTCAAAGGTCGTTTAAAAACACCCAGGAGGCCCTGATGGCACCACAGCAACTACTGTCACTTAAACGAAGAGAGTCCTGGTTAATCCTGGTTAGTCTTGGTTAGTCCTATTAGTCCTGGTTAGTCCTGGTTACGTGGCCCACAGAGCAAGCAGCCTCCTCATCTCGTACCACTCTTAGATATAACTAAACTTAAATATAGAGCTTTAGTTTGGTCATGTGACCGTGGAGGTCTGCAGGTGTGAACCGGCCTCTATCTTTAAATGAGTCCAAACATCAGCGACATCATGGTACTGTTTCTAAACAACACTGTGATTGGTCAGTTTGACTGTCAATCAAAATTAAGGGATGAAATATAACATGTTCATCAACATAAACATTATCCTGTAGCGGATCTACACTCACAGACTACATTACCCAGAATGCTGCTGTCAATAAAGCTGATTCAAACATACAGGAAGTGTGCTTGTTGACTGGTTCTGACTAGTTCTGTGTGACTGGTTCTGTCTGGTTCTGACTGACTGGTTATGTGTGACTGGTTCTGACTGACTGGTTCTGTGTGACTGGTTCTGACTGGTACTGACAGGTACTGACAGGTTCTGACTAACTGGTTCTGTGTGACTAGTTCTGACTGGTACTGACAGGTTCTGTGTGACTGGTTCTGTATGACTGGTTCTGTTTGACTGGTTCTGACTGAGTGGTTCTGTGTGACTGGTTCCGACTGACTGGTTCTGATTGACTGGTTCTGACTGACTGGTTCTGTGTGACTGGTTCTGACTGACTGGTTCTGTGTGACTGGTTCCGACTGGTACTGACTGGTTCTGTATGACTGGTTCTGACTGACTGGTTCTGTGTGACTCGTTCTGTGTGACTGATTCCGACTAACTGGTTCTGTGTGACTGGTTCTAAATGACTGGTTCCAATTGACTGGTTCTGACTGACTGGTTCTGTGTGACTGGTTCTGTGTGACTGGTTCTGACTGGTACTGTTTCGGGTCTTCAGGCGTTCTGTCTTTACTTTAACATCAAAGAGAATATTTCATCACACTCGATTACAAACACACACACACACACGAGTTGGTTTTACTATCATTCTGAGGTCCTCCTTATATTGCCGTCAGCTACACTCCTCATAACCACGGTTACCTTGACTGTCTCCATGGAAACCCCGACCATCAGAGGGACACGCCTGACTTTGACCATGAACACGTTTTATTCTCTTGACTCAGAAGAAACGTACTGAAACCTCTAAAGTCCCAAGCCCTGCAGTTCCTCTGGTGTCCACTTGAGGCTGCCTCCAGCAGTGAGTCAGTCCCCATAGAGCCCCATGTTAAACTTTACAGCAGAAATAAACATGTTTACAGCCTGGTACAAAAAACAGTTTGGGTCTCTATAGCTCATTTCTCTCTTCATGACAACTGTACGGGGAGAATCTTTATACAGCTCACCTGTTTACATTATATTAAGGCTGAAAGTGATGCATCATTAGGGGCGTGGCCTCTTTGAGTGACAGGTGTACGGGGAGAATCTTTATACAACTCACCTGTTTACATGATACCTGCTGTCTGCTAGGTGTCACCTCAGCTAATTCAGTCACTGAACTTAACCTCTTGTCCAAATGTGGTCACTTCTGGCTTGAAAAAAACAACATGGTGACCAAATGCTTCAAAAAGACGTTGACATGCAACAGGAGAGGTCACCATGACGATGGTAGGGATGTTTAAAACAACAATTTTGCCGATGCTGATGTTTTTTTCAATAACTGTAATTTTTATAATTATTAATGCCGTCTGGATAATCAGAATCAGGTTTGTTGCCTAGTAGGTTCACACATACAAGGAATTTGTTTTGGTGGTTTTGATGCAGAACAATTAACACAGAACTAGAATCAAAATTAGTAAAAGACTTAAATAGAATAAAATAAAAAAAATAGGCGATAAGAATAAAAATATTAAAAGCAATACGTATCATAGAAAATATGTACAACAGGTGTGATTAAGAACTGTACAGGTGTGCAGGATATTAGTGAGTGCAAGTATAAGTATAAAATTAACATTAAAAATAGTGCAGAGAACAGACAATATAAAGTCCAGTGTGCGTTAATGTAACGCATAGTCTGAATTGGAGTGTTGAACATTCGTGGAATGTTGAGTAACTGAGGGGCTGGATGAGAGTCCATGTCACGTGAGGGGGTGGGGTTAATTAATTAATGTATTCAGGCCTTCATCTCACTCTCACTCTTTGAGAGAGCATTAATTCAATCTTTCAAATTCCCAAAACATCTTTTAATTGAAACTTCACTTCGCCTCTTCAGCCTGAATCACCTGCTCACAGTGCAGACATGTTTCAGTGCTCACATAGCCGAACAAAGATCTTTCTGAAAACATAAACACTTCATGTTACAATTAAATTTACTGCACGATTAAAGCAGTTTAATAATAAAAACATCGGCGCGTGCCACCTTATCTGCCGACGGGCCGATGTCAGTCAATGCGGCCAATATGGACCGATTTCGATTAGTAATTGATATTAAAATCCTTCATCAACAGACGATCTTCCCTGTTGATCTTCTGATTATACTTCAGATTGCTCTCCTTCAGTTTATTTTACAAACAGTCTGTAATGAAGCTCAGACTTTGAGACACACTAAAACATCTGATCATCGTCCTCCACATTAAAAGTCTCTGATTTTAAAACGTACTTTCACAATAAAAGCATCTGCTTTTTTTCATAAACTGTAATTAAATCTGTTAAAGTTCCTGCAGCAACACACACACACCATCCTGTCTGTCTGCCTGGCAGTGAGACAGCTGGTTAGCAGTGTGTGTGTATGCGTGTGTGTGTGTGTCTCCACAGGGAGCGATCGAGAGAAACCAGCTTCTTTATGGATTATTAATGTCACCTCCAGCTACACAGGCGGTGTGTGTGTGTGATCTGACACACACAGGGGAGGAGGGGGAGGTGTGTGTGTGTGTGTGTGTGTGTGTGTGTGTGTGTGTGTTGGGGGGGGGGGGGTGTATTCGAGGGATGGGGGTGGTGTGTTCAATGTTCAGGGGCTCTCAGCAGTTGGTGCGATCAAGGACGCTTCATTCACACTCCACTCAACAGCGTGTGTGTGTGTGTGTAATCTGTGTGGAGGCCACGCCTTAATCCTGGATCAACAATAGACCCCCACCCTGCCCACAGCCCCCCCCCCCCCACTTGTCTTTGTGAGTTTCTTGTTTGCCCCCCATCCTGTCAGTCCAGGTTCAGGGCGTCACTGGATATCAAACACTGAAGAGTTAAAACAAAGAGAGTCTGTTCCTCTGGAGCAGGTTGACACGGTACACTGGGAGTACACTGGGAGTATACTGGGAGTACACTGGGAGTACACTGGGAGTATACTGGGAGAATACTGGGAGTATACTGGGAGTACACTGGGAGAATACTGGGAGTACACTGGGAGTATACTGGGAGTACACTGGGAGTACACTGGGAATATACTGGGAGTACACCGGGAGTACACTGGGAGTATACTGGGAGTCCCCTGGGAGTACACTGGGAGTACACTGGGAGTATACTAGGGTACACTGGGAGTACACTGGGAATATACTAGGGTACACTGGGAGTACACTGGGAATATACTGGGAGTACACTGGAAGTACACTGGGAGTACACTTGGAGTACAATGGGAGTACACTTGGAGTACACTGGGAATATACTGGGAGTACACTGGGAGTACACTGGGAGTACACTGGGAATATACTGGAAGTACACTGGGAGTACACTTGGAGTACACTGGGAGTACACTTGGAGTACACTGGGAGTATACTGGGAGTACACTGGGAGTATACTGGGAGTATGTCATCAATTATAAACATGTGATCACACCTGGTGGTCAGGTGAAGTACTTTTACATGAAAGATGTTTTAGTGAAGAACGAGAACTCAATGAAAAGATAAAAGTGACACCAATAATCATGGTGATGGTGATTATAGTTTGATGTGACATATGAAATGTTGTTATGATATGGTAGCATGACTTTGCTGATGACATCATCAGTTTGGTGAGTGACGTCATTAAACTGTACAGTGAAAATGACATTTATATACACTACCAGTCAAAAGTTTGGACACACTTTCCTGTGTCCAAACTTTTGACTGGTAGTGTATACTGTACATAATATAGCAAAAATAAC
>NW_027211716.1:532500-592500 GCF_022749685.1 Semicossyphus pulcher | reverse complement strand
TCCTCTAAGAACTCAAGAACATGGCCTGCCACTGCCTCTGCACGCTTGTCTCCACTTACGTCATGAAACTTGAAGAACCTCTCCTTCGCACCACTGTCAGAAGCATAACGCAGGACATAAGACATCTGAGCGGTATTACTGATGTCAGTTGTCTCATCGACCATAATGGAAACAAATCCTTCATGGCTTCAGTTATTACGTCTGCAACTGACTGTATCAGGTCGTTCTGAATTTAGCTTGACGTGCCCACGAATACAGTAGCAGTATCAAGATGACGCCGGAGGGGGGTGTCGTATTCAGACAAAAACTCCAGCATCTCCAAGTAGTTCCCTTTATTCACAGAATCTTTGCCCTGATCGTGTCCTCTAAATGCAAGCTCCTGCTTCCCCAGAAACACAACGATGTTGATGAGACGCTTCAATATCTCTCTGTTCTGCCTGACCTGGTTGTTGTGGGCCAGAATTTGGTTGCAGCGCTGCTCATCCAGTTGAAGGTCTACTCTGGTGTCCCCAAACGTTTTTAAGCTCACCGTAGCTTGCAGGTGTGAAGCAGAATTTTGGTGACAGTGGGCTGATTTCGTTTGGTTGGTAAGGCTAACAAATCCACGATTAGCCCAGGCAGATGACTTGTCAGTTGTAAAAAGCAGGCAACTCCAGCAATACAACCTATTAGTTTTCTTACAGCCAGTCATCCACGGGTAGCGTTGACAGTTGTCGATCTTGAAATGCCTTTCAACACTTCTCCCCTTTTCTGTCAATCCCAGTGCTGGAGTTGGCCTTCCATTTGGTATTATTAATTGTTTCTCTGCTAAAGACCGCCTTGAAAACGGCAATGCTATCAAGCTAGCCACAACATCGTTCTCGGCTGCCGTAGCCGCAGACATGGTGAGCTAGCTTCACTGCTTCGTGTACACTATGCGCAAGATAGCTCTGGGCCTAGAGCGATGATTTTTGGTCCAACCCACTATAAGTCAAAATGTGATTGGTTAATTTATCTGCCACTTTCTAAAAAAACCCATGCGACCATGGCCTTCTGTCCCAGTTGTGAATTCCTAGCCAATGAGCCAGCTAACCTTTTCTCAGACAACAACAAAAAATCTGATTGGACGACTCTACTGTCATGGTTTCAGGACAGTAACCCTTTCATTTCTGAAGCAAACTTGATAGAAAATGAGGCTAAAGTTAGAAGAGAATAATTATTAAATGAAAGAGATTAAATATAACATTTAAAATGCTGATAAATGTTAGGCCCTAAGGGCCCCCCTCTGGATTACTACATACCTAAAGTACACAACTTTGGGGGAAAGGGCATGTAAACTGAGCATGTGCAGAGTTTGTCTCCTACACAACTTCACTTAAAGACCTGAATACAATGGACACACACACACACACACAGGGTATAAGTTATCAATGAGCCACGTGATCAAACACATTAATTATTGTGTGTGTGTGTGTGTGTGCGTGCGTGCTGTCTATATGTGCGCGCGTATGTGTGTGTGTGTGAGGGGGGTACATAGTTATTGTCTTGATTGTTTTTGTTTGTGTTCTCAGAGGGTCACGTGACGTGATGCAGACTTCCCTCCAGTAAGGTGACTTCTACACTCCAGAAAAACACAGCGGTGTGTGTGTGTGTGTGTGTGTGTGTGTGCGCGTGTGTGTTGGAATGTCAGCTATTCAGTATGCGGCTGCGGGCTGAGCCGTGCCGTGCCAGGACAGGGACAGCCGACAGACCGTCTCTATTCAGAGTCACAAAACACTTCGGTGTTAAACTAAAGACTGATTTAAACCTTCACACTCAGCTGTTAACGTCACTATCAACCAACCAAACTCCTTTACACGAATCCCAACTTTTAAACCCACTGACTTCTGCCTCCGCGGCGGTGACTTAACGGCTGTGAGAATTAAAACCGCAAAAGCGACACAGAGGAGTGAAGATTAATCAAATAGTCAGAGCGGAAATAAAGAAGTACTCATCCCAGGTCCAAACACATGTTTAGTCTTTCCGCTTTTTTGTTTTTAAAAGAAGAAACCACAGAACATTTAAAACCGTCACATTTCTGAAAGGAGTCCGGCGCGCTGCTGTCAGACACGCCTGACTCACACACGCGCCTTCCTTCCTGCAGCAGCTGCAGCTCGCGACAAGTCAGAGCTTTTAAAAGGGGACCGTGTGATCCGGGTCAGACTCACCTGAGCTCGGCGGGGTCCAACGGGTCCGGAAAAAAATCCAGAAACCAGCAAAGAGTCCCGCAGACACAAGAACCTGTTCGATCCGCACCGTGAGCCGCACAACAGGTCCGACAGAGACCCCGCCCCGCTCCGTGCGGCGCCGGGAGGCTTTTCTGACGCTCCTCAGTCGAGCTGCTGCCCGGCTCAACTGCAGGGAATCGAACCGACAACCTGCCGCAGTGTTCGAGCTTGGCTCAGTGGGGTCAGAGATTTCCTCAAATGAAACTAATAATTGCTCTCATGTAGAGCTGAGACATTATGATTTTTTTTTGTCAGAGATGATCTGCACGTTTGTGACTAATGATTAATCGATCAGTCTGTAAGGTGTAAACAAACATTCAAACACTCTGTCGAACATTTAAAAACAAAAAATGTTATTTACAGAAACTCGTCAGAAACAAGAAGCTCAAACAAGTTTCACTTTTCTGCTCAACAAACCTTTTCATGATGATCAAAACATTCGATTAATCTTCTTTAGATGGATAACTCCATAAATCTTTGAACTCTGATGACGTCATTGTCACATATTTAAAATAAAAAAGACTGAAAAAATAAAATTCTATGAGATGATTGTGAAATTAATGTTTTACATTAATTACACGCAGCTCATGCGGCTGGTTATGTTTATAACTGATAGTACTAGTAAAGTACCACTACTTCTGAAAGTACTACAACATCTTAAAGTAGTACATCTTAAATTAATACTACATCTTGATAAAGTACAACATCTTAAAGTACCACTATTCTTGACACTACAGTCTCAGCACGTATCTCGTCCTGCCTTGCTGATGTCTCTAAATGGATGAAAGAACACCACCTTCAGCTCAACCTATCCAAGACTGAGCTCCTCGTCATCCCAGCCAGTCCCTCTGTGCAACCACAGATCAACATCCAGCTCGGACAAACTGAACTCAGACCCACTGAGTCTGCCTGGAACCTGGGTGTCACAATTTTCGACCAGCTAACCTTTAAGGTTCATGTGGCCTCGATTGCTCGGTCATGTCGATTTGTCCTGTACAACATCAGGAAGATCAGACACCACCTGTCAGAGCATGCAACACACCTGCTGGTACAGGCTCTTGTGATATCACGCATTGATTACTGCAACTCCCTCCTGACATCTTAAAGTAGTACAACATCTTAAAGTAATAAAACATCTTAAAGTAATACTACATCTTAAAGTAGTTCTACATCTTAAAGTAGTACAACATCTTAAAGTAGTTCTACATCTTAAAGTAATACTAAATAGTAAAGTAGTTCTACATCTTAAAGTAGTACAACATCTTAAAGTAGTTCTACATCTTAAAGCACTACATCTTAAAGTACAACATTATCAAGTACTGCATCCTCCTCTCTGTTTACTTCTGAAATCTGTTTACAAAACAAACAAAACTTAAGTCAGCCTCAACTGAAACAGCTGAACTCTTCTTCTCTGAGAGTTCAGGTAATTTTCTTCTTCTCTTCTGCTGCAAAAAGTTTATTTTCAAAATTTAATTATTTTTTACCTTTTGTTTTCTAAAGCAAAATTTCCAGAAATCCTCCCTTGACATCATCATCATCCTCCTGTGAGGGATATTGTATTCCATATACATCATATCATACAATATTATATATTACAATATAATTACATTTATATTTATATTATATTATACAGACACAGTATTTTAAATACATTATATATTATTGTTCACCGTATAATATATATTATAATATATAAATATAATAACATCATGTAATTATAATTAATATATTATTACATGTAATTATATACATTTAATTCTATTCATTAAATGAATTACAGTCATTGTGTTTTGTCGTTAATATTTTCATAAAGTTTTCCCTGAATTTCATCTTTAACTGCTGAATCAGAAAATTCAGCCTCATGTTTATTTGCTTTGTTCGTCCCCATTAACTGTAATGTTTGTATATTGATGTCGTCAATAAAGTTTAAAGAAAAAGTCTATATGTAAACGAAGCCAGCAGGGGACACGTTTCCCTGCAAGTGAACATGTAGTTCATTACTGCTGTGGTTATTTAGAGTTCCTCTCTCACAGGACAAACATCAGTAACTTCTCACAGCCCTGCTGTCGTTGTTTAAAAGGTATTTTGTACATCATTTGTGACACCCGAACTTCTGCCCTGGGGATCAATAAAGGATTACCTTATCTTATCTTAAGCATTTATTCCTGAATTTGTCAACAAAATTACATCATCGGAACTATTTTTCATGGTATAAGAAAATAATTACGTAGGGCAAGTGTATTTATGTTAAATGGCCTCTACAACAGAAAGGTTACTGTGGTTCTCTAAAGATCTCTCTGTATATAAGATAAAGTATTCTGGTATGAAAACCTGCACTTTTAATTTACAGAAGTATCCTGGATCATAAACACGCGGCTGACGTTTGTGACAAAACAAACCGCTTGAAAGATCGGTTCACAATTCAGCCAGTTATCAATATTTTAATTGTGCAAAGACTTCCTGCCGTCATAGATTGACATACATTCGGAGGCGCCGCTACCCCTCTCCAACATGGCCGCCGCGTCGAGTATTGCTCCTCCTGACATCATCATCATCCTCCCTCTGTGACATCATCCTCGACCTCTGACATCACAGTGTGTGTAAACATTAAACACGTGAAAAGTTTCCTGTAAAGTTTCATTTATTGACGGTCGGAGCAGCAGACGTGTTGATTATTGATTATAAACAATTTATTTTGAAATCAGAGAAGCAGCTTCAGTAAAAACATTGGATTGTAAAAACTATAAAAGATTTAAAAATCAGTCACATGATGTAATCACGACCTCTGACCTCTGGTCATGTGACTGATCAGATTCATGTTGAAGTAAAAATGTGTGTGGACATCTGCTGAACAGGAATTCACCATGTTTAACTATGAGCACTTCCTGTTTATAACCATGGAAACCCTCACCTGTTTCCTGCAGCGTTTACACCTGAATGTTGCACCTGTTTGAACATCAGCCTGATTAATGAGTCACTCACGATGTGTTCAAGGACTGGACAGAGCGTTGGACATCTGAGGTTTAAACTTTCAAGAGTCCATCAAACAGGAAGTGAGGTCACTGAGTTATTCTACAAATTAAAACAAAGATTGTTGAAAGTTTATCGAGGACGGCGACACTTTAAACATGTCGAATTTTAATAAAACTCAAATAAAGATTTATATTTAATTAATCGTCCACACCTGAACGTCTCTGATACACACTGATTTATGTTTATATGGCACATCGACCTGACAAGACGACCTGAACAGACTGCTCAGGTAAATATCATATTATTAATTGTGTGTGTTACACCCCCCCCCACCTCCTCCCCCTCTCTCTCCCCCAGCAGCACACACAGTTCGCTCAGCCTCTGTTGCATCTTGGGAATCCCCAACAGCTGATTCTCCAAACGCTGCTTCTCCTCCTGCAGGAAACAGGAAGCAGGAAACAGGAAGCATGTTGAGTTTAAATAAAGTTTCACTGAATCACTGCAGATACAAACAGCCCACAAGACCCCAGGAAGACAGCTGATTGGCTCAAGTGTCTCTGAAACACACACACACACACACACACACACACACACACACACACACACGTGCCTGAGGCGTGCTGTAGTGCTGCTGGTAACCATGGTAACCAGCAGGTTGTGGGTCAGCAGCTATTTTAACATGTTACAAACTGAAAGTGATTCACAGCAGAGATTGGAACATGAGCATCAAACAGGAAGTCTCTTGTTTCTACCAAACTAAAACTCTTCACGGGAACAGGAAGTGATGATGGACTGAAGGACTCACCTGCAGAGAGAGGCGGGTGGAGGCATCCAGAGGCTCAAACCTCCATCCTCCTTCTCCATCAAACTGCAGCAGGTGAGAGTGGTACTTCCTGTTAGGGGGGGTGAGGTGGGGTGAGGGGGTGGGAAAGACGACACAGAGGAGTCAGGGTGTGGCAGCTCAGAGGTCTGCTGCCCCCTGCAGGCAGAATGTGACATAACACCTGAACGATGTTTCACTTCAAACACACGAAACACTGAGTCAAGTGTGTGTGTGTGTGTGTACTGACCACAGGGAGGGTCTGTGTGTGATTGACAGCAAAGCTATCCCAGCATCCTTTGCAGCCTGGAAGATGTTTCCCTCCACATCGATGCTGACGGCGCTTGTACACTCGTCCAGTAGAGCGTAACGAGGTCTGGGCCAGACACGTTAACACACAACAGAGAGACAGACAGAGAGAGAGAGAGAGACAGACAGACAGACAGAGAGAGACAGACAGGTTCAGTCTCTGGTCTCAGCGGACTAAGGCTCTGTCTAATCGGGAACTAACAGATCACAGCTGAAGATTTGAACATCCAGGTGAGCTCAAACACAGTAAAGGTACACAGAGGTGTTACAGACGTGTGAGGGACGATCAGCTGTTCAGTCAGAAAACAGGAAGTGAATATTTACCGATGGTAGAACATGCGAGCCATCCCCATCCTCTGTTTCTCTCCTCCAGACAGGACGTCCTTCCAGTCACTGACCGACTCCCAGCCTGCACACACACAACAGTACTGTACTGCATATAGTACATATTGTACTACATATAGTACTACTACAGTACATATAGTACTACATATAATACTACATATAGTACATAAAGTACATACTGAGGCAGTACTGTCTGAGCAGTGGATCACAATAAGCTGAAATAATAATGTGGGCACTTATAAACTAATTTCTAGTGGCTGTTAAAGTCAGGACTCTGTGGTGCGTTCATGTGCTCACTGTAAACTGCAGTGTTTCTATCCCACTGACCTCCCTCTCTGTCCAGGATGTAGAGCAGGTGGACTGTCCCCAGGATCTCCTCCAGGTTTGAATCTGTGACTCCTTTCTGAACCATCTCCTCCACTGAGTCCGGATAGATCACCTGATCCCTGAGGGTCCCCTCGGACATGTAGGGCCTGCAGAGAACACAGGTCTACATCACTGCTGCAGGTCTACATCACTACTGCAGGTCTACATCACTGCTGCAGGTCTACATAACTACTGCAGGTCTACATCACCGCTGCAGGTCTACATCACCGCTGCAGGTCTACATCACTGCTGCAGGTCTACATCACTACTGCAGGTCTACATCATTACTACGGGTCTGCAGGTCTACATCACTACTACAGATCTACATCACTGCTGCAGGTCTACATCACTACTGCAGGTCTACATCATTACTACGGGTCTGCAGGTCTACATCACAACTACAGGTCTACATCACTACTACGGGTCTGCAGGACTACATAACTACTGCAGGTCTACATCACTACTACGGGTCTGCAGGACTACATCACTACTGCAGGTCTACGTCACAACTACAGGTCTACATCACTACTACGGGTCTGCAGGTCTACATCACTACTGCAGGTCTACGTCACAACTACAGGTCTACATCACTACTACGGGTCTGCAGGACTACATCACTACTACGGGTCTGCAGGACTACATCACTACTGCAGGTCTACATCACTACTACAGGTCTACATCACTACTGCAGGTCTACATCACTACTGCAGGTCTACATTACAACTACAGGTCTACATCACTACTACGGGTCTGCAGGACTACATCACTACTGCAGGTCTACATCACTACTGCAGGTCTACTAAAGGTCTACCTCACTACTACAGGTCTACCTCACTACTACAGGTCTACTACAGGTCTACTACAGGTCTACATCACTACTATAGGTCTACATCACTACTGCAGGTCTGCATCACTACTGCAGGTCTACATTACAACTACAGGTCTACATCACTACTACGGGTCTGCAGGAATACATCACTACTGCAGGTCTACATCACTACTGCAGGTCTACCTCACTACTACAGGTCTACATCACTACTACAGGTCTACTAAAGGTCTACCTCACTACTACAGGTCTACTACAGTTCTACATCACTACTATAGGTCTACATCACTACTGCAGGTCTAAATCACTACTACAGGACTAGAGGTACATTATCAGCCAGGATCAGACTGTGACTAAAACGGAGGCAGAAAGGGTCAGAACCCCGAAATACAGCTTCACCACAGAATGGATCAACACCAGTCCACCTGAGAAAGTCCTGCTTACGCTGTAGTATTAGTAGTATTAGTACCTCTGGGGGATGTAGAACATGTGCTGTGGTTCTGGACGGTACAGAACTCCTCCGTAGACGGGCCACAGTCCACTGAGGATCCTAAACAGAGAACTCTTCCCACAGCCATTTGGACCTGTGATCAACACGTTCATCCCTTCGTCCACCTGAGACACAAACACATCATCAACAAAGAGACAGACAGGAAACTGACAGACACAAACACATCATCAACAAAGAGACAGACAGGAAACTGACAGACAGAAGCAAAGTGCTTACTGCTTGTCGATCTGGAGACAGAGGAACAAAGGAGTTCTTTATAACTGAGTGGATCCAGACCCAATCTGATCGGGTTGATGTACTCCAGCTGTGAGTGAAGTCAAGACTCGATCAAGCACTGACTTTCGCTGTTTTTCTGCTGTGTTGGCACATGCTGCTGGCCCCCTAGTGGCACGCCATCAGCCACTTTTCAACCTTGCTGTCACTCAGTTAAGAAGCTCCTCAGCTGCAGGGCGTCAGGTGTGGATGGGATTCACCCTGAGATGCTGAAGGCTCTGGACTTTGTAGTGCTGTCTTGGCTAAAACACCTGTTCGATGTCACTGGGAGGTCTGGGACAGTGCCTGTGGAGTGTCAAACCGAGGTGGTTCTCATTTTAAAAAAGGGGGCTGGAGGTTGTTTACGACGTATCAACGTACTTAGACTTGTTTATGTCACCGTGTTGAGAGGAGGCTCCAGCCGATTGTGAAACCTCAGATTCAGAAGGAACCATGTGGATTCTGTCCAGGCCGTGGAACGCCAGACCAACTCTTTACCAAAGCAGGGCTTCTTAGGGTCATGGAAGTTTGCTCATCTGAAAGCCTACGCTTGTGTCCATCAGGGGGTCCTGTGGGAATATGGAGTACCAGGGTTGTTTCAACAAACCATCAGGTCCCAGGACAAAAACATGTTCTGGGGTGTGTTGGCCCGAGCAGGGAAGTCTCTTCATACCGATGGTGTTCGTGATTTTCATGGACAGTAAAATATATATCTGATCAGCACCGGTGGATCCTCAGAAGGAGAGGGACGCCTGGACTAACCTGCTGAACCTGCTGCCATGAGGACCCGGCACCCGGCACAGACATGA
The DNA here is from genome assembly GCF_022749685.1 of Semicossyphus pulcher. Taxonomy (NCBI): domain Eukaryota; kingdom Metazoa; phylum Chordata; class Actinopteri; order Labriformes; family Labridae; genus Semicossyphus; species Semicossyphus pulcher. The sequence goes on along the minus strand of NW_027211716.1, from coordinate 583,043 downwards.
ATTGTGGAATGAAGAGGAACCAGATTTTAGCTGTTTCTCCCTGCAGCTGTCTCAGTGTGTGTGTGTGTGTGTGTGTGTGTGTGTTAAATATACTGTATATACATTCTATCTATAATCTATGTATTAAAAACTTTGCAGAAACAAGCATAAACTAAAACACTGTAAACTGTCTTCGTACATGTGACTCCAGCCGGACACCATGAGAGAAAGGACTAATCACAAGAGTGGCAGTCAAAGCTAAGAGGTCAAAGGTCGAGAATCAGACGACAGAGAAGAGTTTCTGTGTCCATCAATGTTCTTCTTCTTCTGTGTTTCCGTCTGTGTGTTTGCTTCCTCTCAGAGCGAGTCTCTGTATAATCGCTCCATTGTCAGAGTGACTGTCAGTAAATGCTAATGAGCTGCAGCTCTGACCTTTGACCTCAGCCACAGACAGAAAACTGGAGCAGAGAATTAGAGAAGACGAAAAGAGATGGAAAAAGAGATAAAGGAAGGGAGAGGGGTGTCCACACTGAGCCTGCTCAATAGCAGAGTGACATCATCACCATCCTTTGGCGACACACAAACACGTGAGCAGCAGAAACACGTGAATCATGTTGTCATGAAGAATTAATGCAGTTATAAACGTTTTCATTCAGCTGCAGATCAAAGGGTTTGATCAGCTCAGATTCATGAGAATAAGTTCATAAAAAACATGGAGCAGGAACGTTCATCAATTAAAACCTTACATTAAATCTGAGCAGGAACAACACTGACACCATGTGGTCGCCAACACACACTGCACCACCCACCTGCCCTGACAGAATGTGTGCGTCTGTGTGTGTGTCTGTGTGTGTGCGTGTTACCTGGATGTTGAGGGAGGAAACCACTACGTCTCCGGTCGGTGTGATGATTGGCAGATTCTCACAGCGAATCCCCTTCTCCACACTGATCACATGACCTGCAGACGGAATAATAATGATAGTGGACGTTAAAACAGCTGGAGCTCCGATCGCCTCACGAAGCGAGGAGGAGAAAAAGTTCAACTCCAGCAGGAGGGGGCGGAGTTAGTGACTGCACACCTGTTTACATGTTTTAAATAGCTGTTTACCTCTGATCTGAAGAGGACCACAGACCCTCTGACCATGCTGAACCACAGCGCCTCCACCTCCTGCTGCTCCTGCTGTCGGCTCCTCCACTGTGTCTGCAGACCGACGATAGATCCCCTCGTTCACATCTTCAAACACATTCAACATTTCAGAGACCCGAGCTGTGTAACCTGCCAGCTCTGTTACCTGTTCACAGGAGGGGGGGGGGGGAGAGGAGAAAATCAGGTAGGACTAGTGAATAAGAGAACAAATAGCACATGGAGAGTGCAAAATATGAGAGAGGAGCAGAGGAGGAGTTTGAAAACAGCAGAAAGAAGAGTGGAGTAAAACAGAAGATTGAGAGGAGGTACAGAGGAGGTTAACAAAAAGGAGCAGGACGTGCACCTCCTTGTAGGAGCTCATGATCCTCTCCACGGCGTCGGCAGCGGCGTTGAGGAGGTTCCTGGCAGTGGTGAAGGCCTGTGTCCTCTCACTCACAAGCTCCTCCTCCTTCATCACCAGGGCCGCCTGCTTCACCTCCTCAGAGTCTGATGACATCAAAGGTCAGAGGTCACACTGTGTTCTCCGTGTGTTCACCTTGTGTGTGTGTGTTTGTGTGTGTGTGTGCTTACCATATTTGGAGTATCCTGTGGCGGTGATGATGGGCACAGCGACCATAACGAGGCCGGAGGCGCTCCACACGTACTTCATCAGGAACTGTTCCAGCATGATGTACCAGAGACGCTTCAGCAGGATGAGATGGATCTGAGACGACAGGGAGCGGTAGCTCCTCTGCAGCTGGGACATCTCCACCTACGAATCAAACACACCTAACGTCATCAGGGACGTCTCCACCTACGAATCAAACACGACCAATGTGATCAGGGACGTCTCCACCTACGAATCAAACACGACCAACGTCATCAGGGACGTCTCCACCTACGAATCAAACACACCCAACGTCATCAGGGACGTCTCCACCTACGAATCAAACACGACCAACGTCATCAGGGACGTCTCCACCTACGAATCAAACACGACCAACGTCATCAGGGACGTCTCCACCTACGAATCAAACACGACCAACGTCATCAGGGACGTCTCCACCTACGAATCAAACACACCCAACGTCATCAGGGACGTCTCCACCTACGAATCAAACACGACCAACGTCATCAGGGACGTGTCCACCTACGAATCAAACACACCCAACGTCATCAGGGACGTCTCCACCTACGAATCAAACACACCCAACGTCATCAGGGACGTCTCCCCCTACGAATCAAACACACCCAACGTCATCAGGGACGTCTCCACCTACGAATCAAACACGACCAACGTCATCAGGGACGTCTCCACCTACGAATCAAACACGACCAACGTGATCACGGACGTCTCCACCTACGAATCAAACACGACCAACGTCATCAGGGACGTCTCCACCTACGAATCAAACACACCCAACGTCATCAGGGACGTCTCCACCTACGAATCAAACACACCCAACGTCATCAGGGACGTCTCCACCTACGAATCAAACACGACCAACGTCATCACGGACGTCTCCACCTACGAATCAAACACGATCAACGTCATCACGGACGTCTCCACCTACGAATCAAACACGACCAACGTCATCAGGGACGTCTCCACCTACGAATCAAACACACCCAACGTCATCACGGACGTGTCCACCTACGAATCAAACACACCCAACGTCATCAGGGACGTCTCCACCTACGAATCAAACACACCCAACGTCATCAGAGACGTCTCCACCTACGAATCAAACACACCCAACGTCATCAGGGACGTCTCCACCTACGAATCAAACACGACCAACGTGATCACGGACGTCTCCACCTACGAATCAAACACGACCAACGTCATCAGGGACGTCTCCACCTACGAATCAAACACACCCAACGTCATCAGGGACGTCTCCACCTACGAATCAAACACACCCAACGTCATCAGGGACGTCTCCACCTACGAATCAAACACACCCAACGTCATCACGGACGTCTCCACCTACGAATCAAACACGACCAACGTCATCACGGACGTCTCCACCTACGAATCAAACACGACCAACGTCATCAGGGACGTCTCCACCTACGAATCAAACACACCCAACGTCATCACGGACGTGTCCACCTACGAATCAAACACACCCAACGTCATCAGGGACGTCTCCACCTACGAATCAAACACACCCAACGTCATCAGAGACGTCTCCGCCTACGAATCAAACACACCCAACGTCATCAGGGACGTCTCCACCTACGAATCAAACACGACCAACGTCATCACGGACGTCTCCACCTACGAATCAAACACGACCAACGTCATCACGGACGCCTCCACCTACGAATCAAACACACCCAAAGTCATCACGGACGCCTCCACCTACGAATCATGTGTGTACCTGTGTGTGTGTACCTTGTGTCCTCCGTAGAAGGCGATCTCCTCAGAGTTGGTGATGATGCGTGAGTGCATGTATCTCAGGTCTCCTTTCCTCTTCGCCTCCTCGGCCACCAGCTTCCCAAACCGCGGCGAGCAGGAGCGCAGCACCTTGGCGGTGAGCGCCACCACCAGGCCGGCAATGACAGAGGGCCAGGTGGTGTTCGCTCCTGCAGAGAGCACAGCCACAATCAGGACCTGCAGTAACTCTCTGTATACCACAGGTGTATTCTACAAGTAGACTGGGGTGGACTGGGGCGTACCTTTGGACTGGGCAGTGCGCAGCAGGGTGTAGCAGGTGACCACCACGTCCAGGATGGGTTTGGTCAGGTTGGAGTACAGGTGAGCGATGGAGGCTGAAAACATGACGATGTCCTCGGTGAGAGACTGATCGGGATTCGACAGACGGCCGTCCATGTTGCTGACTCGATAATACGTCTGCAGAGCCAAAGAGACACTATGTCACAAACACTCTGTCACACAGCTACGTCACAAACACTCTGTAACACAGCTACGTCACAAACACTCTGTCACACAGCTACGTCACACGCTACGTCACAAACACTCTGTCACACAGCTGCGTCACACGCTATGTCACAAACACTCTGTCACACAGCTGTGTCACACAGCTACGTCACAAACACTCTGTCACACAGCTGTGTGACACAGCTACGTCACAAACACTCTGTAACACAGCTACGTCACAAACACTCTGTAACACAGCTACGTCACACGCTACGTCACTAATACTCTGTCACACAGCTGCGTCACACGCTACGTCACAAACACTCTGTCACACAGCTGTGTCACACAGCTACGTCACAAACACTCTGTAACACAGCTACGTCACACGCTACGTCACACGCTATGTCACAAACACTCTGTAACACAGCTACGTCACAAACACTCTGTAACATAGCTGCGTCACACGCTACGTCACAAACACTCTGTAACACAGCTATGTCACACGCTACGTCACACGCTACGTCACAAACACTCTGTCACACAGCTGCGTAACACGCTACGTCACAAACACTCTGTAACACAGCTACGTCACAAACACTCTGTCACACAGCTGCGTCACACGCTACGTGACAAACACTCTGTCACACAGCTACGTCACACGCTACGTCACAAACACTCTGTCACACAGCTGCGTCACACGCTACGTCACAAACACTCTGTCACACAGCTGCGTCAGACGCTACGTCACAAACACTCTGTCACACAGCTACGTCACAAACACTCTGTAACACAGCTACGTCACACGCTACGTCACAAACACTCTGTCACACAGCTACGTCACAAACACTCTGTCACACAGCTACGTCACACGCTACGTCACAAACACTCTATCACACAGCTGCGTCACACGCTACGTCACGAACACTCTGTCACACAGCTGCGTCACACGCTACGTCACAAACACTCTGTCACACAGCTGCGTCACACGCTACGTCACAAACACTCTGTCACACAGCTACGTCACACGCTACGTCACAAACACTCTGTAACACAGCTGCGTCACACGCTACGTCACAAACACTCTGTCACACAGCTACGTCACAAACACTGTCACACATCTGCATCGCACGCTACGTCACAAACACTGTCACACAGCTACGTCACAAACACTCTGTCACACAGCTACGTCACACGCTACGTCACAAACACTCTATCACACAGCTGCGTCACACGCTACGTCACAAACACTCTGTCACACAGCTACGTCACAAACACTCTGTAACACAGCTGCGTCACACGCTACGTCACAAACACTCTGTAACAGCTACGTCACATCACTCTGTAACACAGCTGCGTCACACGCTACGTCACAAACACTCTGTCACACAGCTACGTCACACGCTACGTCACAAACACTCTGTCACACAGCTACGTCACAAACACTCTGTCACACAGCTACGTCACACGCTACGTCACAAACAATCTGTAACACAGCTACGTCACACGCTACGTCACGAACACTCTGTCACACAGCTACGTCACAAACACTCTGTAACACAGCTACGTCACACGCTACGTCACACGCTACGTCACAAACACTCTGTAACACAGCTACGTCACAAACACTCTGTAACATAGCTGCGTCACACGCTACGTCACAAACACTCTGTAACACAGCTATGTCACACAGCTGCGTAACACGCTACGTCACAAACACTCTGTAACACAGCTACGTCACAAACACTCTGTCACACAGCTGCGTCACACGCTACGTGACAAACACTCTGTCACACAGCTACGTCACACGCTACGTCACAAACACTCTGTCACACAGCTGCGTCACACGCTACGTCACAAACACTCTGTCACACAGCTGCGTCACACGCTACGTCACAAACACTCTGTCACACAGCTACGTCACAAACACTCTGTAACACAGCTACGTCACACGCTACGTCACAAACACTCTGTCACACAGCTACGTCACAAACACTCTGTCACACAGCTACGTCACACGCTTCGTCACAAACACTCTATCACACAGCTGCGTCACACGCTACGTCACAAACACTCTGTAACACAGCTACGTCACACGCTACGTCACGAACACTCTGTCACACAGCTGCGTCACACGCTACGTCACAAACACTCTGTCACACAGCTGCGTCACACGCTACGTCACAAACACTCTGTAACACAGCTGCGTCACACGCTACGTCACAAACACTCTGTCACACAGCTACGTCACAAACACTGTCACACATCTGCATCGCACGCTACGTCACAAACACTGTCACACAGCTACGTCACAAACACTCTGTCACACAGCTACGTCACACGCTACGTCACAAACACTCTATCACACAGCTGCGTCACACGCTACGTGACAAACACTCTGTCACACAGCTACGTCACAAACACTCTGTAACACAGCTGCGTCACACGCTACGTCACAAACACTCTGTAACAGCTACGTCACATCACTCTGTAACACAGCTGCGTCACACGCTACGTCACAAACACTCTGTCACACAGCTACGTCACACGCTACGTCACAAACACTCTGTAACACAGCTACGTCACACGCTACGTCACAAACACTCTGTCACACAGCTACGTCACAAACACTCTGTCACACAGCTACGTCACACGCTACGTCACAAACAATCTGTAACACAGCTACGCCACACGCTACGTCACGAACACTCTGTCACACAGCTGCGTCACACGCTACATCACAAACACTCTGTCACACAGCTACGTCACACGCTACGTCACAAACACTCTGTCACACAGCTACGTCACACGCTACGTCACAAACACTCTGTAACACAGCTGCGTCACACGCTACGTCACAAACACTCTGTCACACAGCTACGTCACAAACACTCTGTCACACAGCTGCATCGCACGCTACGTCACAAACACTCTGTCACACAGCTACGTCACAAACACTCTGTCACACAGCTGCGTCACACGATACGTCACAAACACTCTGTAACACACCTACGTCACACGCTACGTCACACGCTACGTCACAAACACTCTGTAACACAGCTACGTCACAAACACTCTGTAACACAGCTGCGTCACACGCTACGTCACAAACACTCTGTCACACGCTACGTCACAAACACTCTGTAACACAGCTGCATCACACGCTACGTCACGAACACTCTGTCACACAGCTGCGTCACACGCTACATCACAAACACTCTGTCACACAGCTACGTCACACGCTACGTCACAAACACTCTGTAACACAGCTGCGTCACACGCTACGTCACAAACACTCTGTCACACAGCTACGTCACAAACACTCTGTCACACAGCTGCATCGCACGCTACGTCACAAACACTCTGTCACACAGCTACGTCACAAACACTCTGTCACACAGCTGCGTCACACGATACGTCACAAACACTCTGTAACACACCTACGTCACACGCTACGTCACACGCTACGTCACAAACACTCTGTCACACAGCTACGTCACAAACACTCTGTAACACAGCTGCGTCACACGCTACGTCACAAACACTCTGTCACACGCTACGTCACAAACACTCTGTCACACAGCTGCGTCACACGCTACGTCACAAACACTCTGTCACACAGCTACGTCACACGCTACATCACAAACACTGTCACACAGCTGTGTCACACAGCTACGTCAAAAACACTCTGTAACACAGCTACGTCACACGCTACGTCACAAACACTCTGTAACACAGCTACGTCACAAACACTGTAACATAGCTGCGTCACACGCTACGTCACAAACACTCTGTAACACAGCTATGTCACACGCTACGTCACACGCTACGTCACAAACACTCTGTAACACAGCTATGTCACACGCTACGTCACACGCTACGTCACAAACACTCTGTCACACAGCTGCGTCACACGATACGTCACACGCTACGTCACAAACACTCTGTAACACAGCTACGTCACACGCTACGTCACGAACACTCTGTCACACAGCTGCGTCACACGCTACGTCACAAACACTGTGTCACACAGCTACGTCACACGCTACGTCACAAACACTCTGTAACACAGCTGCGTCACACGCTACGTCACAAACACTCTGTCACACAGCTACGTCACAAACACTCTGTCACACAGCTGCATCGCACGCTACGTCACAAACACTCTGTCACACAGCTACGTCACAAACACTCTGTCACACAGCTACGTCACACGCTACGTCACAAACACTCTGTAACACAGCTACGTCACACGCTACGTCACAAACACTCTGTCACACAGCTACGTCACACGCTACGTCACAAACACTATCACACAGCTGCGTCACACGCTACGTCACAAACACTCTGTAACACAGCTACGTCACACGCTACGTCACGAACACTCTGTCACACAGCTGCGTCACACGCTACGTAACAAACACTGTGTCACACAGCTACGTCACACGCTACGTCACAAACACTCTGTAACACAGCTGCGTCACACGCTACGTCACAAACACTCTGTCACACAGCTACGTCACAAACACTCTGTCACACAGCTGCATCGCACGCTACGTCACAAACACTCTGTCACACAGCTACGTCACAAACACTCTGTCACACAGCTACGTCACACGCTACGTCACAAACACTCTGTAACACAGCTACGTCACACGCTACATCACAAACACTCTGTCACACAGCTACCTCACAAACACTCTGTCACACAGCTACGTCACACGCTACGTCACAAACACTCTATCACACAGCTGCGTCACACGCTACGTCACAAACACTCTGTAACACAGCTACGTCACACGCTACGTCACGAACACTCTGTCACACAGCTGCGTCACACGCTACGTCACAAACACTCTGTCACACAGCTACGTCACACGCTACGTCACAAACACTCTGTAACACAGCTGCGTCACACGCTACGTCACAAACACTCTGTCACACAGCTACGTCACAAACACTCTGTCACACAGCTGCATCGCACGCTACGTCACAAACACTCTGTCACACAGCTGCGTCACACGATACGTCACAAACACTCTATAACACAGCTGCGTAACGCGCTACGTCACAAACACTCTGTAACACAGCTACGTCACACGCTACGTCACACGCTACCTAACAAACACTCTGTAACACAGCTACGTCACACGCTACGTCACAAACACTCTGTAACACAGCTACGTCACACGCTACGTCACAAACACTCTGTCACACAGCTACGTCACACGCTACGTCACAAACACTCTGTCACACAGCTGCGTCACACGCTACGTCACAAACACTCTGTCACACAGCATGACGCTCATTCAGTGAATTACACCCTCGGGGGGGGGGAGGACATGGAGACCTTGTCTTGTTCACAGTTGGTTTAAGAGGAGTCGACAGTCTGTTATTAGCGAGCCAATATTAGCATGCATATGATTAGCATCATAGTTACAGTCAATTACACAAGCACCTGCTAACCAAGCTAGTGCTAACATTAGCTGACTGTGTGTGTCACCTGGTTGGTGAAGTACAGCTGGTAGGCGTGGTCGACCAATCGGCTCCTGAAGCTGAGGGTCAGCTGACCCTCCAGGAACCTGATGGCGCTGTTGATGAAGGTCGCAGGAACGGCAACGAGGAGCCACTTAGAGAGCTGCAGGACGAAGGCCTGAGGGTCCTTCTGCACGATGCAGCGCACTATCACACCTGAGACAATAACAATAAACACCTGAGCAACCTGATCATTTTAATGCAATAATAATAATGATGATAAAGAGTCGTTTGAGGGGTTAGTTAATGAACCTTTTCTGGAATTTCTGGAAGTATTTACAACTTCGACACCTTCTAGTCAACGCTGTGGGGAAAGGAACCCCACCTCAACAGTGGAACCTTCTCTCTCAGGTTCTAAAGGTGAGGGGTCTGGGACACACTATTTATGATGCAATGATTTTCCAACAGATGGTCGCTGTATCGTAGCTCTGATGTCACTTGGACAGCAGATCTGAACTTTGACGTTTCAGAGAAAGAGAGGGACCATATATGTGAGAACACGACGAGGACATCAAGGGACGTCACACGAACCTAATGGTGATCATTGGGCCTCTTCTTCTCCTGCTTTGGGGGGTTAGCCCGAACCCGAACGTATTGAAAGCATCACCTGGACAAACTCTGTCACACCAGTGGAACGGCTGGAATACAAACGATAACGAGAAACTGAGGAGCCCAGGTGAGCCCAGGTGAGCCCAGGTGAGCCGTCTATTCATGAAAGGTTCACAGAGCTGGCAGAGGTGTCATCATACGAACAACTCTCTGTCAGCTGTAAAGACAGGACTGAGAAATATGTGGCGAGGTGGCAGAAACGGATTTAGCCCACAGTGGCATCTTGACAGGGCCGGCACGGGCATTTGCACCGTGTTTTTTTTTTTATGTCACTCCAATGACATCATGTCTCGCGGTGGGTCGAAGTGGGCGCCCTTATTTTAGTTTTTGGGAGTGGGGAGGTCTCACATGCAGAGGAGAAGGGAGATGGGGAGGGGGGCGAGGGCTGTCCTGACTTTTTTTGTCTTTGCAGTAGTGATTTTAGCGGTCCATGAAACAGTCTAATGCCTTCGTTGTAAACCATCACACATGACACTAGTCGGCCAATGAAATCTGTTACTCAGATAAACATCGCAACCGGACCCAGTGTGAGAACACCGACACACATGGAGGAGCCAGCTGACAGGAGAGTTACACAGGGGAGGAGAGAGGGGAGTCAGGGGAAAGTAGACGTGGTGCTCGAAAAGGAGAAAAGTATGAAAACAGAGCTTTTAATCAAGACAGACTCGTATGTTCCGTAACCATGGCGATTATTAATCACAGACACTGTGCGACTCTGTCACTCCGTTTGTTCAGAGGCTCCAGGCTGCAGTTTACCTCACTTCACTAATAAACCTGAGAGTCACACAGAGCGACATCATCCTCTGCACGTCTGTCTGTCTGTCTAACTGTCTGTCTGTCTGACTGTCTGACTGTCTGACTTTCTGTCTAACTGTCTGACTTTCTGTCTAATTGTCTGTCTGTCTGACTGTCTGTCTGTCTGTCTGTCTGTCTAACTGTCTAACTGTCTAACTGTCTGACTTTCTGTCTAATTGTCTGTCTGTCTGTCTGTCTGTCCGTCTGTCTGTCTGTCTGTCTGACTAACTGTCTGTCTGTCTGACTAACTGTCTGACTTTCCGTCAAACTGTCTGTCTGTCTAATTGTCTGTCTGTCTAACTGTCTGTCTGTCTGTCTAACTGTCTGTCTAATTGTCTGTCTAATTGTCTGTCTGACTAACTGTCTGACTGTCTGTCTGTCTGTCTAGCTGTCTGACTTTCTGTCTAACTATCTGTGTAACTGTCTGTCTGTCTAACTGTCTGACTTTCCGTCTAACTGTCTGTCTGTCTGACTAACTGTCTGACTTTCCGTCTAACTGTCTGTCTAACTGTCTGTCTAATTGTCTGTCTGTCTAACTGTCTGTCTGTCTAGCTGTCTGACTTTCTGTCTAACTGTCTGTCTGTCTGTCGGACTAACTGTCTGTCTGTCTGACTAACTGTCTGTCTGTCTGTCTGTCTGACTTTCTGTCTGACTGTCTGTCTGTCTGTCTGTCTGACTAACTGTCTGTCTGTCTGTCTGTCTGTCTGTCTGTCTGTCTAATTGTCTAACTGTCTGACTTTCTGTCTGTCTGTCTGTCTGTCTGTCTAACTGTCTGTCTGTCTGACTTTCTGTCTGACTTTCTGTGTAATTGTCTGTCTGTCTGACTTTCTGTCTGTCTGTCTGTCTGACTGTCTGTCTGTCTGTCTGTCTGTCTGTCTGACTAACTGTCTGTCTGTCTGTCTGACTTTCCGTCTAACTGTCTGTCTAATTGTCTGTCTGTCTAACTGTCTGTCTGTCTAACTGTCTGTCTAATTGTCTGTCTCTCTAATTGTCTGTCTGTCTAACTGTCTGTCTGTCTAGCTGTCTGACCTTCTGACTAACTGTCTGTCTGTCTGTCTGACTAACTGTCTGTCTGTCTGTCTGACTAACTGTCTGACTTTCCGTCTAACTGTCTGTCTAATTGTCTGTCTGTCTAACTGTCTGTCTGTCTGTCTAACTGTCTGTCTAATTGTCTGTCTCTCTAATTGTCTGTCTGTCTAACTGTCTGTCTGTCTAGCTGTCTGACTTTCTGTCTAACTGTCTGTCTAACTGTCTGTCTGTCTGTCTGTCTGTCTGACTAACTGTCTGTCTGTCTGACTAACTGTCTGACTTTCCGTCTAACTGTCTGACTTTCTGTCTAATTGTCTGTCTGTCTGACTGTCTGTCTGTCTAACTGTCTGACTTTCCGTCTAACTGTCTGTCTGTCTGTCTAGCTGTCTGACTTTCTGTCTAACTATCTGTGTAACTGTCTGTCTGTCTAACTGTCTGACTTTCCGTCTAACTGTCTGTCTGTCTGACTAACTGTCTGACTTTCCGTCTAACTGTCTGTCTAATTGTCTGTCTGTCTAACTGTCTGTCTAATTGTCTGTCTGTCTAACTGTCTGTCTGTCTAGCTGTCTGACTTTCTGTCTAACTGTCTGTCTGTCTGTCGGACTAACTGTCTGTCTGTCTGACTAACTGTCTGTCTGTCTGTCTGACTTTCTGTCTGACTGTCTGTCTGTCTGTCTGTCTGACTAACTGTCTGTCTGTCTGTCTGTCTGTCTAATTGTCTGTCTGTCTAACTGTCTGACTTTCTGTCTGTCTGTCTGTCTGTCTGTCTGTCTAACTGTCTGTCTGTCTGACTTTCTGTCTGACTTTCTGTGTAATTGTCTGTCTGTCTGACTTTCTGTCTGTCTGTCTGTCTGTCTGTCTGTCTGTCTGTCTGTCTGACTAACTGTCTGTCTGTCTGTCTGACTAACTGTCTGTCTGTCTGTCTGACTTTCCGTCTAACTGTCTGTCTAATTGTCTGTCTGTCTAACTGTCTGTCTGTCTAACTGTCTAATTGTCTGTCTCTCTAATTGTCTGTCTGTCTAACTGTCTGTCTGTCTAGCTGTCTGACCTTCTGACTAACTGTCTGTCTGTCTGTCTGTCTGACTAACTGTCTGTCTGTCTGTCTGACTAACTGTCTGACTTTCCGTCTAACTGTCTGTCTAATTGTCTGTCTGTCTAACTGTCTGTCTGTCTGTCTAACTGTCTGTCTAATTGTCTGTCTCTCTAATTGTCTGTCTGTCTAACTGTCTGTCTGTCTAGCTGTCTGACTTTCTGTCTAACTGTCTGTCTGTCTGTCTGTCTGTCTGACTAACTGTCTGACTTTCCGTCTAACTGTCTGACTTTCTGTCTAATTGTCTGTCTGTCTGACTGTCTGTCTGTCTAACTGTCTGACTTTCCGTCTAACTGTCTGTCTGTCTGACTACCTGTCTGACTTTCAGTCTAACTGTCTGTCTGTCTGACTGTCTGTCTGTCTGTCTGACTAACTGTCTGTCTGTCTGACTAACTGTCTGTCTGTCTGTCAAACTGTCTGTCTGTCTGTCTGTCTGTCTGTCTGTCTGTCTGACTAACTGTCTGTCTGTCTGACTGTCTGACTAACTGTCTGACTGTCTGTCTGTCTGTCTAGCTGTCTGACTTTCTGTCTAACTGTCTATGTAACTGTCTGTCTGTCTGACTTTCCGTCTAACTGTCTGTCTAATTGTCTGTCTGTATAACTGTCTGTCTGTCTGACTTTCTGTCTGACTTTCTGTGTAATTGTCTGTCTGTCTGACTTTCTGTCTGTCTGTCTGTCTGACTAACTGTCTGTCTGTCTGTCTGTCTGACTAACTGTCTGTCTGTCTGTCTGTCTAACTGTCTGTCTAATTGTCTGTCTCTCTAATTGTCTGTCTGTCTAACTGTCTGTCTGTCTAGCTGTCTGACCTTCTGACTAACTGTCTGTCTGTCTGTCTGTCTGTCTGTCTGACTAACTGTCTGTCTGTCTGTCTGACTAACTGTCTGTCTGTCTGTCTAACCGTCTGTCTAATTGTCTGTCTCTCTAATTGTCTGTCTGTCTAACTGTCTGTCTGTCTGACCTTCTGACTAACTGTCTGTCTGTCTGTCTGTCTGACTAACTGTCTGTCTGTCTGTCTGACTAACTGTCTGACTTTCCGTCTAACTGTCTGTCTAACTGTCTGTCTGTCTGTCTGTCTAACTGTCTGTCTAATTGTCTGTCTCTCTAATTGTCTGTCTGTCTAACTGTCTGTCTGTCTAGCTGTCTGACTTTCTGTCTAACTGTCTGTCTAACTGTCTGTCTGTCTGTCTGTCTGTCTGACTAACTGTCTGTCTGTCTGACTAACTGTCTGACTTTCCGTCTAACTGTCTGACTTTCTGTCTAATTGTCTGTCTGTCTGACTGTCTGTCTGTCTAACTGTCTGACTTTCCGTCTAACTGTCTGTCTGTCTGACTAACTGTCTGTCTGTCTGTCTGTCTAACTGTCTGTCTGTCTGTCTGACTGTCTGTCTGTCTGTCTGACTAACTGTCTGTCTGTCTAACTGTCTGTCTGTCTGTCTGACTAACTGTCTGTCTGTCTGTCTAACTGTCTGTCTGTCTGACTGTCTGTCTGTCTGTCTGTCTGTCTGTCTGTCTGTCTGTCTGTCTGTCTAACTGTCTGTCTGTCTGACTAACTGTCTGTCTGTCTGACTGTCTGACTAACTGTCTGACTGTCTGTCTGTCTGTCTAGCTGTCTGACTTTCTGTCTAACTGTCTGTGTAACTGTCTGTCTGTCTGACTTTCCGTCTAACTGTCTGTCTAATTGTCTGTCTGTCTAACTGTCTGTCTGTCTGTCTAACTGTCTGACTTTCTGTGTAATTGTCTGTCTGTCTGACTTTCTGTCTGTCTGTCTGTCTGTCTGTCTGACTAACTGTCTGTCTGTCTGACTAACTGTCTGACTTTCCGTCTAATTGTCTAACTGTCTGTCTGTCTGACTGTCTGTCTAATTGTCTGTCTGTCTAATTGTCTGTCTGTCTGACTGTCTGTCTGTCTAACTGTCTGACTTTCCGTCTAACTGTCTGTCTGTCTTGTTGAGGCAGACAGAGAGCTCTCTCTTTCATGAGATTTCTGCATGGACGACATTACTCTACCGTGTGATCGTGGCTCGTTAATTAATTAGTTTGATAAAAAACATTTATCTGTCTGACTGTCTGTCTGTCTGTCTGACTAACTGTCTAACTGTCTGTCTGTCTGTCTGACTAACTGTCTGACTTTCCGTCTAACTGTCTGTCTGTCTGTCTGTCTAACTGTCTGTCTGTCTGACTGTCTGACTTTCTGTCTGACTGTCTGACTTTCTGTCTAATTGTCTGTCTGTCTGACTGTCTGTCTGTCTAACTGTCTGACTTTCCGTCTGTCTGTCTGTCTGTCTGACTAACTGTCTGACTTTCCGTCTAACTGTCTGTCTGTCTGTCTGACTAACTGTCTGACTTTCCGTCTAACTGTCTGTCTGTCTGTCTGTCTGTCTAACTGTCTGTCTGTCTGTCTGTCTGTCTGTCTGTCTGTCTAACTGTCTGTCTGTCTGTCTGTCTGTCTGTCTGTCTGTCTGTCTGTCTAACTGTCTGTCTAACTGTCTGTCTGTCTGACTTTCCGTCTAACTGTCTGTCTGTCTGACTAACTGTCTGTCTGGCTAACTGTCTGTCTAACTGTCTGTCTGTCTTGTTGAGGCAGACAGAGAGCAGCTTCAGTGACGAGGTAAACCTCTCTCTCTCTTTCATGAGATTTCTGCATGGACGACATTACTCTACCGTGTGATCGTGGCTCGTTAATTAATTAGTTTGATAAAAAACATTTATGTGTTTTCATATACAAACATAAAGACACAAACTGGGGCATAACAATACACCAAAATGTGACAATGTTCATGTAACAGTGAATTAAATATAATATTAAATATTATTATTATCATTGTACACGTACCGTCCAGAGCAGCGACGTAGATGGACAGGAAGGTTCTGGACATCAGGGTGAGCGAGTGGAGGACCAGCAAGCCGATCTCTGGACACAGTAACCGTGGAAACAAGAGCTTCAACAGACGGGACAGTCTGAGGACAAAGTCCCTGTTCACTGATGGAGACCTGCACACACACACACACACACACACACACACACACACACACACACACAGTGAAACACAGACTGACGACAGTGAATATAAACACTCAGGGTCTCTGTCATAGACTGTATATAGAAGTAGGCGTGGTCACTGTGATAGAAACATAAACAGTTAATCCAGATATCTCTGAACACACACACACACACCTGCTGTCTCTCTTCTTCTTCTTCCCTCCATTGTTGTCCACACAGGTGGAGGTGCTGACCCCGCCTACAGGTAGATTAGCTCCATCCAGCTGTTTACCTGCTGCACTCCTCTAAAACAAAACAAACACATTAAAAATAAATTAAGGATATTTAATGTATAATTTATATATATCTGACCTGTGACCCCCAGACCAACGCTCTGTATGTGTAGCCTATATACAGTATGTGTGTATGTGTGTATATATGTGTGTAATGTGTATTTAGATACATAAACAGGACTGTGCAAAGGTTTCAGGCAGGTGTGAAAAAATGCTGCAAACTAAGAATGCTTTCAAAAATATAAATAATAATTATTTATTTTGATCAATTTACAAACTGATCAGTGAGCGAACAAAAGAAAAATCTAAATCTAATCAATATCTGGTGTTACTACGCTTTGCTTTCCAACCAGCAGCAGTTCTTACAGGTACACCTGCACACAGTCAGGGATGTTGTAGGATTATAGTCAGGTGTATGATCAACCAATGATACCAGATAGGTGCTAATGATCATCAGTGTCACATGTAGGTTGAAACACAGTCATTAAGTGAAACAGAAACAGCTGTGTAGGAGGCTTAAAACTGGCTGAGGAACAGCCAAACTCTGCTACCAAGGTGAGGCTGTGGCAGTATAGCTCATAAAGCCCGCCTCCTCCATGTTAACAGATGGGACATGAGTCAAACTATAAAATCAAAACACACGTCAAATATATTTTTCTCAAACATGGTTTCTGTCATTATAGTTAGTTCTTATCCTGCTGATTTATGTCACAGTGTTCATTTTACTCACAAGTTTATTTTTAATTAGTTATTTGATGCTGTCGAAATGATGATTGACAGCTCTGTTGACAAATTCGGCTCCTGCAGCCGATCAGTTCCAGGTGAGCAGAGTGGAGGACGATCCGCGAGAGGAGACGTAACTAAAACAATCACTACAGTCATTGAAGTTTCCATACCTGTGAACTTTAACCTCAGACCAACACAAGAAGCTGTTCTGCTGTTAAACACGCCGGCGTGCGGGATCCTTGCTGTTGTTTCAGTAAGTTAAGTGTGTGTTTGGGTTAGCGGAAGTGGCTACGTCAGCGCCACCCGCAGATCTCTACTGCGCAGACTCTGGCTCCGTATGACGTCACCATCGCAAGATGGCAGCGCCTATCACAGGGCTGTTATGGCAACAATTACGTACAATGGGAGCAGATGGAGACGCGTCCTCCATCTATATATACAGTCATTGCTCAGAACTGGCAGAAACCAGTGGGACCCAGGTACACCCATCTACTGTCCGGAGAAGTCTGGCCACAAGTGGTCTTCATGGAAGAGCTGCAGCCAAAAAGCCTCCGACATGGAAACAAGGCCAAGCCACTCAACGATGCACGGAAACATAGGAACTGGGCTGCAGAGAAATGGCAGCAGGTGCTCTGGACTGATGAGTCACAATGTGAAATATTTGGCTGTATGGAGTCGGAGATTTGGTCAGGATTAATGGTGTCCTCAATGCTGAGAAATACAGGCAGATACTTATCCATCATGCAATACCATCAGGGAGGCGTATGATTGGCCCCACATGTATTCTGCAGCAGGACAACGACCCCAAACATGCAGCCAATGTCATTAAGAACTATCTTCAGGGTGAAGAAGAACAAGAAGTCCTGGAGCTGATGGTATGGCCCCCACAGAGCCCTGATCTCAACATCATGGAGTCTGTCTGGGATAACATGAAGAGACAGAAGGATCTGAGGAAGCCTACATCCACAGAAGATCTGTGGTTAGTTCTCCAACATGTTTGGAACAACCTACCAGCCGAGTTCCTTCAGAAACTGTGTACAAGTGTACCGAGAAGAACTGATGCTGTTTAGAAGGCAAAGGGTGGTCACACCAGATATTGATCTGATTTAGATTTCTCTTCTGTTCATTCACTGCATTTTGTTCATTGATGAAAATAAACTATGAACACTTCCATTTCTGAAAGCATTCTTAGTTTACAGCATTTTTAACACCTGCCTAAAACTTTTGCACTATTTTTTTAATGTGTGTATAAATATATATATATATATTTATAATATCTGACCTGTAACCTCCTCCAGACATATGGGGACAGTTTTTTGATGGTGTAGGCGGCAAGCAGCACGGCTGTCAGCTTCCTGAGCTTGGAGCTTCGCCTCAGCTGAGCCGGAAGCTTCTGATAGGCCAGCTGCATGCTGACAGACAGGTGACAGGCGACCAATCAGAGGACGGTAACAGCAGCGTGTTACAGGAGAGGTCCACTGTGGACAGCAGCCTCTTCGTCATGGAAACATGATGATGTGTGGTGGTCCACCTGTAGAGACAAGTCACCTGCTCAGGTACAAACTGATGTCACAGGTGAGATATAATAAATGATCATATAAACATCATGTGATGTTTTTGTCTTCACTCTCTAACTGAAGCGCGCTTTAACATCCTAATGTCTGTCAGCTCACATCCATTGTTATCTGAAGTCACTTCCTGTAGTCAGTGCTCAAGATTTTCAAAATAAAATGGAAACAGTTTATAAAATGTTGACTTTTATCAGAACCACATCATAAATTTCAATGTCAGTGATTTGTTTAATGAGATTTAAAGCTGGAGAACATGACCCACTGTTTCGCCTGTTTAAATGTTCAGAGCGCCCTCTGCTGGACCACACAGTGAACTACATCAAACACTGTGCTGAGATGCACAGAGTGAAGTCTCACTGTTTTACAGTGTTACAGTTTCATGTAGCAGACGCTTTTGTCCAAAGCGACGTACATCTGAGAGTTAATACTACACAAGCAACGATCGAGACAGGAGGGAACAAAGTCAGAAAGAGCCAACACACAGCTTCAGGTGTGATCGGACACAGGTGCTGACAGATAACGATAAAGATATAGATGATATAACTGGAGCGACAGATCGTCACGTTTGACTGTTGTATTTTCTACATACTTCTAGTTCTTCATCACATGTTGTCCTTTATGTTACAGCGCTCCGTGTGTACTCTGTGTTATTGATCCAGGTAATGCAGCATCCTGCTCACCTGTGTCAACATCACATCCTA
Source organism: Semicossyphus pulcher (assembly GCF_022749685.1). Classification (NCBI taxonomy): domain Eukaryota; kingdom Metazoa; phylum Chordata; class Actinopteri; order Labriformes; family Labridae; genus Semicossyphus; species Semicossyphus pulcher. The sequence continues at coordinate 563,727 of NW_027211716.1, read as the reverse complement.
CACCAAGGTCCTGACCCAGACCGTGTGTCTGGTGTGAATCAGGTGTTTGTCGCACAGAGGCGATGAATGAAGTGAATCATGCGGATGATCACGGTCGTCATGGAGATCAGAGCTGGAGAGTAACTGATACTCAGGTACGTGTAATTTACCTGAGTATTAACATTTCATAATAGTCTGCCCTGTGCTTTGATCAGACAGACTGTGTTAGTACTAACACAGAGCTCCACCTGTTCACGCTTCATAAAAACTTTACCTGAGCCTGATTGACTGTGAAGATCAATAACTGATCAGATCTCTGACAGTCAGCAGTGTGATAATATGATATATATATATTACTGATATAACCTCAGTGATCTGAGTGTTTATAGACTTCGAGTACCTATGTGACCTCTTCGACCTTTAAAAACTCTTTAATAAACCCGCTCAGACACCTGTAGGACCCTCCGTATGTTCGCACCAAACAGACCCGGAACACTGATCAGAACCAGCGGCGGAGAGGTCGGCTCAGACCCGGTGAAGGAGCAGCACAGCCTCGGTAGAGGTCCGGTTACCGTTAGCTTCTAACAGTTCATACTCAGTGAGTTAGCCGCCTGTAGGCTAACGGCTCAGAGCTAACTGTCCCGTTATTCCGCTCCAGATAAAAGAGGTGTTTCCATTAACTGTGGTCTGCAGGTCCCGTTACCGTTCCCACCGAGCCGACACCGAGCCGGACTAACAATTTAACCCGGGTTTTAAACCCCGGGAGCTAACACGGCGATGCTAACGGAAGCTAACTGCTAACAGAACAGGAACTTTGTTGTTCTGTGATGTGGACATGAAAAGAGGTCAAAGTTTTGCGCTCTTACCTGCTTCATCTGATCGCGGATCAGATCTCAACACATATAAAACACCCCGCTAACACCTCCTCTGTATAAATGTTAACTTTTGTTCGAGTGTTTTACCCGGTTTACGGTGATAAATATCGCCGGAGAGCAGAGAAAAGTTCAGCATCTGTTTACCTGAGAGGACCGGCCGCGTCCCTATACTCTCAATACGTCTCTCCTCCTCTCCTTCCCTACACACACGTCCTACCTCCTGTGTTTGACTGATAACACCAACACTCTGATTTATGGAACCAGTGAGGAGAAATCTTTATTTAAAAACAACTTGTTTACAATCAGTCTTTATACAAAGCGTCTTCAGCTCATCAAACAGCAGAAAGGGTGAAAAAAATACAAATGACCAAAGAGTCCAAAAGATAGAAAAGGATTTTTAGAGCTCCAAGTTTAAAAATACAGAAACACAGATGTACAGAGTGCACCTGAATACATCACTGTATGGACAGCTGCGATGTCACACTGACAGACAGCTGGTCCTGGACCTGAAGGAGGACAAGGAACACAACCTCTGGGTCCCCTGAACACATGCTGACACACCACAGTACTCATAAACACAGTGCTAACACTGCATTAGTCCTGAGCAGTGTTAGCACTACTACATGAGTGCAGCACAGTAGTCCTGTCAGGGTTGCAGCTCCGAGGACTCAGCAGGCTTTCAGACACTATTAAACAAAGTAATCATAGTACTCCTGGTCAGAGTGAAGTACTTCATCAGACTGACGCAGTGAAGTAAAACTCAAAAAGTACATGAACTCAATACTTCTTTAAATACTGAAAACTTTGTACAGGGTTTGGTTGGTGGCTGGTGCGTTGTCTGTATTTCTGTAACCCGGGACCTGAATATTTGTACTCACTGAGTACTAACACTGTGTTACTGCAGAGTGTGAGAGTACTACATCCTGGTACTGCAGTATTCAGACTGTATTTACAGTATGTTTGTGTTCTGCTTTGGTGTGAGGCCAGAGAGAGGAGCAGAGGTGCGTGCTGGGACTCCTTCAGCTGCTCTGAAGCTGCGGTCACATGACAGCTGCTGCAGCCAATCACAAACTACAGAATGTGAAATGACATTATACCTCCAGATAATTAATTGATAATCACTGTATCGATCTGTCAGTGAGTGACAGCAGCATCCAATGAATGGTGTGTTTGAAGGTAGGCCAGGCCAGATCATAGCTTTTGTTTTAATCAGTATAACCATGGCAACACTGTCTGAATCACATGTCATCACAATCAACCCAGCAGCTAAGCTGAGATTTCAGAGGGTTATGTGACAGTCAGAACATCCCATAATGTTTCCTGGAGCAGACTATTGCTGTGTTCAAAATGCCGTACTATCCTAGCAGTGCGTCCTGATGTGGCCTAAATGTAGTCTGTAGTGTGCAAACAAAAGCAAAATGTGCAGTATGACAAAAATGCCCGGATGTCGTACTGATTCTGAGAAAATCTCCAGTATGCATCAGACAAGTCTACCTCGCCTACTGTATCCCACAATGCAAAGTGCAGGAACGTCACAGCCGCAGTTGAAATGGCAGATGGCAGCAGAAGGGGGCGCTATAGCTAAAGAAGCAGTTATTTGCTATTGGCGGGCTGTTGTTTACTTCTGCTTTCCAAAACCGCTTGGCGTTGCATACTGCAAAATAATTTTGAACAGCTCCATACTACATACTACCGCCGAACACAGTATGCAGTATGTAGTATATAGTATGTAGTATGCAGTTTATAGTATGTAGTATGCAGTATGCAGTTTGTAGTATATAGTATGTAGTGTATATAGTATGTAGTATGCAATTTATAGTATATAGTATGTATAATGCAGTTTATAGTATGTAGTATCCGATTTCAAACACAGCAGGCGTTCTTCCTCATGTGTTTTAAATGTGCAGCTGTGAGCCGTGTGACCGTGGCTTCCTGTGGGCGGAGCCTGGAGGCCAGACTGGTTCCTGTGGAGCTGAAGACCTGAAGATACAATACAGCCAGACAGAGTTCAGAGGTCAAACAGAGTTCAGCGGTCAAACAGATCAGTTTAAATGATTATAACATAATGATCGATCAGTTTGATGAATGACATCATGACTCATGATTTCATTTGTGTAAAGTTTTTATCAGTGTCATCATCTCACTGACGCTCTAGTGAAACTGTCAATCATCAATAATCCATCCACACGGTGACGTCATTGTCTGATTGTCGCAGCCAAAGATTCTCATGAACAGTTGATCCTCTTATTGCTCTCACTCAGACTGTTTACAAGAAGTGGGCAGAGCCTACAGGTTAATGAAAGTGTCTTAAAGCTGCATTCTGTCCAGCAGGGGGCGACTTTATGGGTTGTATAAAGAAGTGATTTTATAGAAGTCTATCATGATTTATTCCCTCAATAAACATTTCCCTAATGAGTTCATGGTCTCAATCTCTAGTTTCAAGTCTTCTTCAACACAGCATGATGTTCATTTAGTCACTGATGCTCCCATTTAGAGTCACACAGACCAGGAAGCAGGGGAGGGTTTAGGGCGGGGCTACCTGTGATTGACAGGACACTACCACTTGTTCAGAGCCACTTGACACTGAGGAGTGGACTGTTTTCAGTGAGAATATTTTATTACAGCTCGTTTTTAGCTAGCCAAAATTAGCATCCAAATTATGATTACAGTTACTGAGAATTATGGAAGCACATTGCTAACAAGCTAGTCCTAGCCTTAGCCTTAGCTTTGCTATGCTAAACCCTTGTTCTTTCCATCTGCACCCAGTCACTTCTGGCTCCAAAAAAACAAAACAAGATGGCATCTGCCAAAATGGAGACACAAACCAACGGGTAACATTACTGTGTCTACGGCCACTTCTTATATACAGTCTATGAAAAAACATCATCAGAGTCTAACAGGAAGTTACTTTCTCTTGTTGTCTCTCAGTTTAACCTTTAAAGTGAAACAATATTTAAATGTTATTTCAACTTTTCTGAACTGTCACATGTCCTCCGTTAGCAAAGATGCTACTGACCAACAGTTAGCATCAGGGAGCCCTGTCCTGTCCCTGTTGCTGACACGTCCTTTCCTGTCCCTGATGCTGACACATCCTGTCCTGTCCCTGATGCTGACACATCCTGTCCTGGCCCTGATGCTGACACGTCCTGTCCTGGCCCTGATGCTGACACATCCTGTCCTGTCCCTGATGCTGACACGTCCTGTCCTGACCCTGATGCTGACACGTCCTGTCCTGTCCCTGATGCTGACACGTCCTGTCCTGGCCCTGATGCTGACACGTCCTGTCCTGGCCCTGATGCTGACACATCCTGTCCTGTCCCTGTTGCTGACACGTCCTGTCCTGGCCCTGATGCTGACACGTCCTGTCCTGTCCCTGTTGCTGACACGTCCTGTCCTGGCCCTGATGCTGACACGTCCTGTCCTGTCCTGTCCTGTCCCTGATGCTGACACATCCTGTCCTGTCCCTGTTGCTGACACGTCCTGTCCTGTCCTGTCCCTGATGCTGACACATCCTGTCCTGTCCCTGTTGCTGACACGTCCTGTCCTGTCCTGTCCCTGATGCTGACACGTCCTGTCCTGGCCCTGATGCTGACACGTCCTGTCCTGTCCTGTCCCTGATGCTGACACATCCTGTCCTGTCCCTGTTGCTGACACGTCCTGTCCTGTCCTGTCCCTGATGTTGACACGTCCTGTCCTGTCCCTGATGCTGACACATCCTGTCCTGGCCCTGTTGCTGACACGTCCTGTCCTGGCCCTGTTGCTGACACGTCCTGTCCTGGCCCTGATGCTGACACGTCCTGTCCTGTCCCTGTTGCTGACACGTCCTGTCCTGTCCTGTCCCTGATGCTGACACGTCCTGTCCTGTCCTGTCCCTGATGCTGACACATCCTGTCCTGTCCCTGTTGCTGACACGTCCTGTCCTGTCCCTGTTGCTGACACGTCCTGTCCTGTCCTGTCCCTGATGCTGACACGTCCTGTCCTGTCCTGTCCCTGTTGCTGACACGTCCTGTCCTGTCCTGTCCCTGATGCTGACACGTCCTGTCCTGTCCCTGATGCTGACACGTCCTGTCCTGTCCCTGTTGCTGACACGTCCTGTCCTGTCCCTGATGCTGACACGTCCTGTCCTGTCCCTGTTGCTGACTCGTCCTGTCCTGTCCCTGTTGCTGACACGTCCTGTCCTGTCCCTGATGCTGACACGTCCTGTCCTGTCCCTGTTGCTGACTAGTCCTGTCCTGTCCCTGATGCTGACACGTCCTGTCCTGTCCCTGTTGCTGACACGTCCTGTCCTGTCCCTGATGCTGACACGTCCTGTCCTGACCCTGATGCTGACACGTCCTGTCCTGTCCTGACACTGATGCTGACACATCCTGTCCTGACCCTGATGCTGACACGTCCTGTCCTGACCCTGATGCTGACACATCCTGTCCTGACCCTGATGCTGACACGTCCTGTCCTGACCCTGATGCTGACACGTCCTGTCCTGTCCTGACACTGATGCTGACACGTCCTGTCCTGTCCTGTCCCTGATGCTGACACGTCCTGTCCTGTCCTGTCCCTGATGCTGACACATCCTGTCCTGTCCTGTCCCTGATGCTGACACGTCCTGTCCTGTCCTGTCCCTGATGCTGACACATCCTGTCCTGTCCTGACACTGATGCTGACATGTCCTGACCCTGATGCTGACACGTCCTGTCCCTGATGCTGACATGTTCTGTCCTGCCCTGACCCTGATGCTGACACGTCCTGTCCTGTCCTGTCCCTGATGCTGACACGTCCATTCCTGTCCCTGATGCTGACACGTCCTGTCCTGACCCTGATGCTGACACGTTCATTAGGGAAGAAGAGAGCGACAGTCTGATGCAGCTGCTTAGTGCAGAAGTTACCTGAAGAGACTCACCTGAGGATCAAACAGACACCTGATCAATTAAGACGTTATCTAATCTGCTGGTCTGTTAAACGAGCTGGTGATGTCAGCTGGTGATCATGTGACCTCAGCAAGTGCAACAGCTTCATCATCAAAGTTCATATAAAAGCTGGTTTTGTTCTGATTGTCTGAGAGTCAGATTACAGATAAACATGTCACCGTGGACACTTTAAAACAAACAGTAAAAAAATTTGCAGCTCATTTTGTTTTAACGTTTTGACATCAGTGTCATCAGAGCTGGGGGGGGGGTCGGAGTTCGTCGTCACCCTGAGGGTGAACAGGACTGTAACATCATCCTCTTAGTGACATCATGGTGGGCGGAGTTTCAGGAACTGCTGGTCTGCTGCTGGAGTGCCTCTGAGCCGAGGTTCACCTCAAGTGTGCATTCCAGGAAACCCGCCTGGGATCGGTGGGCGTGTCTGTCCTTCGTCGTGATTGGTCGGTGAGTCAGACCAGAGTTCCAGGAGACGGCTGGTCCAGGGTCAGATCTCTGAGAGCAACTTCCTGTTTCTGAGGGAACGAGTCTTGGTAGAGCGAGCTGTCCACAGACCTGAGATATAGTGCGAAAGAGAAAGAGAGAGAGAGAGAGAGAGAGAGAGGGTGAGGTGGAGCAGCAGTTGGGGTGTTCCTGCACAGGTGAGCTGACTCCTACCTGCCATGCAGTGGGTGTCCGTGGAACGTGGCTGAGTGTGGCAGCGTCTTTTTGTGATGACTCGCCTCCTTCTGATAGGTCGACTGTTGGATGACACCTTGAGTCCTCCGTCTGTCTGGCAGAGCTCCGCCCCCTCCTCCAGCATGACCTTTGACCCCCCCATTAACCTTAGTGTTGACCCCTGTGCTGACCTTTCCATTCACCTGGTTTTGCTGGGTGGAGCCAATCGTGTTCCTCAGGTACCAGTCCCTCAGACCTGCCAATCACACACAGCACTTAAATTAAAGATTAACTGATGTTTTAGAGGTGGACCTGTGTGTGATGTAACAGGAAGTATTGTGCGTACCTTCCAGGGCAAGTGCCTTGTGGAGGCTCCTGGTGGCGTCCTCCAGCTGGGCATCCTGGATTGGGGGGGGCTGAGGAGGTCGGGGGGGTAGCAGGTGGGGGTGGGGGTCTGGCTGGATAGCTGACAGAGGAGGATTGTGGGTATCAGTCTGCACTGGGAGGAAGGGCCCGCAGGACTTGGTGCGGGTCACTTTGACTCGGCGCTGGTCGCCATGGTGACCGCGGTAGGTGGGTGGGGCTGCAGAGGGCTGCTGGGAGGAGTATCCGTTGTAGAGCATCTGCGATGCGATTGGCTGTCGGCTGTTGGGCTGGGACTGCTGCCGCTGCAGCTGCTGCTGTTTCCCCCACACATAGTCCAGCAGCACCTCACTGTACCCGCCTCCTCGAGCTCCTCCCCCTCGTCCAGCCCCGCCCCCCTCACTAAGTCCGTTATTGCTCCTGGTCCTTGCCCGTCCATCTGTCAGCGTCTCTGAGCTCCTGAAAACCCCACCAGTGTTCATTCCTCTGGACCCCGACAGACTGTTTACCCACAATCCTCCCTGCTGTGTCCCCCCCTCCTCCTCCGGGGGGGCAATGCGGTCGAGGAGGCCATCAGAGCTGTTACTGTGACGAGCAGCGTTCATCCTGACCCCTCCCTCCCCTACTGGATCAGAAGGAGCGGAGGAGGAGGAGGAGTCCTGAGAGCGAGGGGGAGGGGGGGGAGGATGGGAGGGGGGAAGGGGGAGGGGCTTGTGGGTCTGAAAGATCTCTGGATGGTCGGCCCTGAAAGAGGAGACAGACAGGTGAGATAACAGACAGGTGAAGAGACAGACAGGTGAGATTACAGACAGGTGAGGAGACAGACAGGTAAAGAGAGAGACAGGTGAGGAGAGAGACAGCTGAGGAGACAGACAGGTGAGGAGACAGAAAGATGAGGAGGGAGACAGGCTAGAGAGAGACAGGTGAAGAAAGAGACAGGTGAGGAGAGAGACAGGTGAGGAGACAGAAAAATGAGGAGAGGGACAGGTGAGGAGAGAGACAGGTGAGGAGACAGACAGGTGAGGAGACAGAAAGATGAGGAGACAGAAAGATGATGAGAGAGACAGGTGAAGAAAGAGACAGGTGAGGAGACAGACAGGTGAGGAGAGGGACAGGTGAGGAGAGGGACAGGTGAGGAGACAGACAGGTGAAGAGAGGGACAGGTGAGGAGAGAGACAGGCAAGGAGAGGAACAGGTGAGGAGAGGGTCAGGTGAGGAGACAGACAGGTGAGATAACAGACAGGTGAGAAAACAGACAGGTAAAAAGAGAGAGAGGTGAGGAGAGAGACAGGTGAGGATTACAGACAGGTGAGGAGACAGACACGTAAAGGGAGAGACTGGTGAGGAGACAGACAGGAGATGAGAGAGACAGGAGATGAGAGAGAAAGGTGAGGAGAGGGACAGGTGAGGAGACAGGTTAGGAGAGGGAAAGGTAAGGAGACAGGTGAGGAGAGGGACAGGTGAGGAGAGGGACAGGTGAGGAGACAGGTGAGGAGAGGGACAGGTAAGGAGACAGAAAGGTGAGGAGAGGGACAGGTGAGGAGACGGACAGGGGAGGAGAGAGAAAGGGCAGGAGAGATAACAGACAGGTGAGGAGACAGACAGGTAAAGAGAGAGACAGGTGAGGAGACAGACAGGTGAGAAGACAGACAGGTAAAGAGAGAGAGAGGTGAGGACACAGACAGGTGTAGAGAGGGACAGGCAAGGAGACAGACAGGTGAGGAGAGAGGAAGGTGAGGAGACAGACAGGCGAGGAGAGAGGCAGGTGAGGAGAGGAACAGGTGAGGAGACAGACAGGTGAGGAGAGGGACATGCGAGGAGAGGGTCAGGTAAGGAGACAGACAGGTGAGGAGACAGACAGGTGAAGAGAGAGACAGGTGAGGAGAGGGACAGATGAAGAGACAGACAGGTGAGGAGAGGGACAGGCAAGGAGAGAGACAGGTGAAGAAAGAGACAGGTGAGGAGACAGACAGGCGAGGAGAGAGACAAGCGAGGACACAGACAGGCGAGGAGAGAGGCAGGTGAGGAGAGGAACAGGTGAGGAGAGGGTCAGGTGAGGAGACAGACAGGTGATGGAGAGGGTCAGGTGAGGAGACAGACAGGTGAGGAGAGGGTCAGGTGAGGAGGGAGGCAGGTGAGGAGAGGGACAGGTGAAGAGAGAGAGACAGGTGAGGAGAGGGACAGGTGAAGAGAGAGACAGGTGAGGAGAGGGACAGGTGAAGAGAGAGACAGGTGAGGAGACAGACAGGCGAGGAGAGGGTCAGGTGAGGAGGGAGGCAGGTGAGGAGAGGGACAGGTGAAGAGAGAGAGACAGGTGAGGAGAGGGACAGGTGAAGAGAGAGACAGGTGAGGAGAGGGACAGGTGAAGAGAGAGACAGGTGAGGAGACAGACAGGCGAGGAGAGGGACAGGTGAGGAGGGAGGCAGGTGAGGAGGGAGGCAGGTGAGGAGACAGACAGGTGAGAAGAAAGACAGGCGAGGAGACAGACAGACCAGGAGAGGGCTAGGCGAGGAGACAGACAGGTGAGGAGACAAACAGGTGAGAAGGGAGACATGCTAGGAGAGAGACAGGCGAGGAGACAGACAGACCAGGAGAGGGACAGGCAAGGAGACAGACAGGTAAGAAGTGAGACATGCAAGGAGAGAGACAGGTGAGGAGAGAGACAGGTGAGGAGCGATGCAGGCGAGGAGAGAGACAGGCGAGGAGAGAGGCAGGTGAGAAGACAGACAGGTGAGGAGGGAGACATGCGAGGAGACAGACACGCGAGAAGAGAGACAGGTGAGGAGAGAGACAGGCGAGGAGAGAGGCAGGTGAGGAGACAGACAGGTGAGGAGACAGACAGGTGAGAAGAGAGACAGGTGAGGAGAGAGACAGGTGAGGAGAAAGACAGGCGAGGAGAGAGACAGGTGAGGAGAGAGACAGGCGAGGAGAGAGGCAGGTGAGGAGACAGACAGGTGAGGAGACAGACAGGTGAGAAGAGAGACAGGTGAGAAGAGAGACAGGTGAGGAGAGAGACAGGGGAGGAGACAGACAGGTAAGAAGACTGACAGTCAGCTGACTGTTAGCTAGCTGTTGGCTAGCAGGTTAGCTGTGTGTACCTGTTGAGCACTGAGTTCCTCCTGGTTTTGTTCTGGTAGAAAATCTCCACAGGAGATCCAGCAGACACCAGCGGGGGGCGACACTGAGACACACCGTCATCTGACAGGCAGACAGACAGGCAGATAGACATGGTTATTGGTTACAGTAGTTTATAGTTTTAAACAGGATAGACAAAGCGTCTTACGGCTCCCCTTTAGAGACTCCAATGAGGAGGGGGTTTGTATTTATGCTAACAACAACTGGTGTACTAGCACCAAGACCATCGACAGCCATACTGTTAAATGTAGACCCATCTACGTTCCACGTGAGTTTACTAGGGCACTGGTTAATGCTGTGTATATTCCCCTTGATGCTAATGCTAACTCAGCTCTTGGCCACTTCCATGAAGCAATAAACAGCCAACAGAACATCTATCCTGAGGCAGCACACATCGTAGTGGGGAACTTTTACCCCACTGATCTAAAGAAAGAAAGTACTCCCAAAATATCAACAGCACATAAAATGTGCTACCAGGGGAATTAATCGACTGGATAAAGCCTCTACTCTAAAATAAAAAATGGCAGCCCCTTTACCACATCGGGGACATTCTGACCACATGATGTGTTAATGCCAGCATACACCCCTCTCAAGAGGACAGCCCGACCCATCACAAAGACATGGCTGAAGGGGCCCTGTAGCAGCTGCAGGATTGTTTTGAAAGAACAAATTGGGACATTTTTGAACACCATGACCTGGAAGAGTGCACTTCAACTATGCTCAGCTACATTAAGAACTGTGTGGATATTGTCACTGTGGACAAATGTTTCCATGTGTATTCTAACCAGAAGGCATGGATGACAAAAGAAGTCAACTCCTGCTGAGGGACAGGAACACTGTTAGGTCTGGGGATGGGGCACAGTGCAGCGCTGCCAGAGCCAACTTGAAAAGAGACATCAGAGAGGCCAGGGCAGCTTATGGGAGGAGGATTGAGGACCACCTTTGCGGCAATAAAACACAGAAGATGTGGCAGGGAGTCCAGCATTTACCAACTACAAATCCAGCAACCTCACAGCCGCTGGGGGTGCCTCGCCAGCTGAGGAACTAAACTGTTTCTTTGCCTGCTTTGAGGCGGAGGCTCCGGGGGCAGCTATACCCCACTCACCAGCCCACAGCAGCCATATCCTCACAGTGCAGGAACATGAGGTGAGGTGCACACTGAGGAAGGTGAACCCAAGGAAAGCAACTGGACCTGATGGGGTATCTGGCATGGTGCTGAAGGACTGTGCATACCAGCTCGCTGGGGTCTTTACAAAGATATTCAACCTGCCCCTGTCTCAGCTCAGAATCCAACTCTGCCTGAAATCTGCTACAATCATCACACTGCCGAAAAAACACTATTAGCAGCCTCAACAACTATCGCCCGGCGGCACTAACACCAGTAGTTATGAATGTGAATATGAGGATGCCATAGCCACAGCTCTGCACATAGCACTGACCCATCTGGAGCATCAGGGGAACTATGCAAGTATTCTTTTCATAGACTTTAGCTCTACCGTCAACACAATCATCACTAAATTAGAAGACTTCCACACACCATCTGTTACCGGATCAAAGACTTCCTGTCAGACCGTCTCAGAGGGTTAGGGTAAAGTTCCCATCTTTCCACAGTCTTAGGAGCTGCTCTACACTCTCTACACCTATGACTGCCCCCCCCTACATACCCGAGCAATGCCATCATTAAATTTGCGGATGATTCAACTGTGGTGGGGCTCTACTCTGGGGGAGGGTTAGGGTCTGTGTGGTGCACGCAGAACAACCTGGTCCTGAATACCTCAAAAAGAGCTCATCATTGACTTCAGAAGGAAGAAATCTGATCCGCATCCCAGCCACATCAACGTGTGTGGAGAGGGCCTTGGACTTCAGGGTCCTGGGCCTACACCTGGATGATGACCTGTCCTGGAAAACTAACACCACCGCGTTTGTAAGGAAGGCCCAGCAGCGCCTCCATTTTTTGAGGATACTCAGGAAGAACAACTTGGCTGACTGACTGCTGACCGCTCTATCCAGAGTGTGCTGAGTTACTGCATATCTGCCTGGTTGGCCAGTTGTTCCGCAGCACATAAGAAGGCGCTCCAAAGGGTCATCTCGACAGTCCAAAAGTTCATCGGCTGCCTCCTCCCCTCCCTTGAGGATATTTACAACACATGCTGCCTCAGAAGAGCGCACAGCATTCACTCATCCCGGACGCCACCTGTTTGAACTGCTGAAGGCGCCTCAGGCCATCAAAGCACCAACCGGCTGGAAAACATTTGTATGCCAATAAAGGTCTAACTATCTGTCTACCAAAATAAGAGCAGGGTTCAGACATTAAACTACCAAAATAAGAGCAGGGTTCAGACATTAAACTACCAAAATAAGAGCAGGGTTTATGAATAAAGCTGTCAGTCAGCAAGTGGAGCTGCAGCATCTGAGCATCTGCAGTGTGTGTGTATGTGTGCGTGTGTGTGTGTGTGTGTGTGTGTGTGTGTGTGTGTGTGTGTGTGTGAGTGTGTGTTACCATTGTCGTGTCCTGTTGAGTCTGATGTCGAGCTGCTCTCTGACCTCACTGTGTCATCTGCACACACACACACACACACACACACACACACACACACACACACACACACACACACAATCAGTTTCAGAATAAAAGCAGGAAGAGAAACAGATTTCCTCTTGAAACAATGGCTCCTCATCTACTGCCAGCTGTGTGTGTGCGTGTGTGTGAGTGTGTGTTACCTGTGTGGCAGCCTCGGTGTACAGTCCTCTTGCCGTGGTGTGTGTGTGTGTGTGTGTTGTGTTCAGAGTCGCTGTGTTTCCTCAGAGCTCCACTGAATAAAGTTTTCTTCGGCTTTGAACGCTGAGACTCTTCTTCCTGAAAACACACACACACAGACACACACACACACACACACACAGACACACACACACACACACACACACACAGACACACAGACACACACACACACACACAGACACACACACACACACACACACACACACACACAGACACACAGACACACACACACACACACAGACACACAGACACACACGCACACACACACACACACACACACAGACACACACACACAGACACACAGAATAACACACAGGAAGTGAATTATAAACACTTGATTACTTCAGTCAGCAGCAGTTAGCAGCTTGGCAACATCACACGCAGCTCCGAGCAGCAGCTCAGACAGAAAGTGATCGGAGCCTTTTATACTGTGACACCGGCAGACTCACGTTGGACTAAACCAATCAGGAGGTGCTCTCCAAAATATTATCAACTAACTAAATGAGCTGAGACAAGATGTGTACATTATACCCCTGTCCATAATATTTACAATAAACACCTACTGCTATTTAACACCAAATAAGCCCATTACACATAATTACAATAAATATAAATGTACACCCCACTTTCTTATCACTTGGTCCCTCCCGGAACGTTTATCTGCGTGTCCGTTCCCCCGGGGGAATCTTTAGGCCCAAACACCCTGGAGCGGACACAGGACAAGACAGGCGAGTGATCACACAGATGATTCCATCAATTTGCTACATTTAAGGCACGAGCACACACTTATTATAACGATCATCACATATAAAATACTGCACACATTAAACAGAACGCATGTTACCGTTTGTCAATCATTAACCAATGTAAACTGTATCATCGGAGCTCCCCCCTCTTTCAGGCGGAGCAGCGCTCTCAAGCCAGCCCCTGCCGGGAGACCACGCCAATCATGGGTTTCAAACGTGAATAAATACTGTTGTTAAATGATCAATAAATAACGTTGTTAAATACAAAATGTGCAAATATGCAATGTGCAAAATGTACTGTGCAAAGATCGCTATCAAAGTGCAAAGTGCCATTAATAATTTAAGTTGTTGGTAAAAGCGCATAAAACCAAACTCAACATTTACATGGCAACAAAAATGTCAGTAACGATAGGCTCTCAGTGTTCGAAAGAGAAAACCTGGAAATGGTGTGCGCACAAAACCCACACACCTGCACGCAATGTTCCCTTTATAAATCACAATCCACCTGGAAATGTGGATTAGCCTCTTGTTCCGCCCTCTACACGCCCACATTACACCTGAAACGCTCGATGCAAAGCACCTCGTGAATGGAAAGCATACACACGAGAGGCCGATCACAGAAAGCTGCAGCGAGCACAAAGACAAACCAGCGAGTGACAACACGTCGTTACAGCGTTCATGTAGTTCACCAGCAGTGCAGTGGATCCATCAGCAGTGTCCCCGCTGTATTGACATGTTTACAGAAACCACAGTGATGACGTCACACGATGACTGAATGTTGGCGTCGGTCAGAGGTCTCCTCCTCTCAGGGATCTCTGACAGAAGTTTGATCAGAGAAACGCTCTTTAAGTCGTGTAGTTTGGTTATGATGAATTGGCCTGAGCGGTGTTTGGGCTGATTAAAAGCATATGTAATGATTGTGAGAGCAGTCACTGCTTTAGTTGTAGACTAAAAATCCTACTTGCTGCTATAAACACATATTTTTGGGGCTCAGCTGGAGAGAGACTGGAAATGTGGGGAGCAGAGAGAGGGGGTTGACATGCACCAAATGATCAGCAATCCTGGAGTCGAAACCTGCGATCAGTGCGTCGAGGACTGTAGCCTCTCCACACACTGAGCTGAACCAGCGACCCGACGCTCTGTTCGTCATGGCAACACTTTTTGTTGTTATTTTGGATTTCTACATCAACAGTCCAGGAGACGGTCTCTCCTCTGCGCTCCTTTTATTTAATGTTTGCTTATATCTATGTATATATCTATATATGTTCAACTAAAAGGTGCTCACGTCTCACTATGATGATGATGTGATATGATGTCTATGATGTTTGATGATCAATTCACGGCCTGGCTTCAGTTCACCACCTCACCACCTGTCTGTCTCCGAAGTGTTCGTACTCACAGTTTGCTCACCGGTGCACATTTTCCCATCAAGTTTGGGCGATGGCCCTCTCCTCCAGGATGGCACACCCCTCCTTGTCATGGGAGACATTTACATGGACAAAGCCCAGGCAACATACTTCCAATCTCTTCTGTCCTCTTTCGACCTCAAACAGGTCCCTCCCCCTCCCACACATGAGGCAGGTAATACTCTGGATCTCATTTTTACAAGGAACTGCCCCACAGCAAATCTGACCGTCACACCCCTGTCAGATCACTTCTTCATCCAATTCACCGTCAATAAATACCACCTTGCAATCATCCGCTCCCATGGTTTCTCATACCATTGCTATGCGGACGATACCCAGCTCTTCATGCCATTCCCACCAGAGGACACTACAGCCTCAGCACGTATCTCGTCCTGCCTTGCTGATGTCTCTAAATGGATGAAAGAACACCACCCTCAGCTCAACCTATCCAAGACTGAGCTCCTCGTCATCCCAGCCAGTCCCTCTGTGCAACCACAGATCAACATCCAGCTCGGACAAACTGAACTCATACCCACTGTGTCTGCCTGGAACCTGAGCGTCATGATGACGACCAGCTAACCTTTAAGGTTCATGTGGCCTCGATTGCTCGGTCAGAAGATCAGACCCTACCTGTCAGAGCATGCAACACACCTGCTGGTACAGGCTCTCGTTATATCACGCATCGATTACTGCAACTCCCTCCTGGCAGGCCTTCCTGCACATTCAAACCTCTGCAGATGATCCAGAACGCAGCAGCACGACTGATCTACAGTCAACCCAAAACAGCACAAGTCACTCCACTGCTCGTACCCCTCCACTGCTCGTACCCCTCAACAGTCGTCGCCCTCATCAAATTCAAACCCTGTCGCTCGCTTACAAAACAGCAGCAAACACGTCTCCTGCCTACCTGAACGCCCTCATCCAGGTCTACACTCCGTCCCGCCCACTCCGCTCTGCCAATGAAAGGCGCCTGGTGCTCCCATCACAACAGGGCCCTAAGTCTCTAACTAGACTCTTCTCCTCTGTCGCCCCCCGGTGGTGGAACGAGCTACCAAACTCCATTCGGTCCCTTTCACCTTGAAGAAGAAGCTAAAGACCCAGCTCTTTATCACCTCTGACCTTAATGATGTTGATGTTATTGATGATGATGACATGGAGGATGTAGTTTATGCTGACTAGGATTTTCATCCTATACACTGCCTGTTGGCTCCAGTGTCCAATCACACTTGATCCTGTCGATCGTTGCTTGTGTCGTATTCACTCTCAGACGTTTGTCGCTTTGGACGTCTGCTACATGAAACTGTAACACTGTAACATTATAGATCACATCTCTTGAGTGGGAAGTGGAGTACGCCGATTTCAGGCCCCGTTTTGAGTGTAAGCAACGTTTAGAAATGAGACCCCTGATGTGTCAGCCTACCTGTTAAACACCTTGACACCTGTTTGTTCAGAGTGCAGCTGTTTTTCAGGATCAGCTTGATTGTTTGAGTTCAGTCACAGGTGTCTGTTTGACTGGAGCATTAGCTGCATTAGCATGAGGAGCTAACTCAGTGAAGGATGACACAGCTGATGAGATCACAATTCAAACGTGCTCACCTCAGCTCGACACTTCCTGTTTGTCTGGCGGGAGGTCCCACCCCTCCGTCGGACACAGGGGGGTTTCTCCCCTGCGTCCAGGGGGAAGTCACTGGACACTGCCCCTGTCAGCTCCTGACCAATGGAACACAGAAACACAGATTACATCATTAAACACCTCTTTTCGTAGAGAGTTGTGAATGGATGATCCCAGTTGGAGGAGGGGCCTATTTAGGACATCACTCACCGCTTCCTGCAGACAGATGCGTCTCAGCTCCGCCAATCGTGTGCTAAGTAGCGCCTGCAGGCTCCGCCTCCTCTCCTGCAACTCTGCCATTCGCTCCCGCTGCTTCCTGTCAGGACAGGTGAGAGGGTCTGCACATACACACACACACACACACATACAGGTAACACACACTGTACTTTGATGAAAGCGTTTGGTGTCTGACGCTTCATGAAGTTTAATAAATAACGATGAATAAGACAGACGTCTCATCACTTCCTTGTGGGGGGTGTCAAAGCTTTATTTCAGCCAGTAGGTGCTTTATTCAAACCAGAGCAAGTCGTTTCCCATCATGCACGGCGTTGTGCAGATGGTGGAGAGCAACTGCAGCACCTGGCCATGAAAACTATGGCCGCCTCACTCCCGCGGGACTTCAAAGCCTCGCGCAGTCGGGTTTTCAGAGCAAGTCGGACAACAATCTAACCGCCATGTGATGTGCTTGGCAAGGCGGCGATCGATTCTACGCAGGCCTCGCTCATCTTGAACAAGCCTTTTATTACTGTATTGACCCTCCCCTTTAACTCCGTCCTCCAGTAACAGTTGAGCGAGCAGCAAACCCTTGTAACTTGCTGATTATGCTATATGCTATGCTACGTGCTATATGCTATGCTACATGCTATATGCTATGTTAAGTGCTTTGCTTATATCTGCTTAAAAACCCACACTGTGAAGATGTCAAGGTTGTGACTAAGGGGGGCTGGACTTGAATGGGGGATGTGTTGTCTGTTCTCACCAGGTGCTGAGATGAGTTGACCTTTGACCTCCATGGCTTGTGTTTCCCATGTGACCCCGCCTCCTCCCTCCTCACTGCTGGACTCCTGCTCGCCCCCCCACACACACTCTCTCACCTGCGGACACATTCAAATAACCTTTATTAACCATATCAGAAAGGGGGGGGGGGGGGTCAGCTGGACTGACCTGTTCACCCTGATGAGACTCTGCAGGTGAGCTCATGACTCCACCTGATCTCACCTGTGTGTTGGTCCTCCTTCATCTAATGGAATACTAAGATGACGCTGCATGCTGTGTGTGTCTGCTGTAATTCTGTTTCCTTTGTTGGACTATTTATATAAAGTCTGAACACGTAAAAACATGGAAGGAGATTTCTTGGAATCTGAAGGTCAACGTTGTCTGGAGGATCTAAATGTCTCTTACAGCTGATTCACACCTGAATCTCACCTTATAACTGGGTTCATAAGAGCTCCAGTAGTTCACTCCTGTGGCCATTCAATACTGAACACCAACCACAGCAATGCTGTTAGCCGTTAGCTGTTTCTGGTTGTGCAGTTCCAGGGCTGGCCAGCAGAGGGAGTTAAACTGTCCTCAGTGTGTCTGACCTGATGAGAGAACAACAGAAGAAGAAGAGGATGATGCTGCGACAGGAAGTAGCTTTTACATTTAATGTAAAACAGATTATACATTGTAAAAAACCGATTATAAACACTGTAAAAAAACATATTATACACTGTAAAAAAACGATTATAAACACTGTAAAAAAACATATTATACACTGTAAAAAACAGGCTTCATGTTTCTAACAGCTGATGGAGTTTTTTATCAAACAAACAGGAAACAGAACCTGTCATACATGTAACATATCAAAACATGTATCTGTGTAACATGTAGAGTTTATATTCACACACACACACACACGCACAGGTTCAGCTATAAACACAACAGGCTGCATGGTGACGAAGAGGATCTGTGTGTAAATAAAGACGCGAGTTATATAACTGATTCACACAGCAGATTTATGACCTTTGACCTCTGCTCAGTAGGACACAACGTCCTCTGACTGCAGGACGACCCTGAGAACAGGAAGCGTTGCTCAACAGGAAATGGGAAGCAGGAAATGAACGATGAAAACCAGGAAAAAAGAGAACGGAAACAGGAGGGCTGCTAGGAAAATACCTTCACTTACTGACAGAGTTGTCAGACTACTGTGACAAATACTGTGTGATGAATACTGTGATAAATACTGTGATGAATACTGTGTGATGAATACTGTGATAAATACTGTGATGAATACTGTGTGATGAATACTGTGTGATGAATACTGTGATAAATACTGTGATGAATACTGTGTGATGAATACTGTGATAAATACTGTGATGAATACTGTGTGATGAATACTGTGATAAATATTGTGATGAATACTGTGTGATGAATACTGTGATAAATACTGTGATGAATACTGTGTGATGAATACTGTGATAAATATTGTGATGAATACTGTGTGATGAATACTGTGTGATGAATACTGTGATAAATACTGTGATGAATACTGTGATAAATACTGTGATGAATACTGTGTGATGAATACTGTGATAAATACTGTGATGAATACTGTGTGATGAATACTTTGATGAATACTGTGTGATGAATACTGTGATGAATACTGTGTGATGAATACTTTGATGAATACTGTGTGATGAATACTTTGATGAATACTGTGTGATGAATACTTTGATGAATACTGTGTGATGAATACTTTGATGAATACTGTGTGATGAATACTGTGATAAATACTGTGTGATGAATACTTTGATGAATACTTTGATGAATACTGTGTGATGAATACTGTGATAAATACTGTGATGAATACTGTGTGATGAATACTTTGATGAATACTGTGTGATGAATACTTTGATGAATACTGTGTGATGAATACTGTGATAAATACTGTGATGAATACTGTGTGATGAATACTTTGATGAATACTGTGTGATGAATACTTTGATGAATACTGTGTGATAAATACTGTGATGAATACTGTGATGAATACTGTGATAAATACAGTGATAAATACTGTGATGAATACTGTGATGAATACTGTGTGATGAATACTGTGATGAATACTGTGATAAATACTGTGATGAATACTGTGATGAATACTGTGATAAATACTGTGATGAATACTGTGTGATGAATACTGTGATGAATACTGTGATAAATACTGTGTGATGAATACTGTGATAAATACTGTGATAAATACTGTGTGATGAATACTGTGATGAATACTGTGATAAATACTGTGATGAATACTGTGATGAATACTGTGATGAATACTGTGATAAATACTGTGATGAATACTGTGTGATGAATACTGTGATGAATACTGTGATAAATACTGTGATGAATACTGTGATGAATACTGTGATGAATACTGTGATAAATACTGTGATGAATACTGTGATGAATACTGTGATAAATACAGTGATGAATACTGTGATAAATACTGTGATAAATACTGTGATGAATACTGTGATAAATACTGTGATGAATACTGTGATAAATACTGTGATGAATACTGTGTGATGAATACTGTGATGAATACTGTGATAAATACTGTGATGAATACTGTGATGAATACTGTGATAAATATTGTGATGAATATTGTGATGAATACTGTGATGAATACTGTGTGATGAATACTGTGATAAATACTGTGATGAATACTGTGATGAATACTGTGATAAATATTGTGATGAATATTGTGATGAATACTGTGATAAATACTGTGATGAATACTGTGATAAATACTGTGATAAATACTGTGATAAATACTGTGATGAATACTGTGATAAATACTGTGATGAATACTGTGATAAATACTGTGATGTATACTGTGATAAATACTTTGATGAATACTGTGATGAATACTGTGATAAATAATGTGATGAATACTGTGATAAATACTGTGTGATGAATACTGTGATGAATACTGTGATAAATACTGTGATGAATACTGTGATAAATAATGTGATGAATACTGTGATGAATACTGTGTGATGAATACTGTGATGAATACTGTGATGAATACTGTGTGATGAATACTGTGATGAATACTGTGATGAATACTGTGTGATGAATACTGTGATAAATACTGTGATGAATACTGTGATAAATACTGTGTGATGAATACTGTGATAAATACAGTGATGAATACTGTGATAAATACTGTGATAAATACTGTGTGATGAATACTGTGATAAATACTGTGATAAATACTGTGTGATGAATACTGTGATGAATACTGTGATGAATACTGTGATAAATACAGTGATACAGTCAGCGAAGCCAGCGGCCATAGTGAAATGTATTCCTGGGGCCAGAGCGGGCGACATCGAGTCAAATTTAAAACTGCTGACAAAGGATAATCGTAAATTTGATAAGATTGTAATTCATGTCGGCGTTAATGACTCCCGGTTACGTCAATCGGAAGTCACTAAAATTAATGTTGAGTCGGTGTGTGCATTTGCAAAGACAATGTCGGACTCCGTAGTTTTCTCTGGACCCCTGCCCAATCTGACGAGTGATGACATGTATAGCCGCATGTCATCATTCAACCGCTGGCTGTCGAGGTGGTGCCCAGCAAACGATGTGGGCTTCATAGATAACTGGCAGACATTCTGGGGAAAGCCTGGTCTGATCGGAAGAGACGGCATTCATCCCACTTTGGATGGTGCAGCTCTTTTGTCTCATAATATGGCTATGTTTGTTAGTCGTAAAACCTGACAAACCAGAGTTGAGACCAGGAGGCAGAGCTGTAGTCCTACACACTCCTCTGAGCTTCCCTGTGAGCAGTTTCCCAGCCACAATGTTCATGTTATAGAGACTGTGTCTGCCCCCCAACCCAGGCCTTTTATTACAGTTAATTCAAACTCAAATAAAAAAGAAGTAAATCAAAAAAATTTAATAAAAATTAAAACAACAACCGAAGTTATGCCAAAAAATATGAGAATTAAATGTGGTGTGTTAAATATCAGATCCCTGTCATCTAAAGCTCTATTAGTGAACGATCTGATATCAGATTATCATATTGATTTACTCTCTTTAACTGAGACTTGGCTGTGTCAGGAAGAATATGTCAGCTTCAATGAATCCACTCCTCCCAGTCATCTTAATACTCATACTCCTCGAGACACTGGTCGAGGTGGTGGAGTGGCAGCTATCTTCAGTTCTAGTCTTCTAATCAACCCTCGACCCAAACTTAGTTTCAGCTCTTTTGAAAGCCTTGTTCTGAGTTTTTCACACCCAGCCTGTAAATCTTTACAGCCTGTTTTATTTGTGATAGTATACCGCCCTCCTGGCGCATACTCTGATTTTCTAACTGAATTCTCAGAGTTTTTATCAGGTTTAGTCCTGAGTTCAGATCAAATAATTATTGTAGGGGACTTCAGTATTCATGTAGATGTTGACAATGATAGTCTTAGCATGGCATTTATGTCCCTTTTGGACTCTATTGGTTTCACTCAGAGTGTAAACCAGCCTACTCACCGCTTTAACCACACCCTCCACCTTGTTCTAGCTTATGGCCTTGAAACCGAAAACTTAATTGTCTTCCCACAAAATCCTCTTTTATCAGATCACTATTTAGTAACATTCGATGTCCTATTAACCGACTACTCTCCAGTTAACAAACATGTACTCACAAGATGTTTGTCTGATAGGACTGTAGCTAAATTTAAGGAAACAATTCTTTACCACATCTGTTTACTACAGAAAGCTCTGATGCTAATGTTAGTCCCTCTCAGCTTGATCAGTTTGTTGATAGTCCTGCAGGTTTGCTGAGAAGTACTCTAGACTCGATTGCCCCCTTAAAAAAGAAGATTATCAAACGACAGAGGCTAGCTCCATGGTATGACTCAGAAACTCGTAACTTGAAGCAAATGTCGCGTAAATTTGAAAGAATGTGGCGATCCACCAAAACAGAAGAGTCTCGTTTACTCTGGCAAAATAGTCTTAATAAATACAGGAAGGCCCTACGGCATGCTCGAGGTGTCTACTACTCCTCCCTCATAGAAGAACATAAAAACAATCCCAGGTACCTTTTCAGCACTGTAGCCAGGCTGACAGAGAGTCACAGCTCCACTGAGCCAAGTATTCCTATAGGCCTCAGCAGTGATGATTTCATGAGCTTCTTTAATGACAAAATCCTAAAGATAAGAGACAAAATTTGTAACCTCCGGCCGTTAACTGGTGCAGATGTATCTTTGGAAACTGCTCAAAAACCTGATGTTTACACTGTTTTTCTCCAATTGACCTTCCTGAGCTAAATTCTCTGATATCTTCGTCTAAACCATCAACCTGTCTTTGAGACCCGATTCCAACCGAGCTGCTTAAGGAAGTCTTTCCCTCAATTAGCACTTCTTTACTAGATATGATCAATATGTCTTTATCGACGGGCTATGTACCCCAGTCTTTTAAACTAGCTGTAATTAAGCCACTTCTTAAAAAGCCTACCCTAGATTCAGGCACCTTAGCTAACTATAGACCTATATCTAACCTTCCTTTTATCTCAAAGATCCTTGAGAAAGCAGTCGCTAATCAATTATGTGACTTTCTTCATAACAACAGTTTATTTGAGGACTTTCAGTCAGGATTTAGAGTCCACCATAGCACTGAGACAGCCCTTGTGCGAGTTTCAAATGATCTACTTACTGCTTCAGACAGAGGACTTCTCTCTGTACTCGTCCTGTTAGATCTTAGTGCCGCTTTCGACACGATAGACCATCACATCCTGTTACAGAGATTAGAACATTTAATTGGCATTTCAGGATCTGCACTAAGTTGGTTTAAATCTTATTGATCAGATCGATCTCAGTTTGTTAATGTTCATGATGTGTCCTCTATGCAAACCAAAGTTAGTCATGGAGTTCCACAAGGTTCTGTGCTCGGACCGATTCTTTTTACCTTATATATGCTTCCTCTGGGTAATATCATGAGGAAACACTCCATTAATGTTCATTGTTATGCAGATGATACTCAATTATACTTATCTATGAAGCCAGACGAAACCAATCAGCTATCTAAACTAGAAGCATGCCTTAAGGACATAAAGATCTGGATGACTACAAACTTTCTGCTACTTAATTCAGACAAACTGAAGTTATTGTGCTCGGCCCAAAACACCTCAGAGATTCTTTCTCTAATGATATAGCTGCCCTAGATGGCATCAGCCTGGCATCCAGCACTACTGTTAGGAATCTGGGAGTTCTGTTTGATCAGGATATGTCCTTCATCTCCCACATAAAACAAATATCAAGGACAGCCTTCTTTCACCTTCACAACAAACATCAGACACATCCTGTCTCAACACGATGCAGAAAAACTAGTCCATGCATTCGTTACTTCCAGGTTGGATTATTGTAACTCGTTACTATCAGGCTGCCCTAATAAGTCACTAAAAACTCTGCAGCTGGTACAAAATGCTGGAGCACGTGTGCTGACAAGAACTAGGAAGAGAGATCACATCTCTCCTGTATTAGCCTCTCTGCACTGGCTTCCTGTAAAATATAGAATAGAATTTAAAATCCTTCTTCTTACTTACAAAGCTCTTAATGGTCAGGCACCATCATATCTTAAAGAGCTCATAGTGCCATATTACCCCTCTAGAACATTGCGCTCCCAGGATGCAGGCCTGCTTGTGGTACCTAAAGTCTCTAAGAGTAGTGTTGGAGGTAGAGCCTTCAATTACCAGGCCCCCCTCCTCTGGAACAATCTACCAGTCAAGGTCCGGGAGGCAGACACCCTCTCTTCTTTTAAGACTTAAAACTTTCCTCTTTGATAAAGCTTATAGTTAGGGCTGGCTCAGGCTTGGACTAGCCCATAGTTATGCTGCTATAGGTTTAGACTGCCGGGGGGATCTGACACACCAAGCTTCTCTCTCTCTCTCTCTCTCTGACTCTCTGACTCTCTCTCTCTCTCTCTCTCTTCCTCTCTCTCTCTCTCTCTCTCTTCCTCTCTCTCTGACTCTCTCTCTCTCTCTCTCTCCCTCTCTCTCTCTCTCTCTCTCTCCCTCTCTCTCTCTCTCTCTCTCTTCCTCTCTCTCTGACTCTCTCTCTCTCTCTCTCTGTCATATTAATGCAGCTCATTAACTCTGTATCTTCTGGTCCCATTAACATTACTAACCACATATCTTCCCGGGAGTTCTTGTGCTCCCTTGTCTTGAAGGTTCCTGAGGATCGTTGCTGCAGACCACCTGCTGCTGTGGACCTGCTCGACTGCAACAACTACTAACATCAGCCTTCCCCATAGTATCATTATTGTTGCTGCTAATGCTAATAGTAGACCTGTTGACTTCAACTGTTACAATTACGATTACCTCAGCCTTTATCATTACTCTGCTTCTCTCGCTAATTTATTTATTTATTTATTTAGCTAATCTTCACCCTAGTCTACCACTATTATTGGCATTGTAACCATAAGTTTGTGTCTGTTGTTGTTCATGTAACAAGGACATATGTTGTTGTGGTAACAAGAACATATGTTGTTGTTGCTCTCTTTGCCTGTCTCTATCCTGCATCTCCTTCTATCCCATTTTCGGCCCATCCAGTCGAGGCAGATGGCTGTTCAACATGAGTCTGGTTCTGCTCGAGGTTTCTGCCTGTTAAAAGGAAGTTTTTCTGCCAATGTGCCGAATTGCTAAGTGCTACTCATGGTGATTCATGTTGGGCCTCTCTTTAAATAACTTAACAAAGAGTCGGTCTAGACCTGCTCTTTCTGTAAAGTGTCTCGAGATAACCCTGGTTATGATTTGGAGCTATACAAATAAAATTTGATTGATTGATTGATTGATAAATACAGTGATGAATACAGTGATGAATACTGTGATGAATACTGTGATGAATATTGTGATGAATACTGTGATAAATACAGTGATGAATACTGTGATGAATACTGTGATAAATACTGTGATGAATACTGTGATGAATACTGTGATAAATACTGTGATGAATACTGTGTGATGAATACTGTGATGAATACTGTGATAAATACAGTGATAAATACTGTGATGAATACTGTGATGAATACTGTGATAAATACAGTGATAAATACTGTGATGAATACTGTGATGAATACTGTGATAAATACTGTGATGAATACTGTGATGAATACTGTGATAAATACAGTGATAAATACTGTGATGAATACTGTGATGAATACTGTGTGATGAATACTGTGATGAATACTGTGATAAATACAGTGATAAATACTGTGATGAATACTGTGTGATGAATACTGTGATGAATACTGTGATAAATACAGTGATAAATACTGTGATGAATACTGTGATGAATACTGTGATAAATACTGTGATGAATACTGTGATGAATACTGTGATAAATACAGTGATAAATACTGTGATGAATACTGTGTGATGAATACTGTGATGAATACTGTGTGATGAATACTGTGATGAATACTGTGATAAATACAGTGATAAATACTGTGATGAATACTGTGATGAATACTGTGATGAATACAGTGATAAATACTGTGATGAATACTGTGATGAATACTGTGATAAATACTGTGATGAATACTGTGATGAATACTGTGATGAATACTGTGTGATGAATACTGTGATGAATATTGTGATGAATACTGTGATGAATACTGTGATGAATACTGTGATGAATACTGTGAAAAATATTGTGATGAATACTGTGATGAATACTGTGATAAATACTGTGTGATGAATACTGTGATAAATACTGTGATGAATACTGTGATAAATACTGTGATGAATACTGTGATAAATACTGTGATAAATACTGTGTGATGAATACTGTGATAAATACTGTGATAAATACTGTGATGAAAACTGTGATAAATACTGTGATAAATACTGTGATAAATAATGTGATGAATACTGTGTGATGAATACTGTGATAAATACTGTGATGAATACTGTGATAAATACTGTGATAAATAATGTGATGAATACTGTGTGATGAATACTTTGATAAATACTGTGATAAATACTGTGATAAATACTGTGATAAATAATGTGATGAATACTGTGTGATGAATACTGTGATAAATACTGTGATGAATACTGTGATAAATACTGTGATAAATAATGTGATGAATACTGTGTGATGAATACTGTGATAAATACTGTGATAAATAATGTGATGAATACTGTGTGATAAATACTGTGTGATGAATACTGTGATAAATACTGTGATGAATACTGTGATAAATACTGTGTGATGAATACTGTGATAAATACTGTGTGATAAATACTGTGATGAATACTGTGATAAATACTGTGATAAATAATGTGATGAATACTGTGTGATGAATACTGTGATAAATAATGTGATGAATACTGTGTGATGAATACTTTGATAAATACTGTGATGAATACTGTGTGATGAATACTGTGTGATAAATACTGTGTGATGAATACTGTGATAAATACTGTGATGAATACTGTGATAAATACTGTGATAAATACTGTGTGATGAATACTGTGATAAATACTGTGATGAATACTGTGTGATGAATACTGTGTGATGAATACTGTGATAAATACTGTGATGAATACTGTGTGATGAATACTTTGATGAATACTGTGTGATGAATACTGTGATGAATACTGTGTGATGAATACTTTGATGAATACTGTGTGATGAATACTTTGATGAATACTGTGTGATGAATACTTTGATGAATACTGTGTGATGAATACTTTGATGAATACTGTGTGATGAATACTGTGATAAATACTGTGTGATGAATACTTTGATGAATACTTTGATGAATACTGTGTGATGAATACTGTGATAAATACTGTGATGAATACTGTGTGATGAATACTTTGATGAATACTGTGTGATGAATACTTTGATGAATACTGTGTGATGAATACTGTGATAAATACTGTGATGAATACTGTGTGATGAATACTTTGATGAATACTGTGTGATGAATACTTTGATGAATACTGTGTGATAAATACTGTGATGAATACTGTGATGAATACTGTGATAAATACAGTGATAAATACTGTGATGAATACTGTGATGAATACTGTGATGAATACTGTGTGATGAATACTGTGATGAATACTGTGATAAATACTGTGATGAATACTGTGATGAATACTGTGATAAATACTGTGATGAATACTGTGTGATGAATACTGTGATGAATACTGTGATAAATACTGTGATAAATACTGTGATGAATACTGTGATAAATACAGTGATAAATACTGTGATGAATACTGTGTGATGAATACTGTGATGAATACTGTGATGAATACTGTGATGAATACAGTGATAAATACTGTGATGAATACTGTGATGAATACTGTGATAAATACTGTGATGAATACTGTGATGAATACTGTGATGAATACTGTGTGATGAATACTGTGATGAATACTGTGATGAATATTGTGATGAATACTGTGATAAATACTGTGATGAATACTGTGTGATGAATACTGTGATGAATACTGTGATGAATACTGTGATGAATACTGTGAAAAATATTGTGATGAATACTGTGATGAATACTGTGATAAATACTGTGTGATGAATACTGTGATAAATACTGTGATGAATACTGTGATAAATACTGTGATGAATACTGTGATAAATACTGTGATAAATACTGTGTGATGAATACTGTGATAAATACTGTGATAAATACTGTGATGAAAACTGTGATAAATACTGTGATAAATACTGTGATAAATAATGTGATGAATACTGTGTGATGAATACTGTGATAAATACTGTGATGAATACTGTGATAAATACTGTGATAAATAATGTGATGAATACTGTGTGATGAATACTGTGATAAATACTGTGATAAATAATGTGATGAATACTGTGTGATGAATACTGTGATAAATACTGTGATAAATAATGTGATGAATACTGTGTGATAAATACTGTGTGATGAATACTGTGATAAATACTGTGATGAATACTGTGATAAATACTGTGTGATGAATACTGTGATAAATACTGTGTGATAAATACTGTGATGAATACTGTGATAAATACTGTGATAAATAATGTGATGAATACTGTGTGATGAATACTGTGATAAATAATGTGATGAATACTGTGTGATGAATACTTTGATAAATACTGTGATGAATACTGTGTGATGAATACTGTGTGATAAATACTGTGTGATGAATACTGTGATAAATACTGTGATAAATACTGTGTGATGAATACAGTGATAAATACTGTGTGATAAATACTGTGATAAATACTGTGATGAATACTGTGTGATGAATACTGTGATAAATACTGTGTGATGAATACTGTGATAAATACTGTGATGAATACTGTGATAAATACTGTGTGATGAATACTGTGATAAATACTGTGTGATAAATACTGTGATAAATACTGTGATGAAAACTGTGATAAATAATGTGATGAATACTGTGTGATGAATACTGTGATAAATAATGTGATGAATACTGTGTGATGAATACTGTGATAAATACTGTGATGAATACTGTGATGAAAACTGTGATGAATACTGTGATGAAAACTGTGATAAATAATGTGATAAATAATGTGATGAATACTGTGTGATGAATACTGTGATAAATAATGTGATGAATACTGTGTGATGAATACTGTGATAAATACTGTGATGAATACTGTGATGAAAACTGTGATGAAAACTGTGATAAATAATGTGATGAATACTGTGATGAATACTGTGATAAATACTGTGTGATGAATACTGTGATGAATACTGTGATGAATACTGTGTGATGAATACTGTGATGAATACTGTGATGAATACTGTGTGATGAATACTGTGATGAATACTGTGATAAATACTGTGATGAATACTGTGATGAAAACTGTGATGAATACTGTGATGAAAACTGTGATAAATACTGTGATGAATACTGTGATAAATAATGTGATAAATAATGTGATGAATACTGTGTGATGAATACTGTGATAAATAATGTGATGAATACTGTGTGATGAATACTGTGATAAATACTGTGATGAATACTGTGATGAAAACTGTGATGAATACTGTGATAAATAATGTGATGAATACTGTGATGAATACTGTGATAAATACTGTGTGATGAATACTGTGATGAATACTGTGATGAATACTGTGTGATGAATACTGTGATGAATACTGTGATGAATACTGTGTGATGAATACTGTGATGAATACTGTGATAAATACTGTGATGAATACTGTTATAAATACTGTGATGAATACTGTGATAAATAATGTGATGAATACTGTGATGAATACTGTGATAAATACTGTGATGAATACTGTGATAAATACTGTGATAAATACTGTGATAAATAATGTGATGAAAACTGTGATGAATACTGTGATAAATAATGTGATGAATACTGTGATGAATACTGTGATAAATACTTTGATGAATACTGTTATAAATACTGTGATGAATACTGTTATAAATACTGTGATGAATACTGTGATAAATACTTTGATAAATACTGTGTGATGAATACTGTGATGAATACTGTGATAAATACTGTGATGAATACTGTGATGAATACTGTGATAAATACTGTGATAAATACTGTGATGAATATTGTGATGAATACTCAGAAAGGTTCAAACCAAACTTCATTAAAGAAACAGTCATTTTAAAGTAATTTAAAGTTGACTAGACCGTAGTGATCAATCAATCAAATGTTATTTGTATAGCGCCAATTCACAACCAAAGTTATCTCAGACACTTTACAGACAGAGCAGGTCTAGACCGGACTCTTTGTTATTTAGAGAGAGACCAACATGAATCACCACGAGCAGCACTGAGCAACATTCGTCACATTTAACTTCTTTAAATGGGCAGAAACCTCGAGCAGAACCAGACTCATGTTGAACATCTGAAGAGAGAGGATGGGATGATGAGGAGACCGGTTATTTTAAGTTTCCCGGCATGTGTCGTTCACCTGCTGCTCTCTCACCAGGTGAGCGAGCTCCGAGTCCGTTTCTGCTTTAGTCTGATGAATAAACACCTGCAGTCAGTCACCTTCACTGTATCTTAACCCCTCCCTCCTCTGCAGCTCCACCCTCCCATCCACATATGGTCACTGTGCTTCTGTAAACCAACATGGCGGTGGCCATATTTCAGCTTCCTTTACGCAGTAGAGAAACCAGCAGGATCACTGCGCCATTATATATACGGTCTATGAGATCAGGACACCTGCTGAAAAGTCATGTGATCGTGTGTTCATGTCTTAGAGCTGGATCACAGTGAACACACACACACACACACACACATTAGGTCACATGAGTCTCACATTATCATTCCTATAGAATGTTTTGTTGTTGTCTTAAGTGAGAGCAGAGCCGCTCCTGCAGAATCAGCTCATCATCACTAAAGCTGAACATTCAACACAACATGAAGTCATATAGGTAACACAACTGCAGAGTCTCACAAACACACCGGAACTATTGCCCCCTTTAACCCCCTCGTATCCCCTTTAACCCCCTTGTACCACCTTTGTTTAAATGAGCGTGAACGAGTGTGAATACCTCTGCGGTGGGAATCATCTCTGCAGCTGTTTGGACCTTCAGTCTCCTCACCAATATCTGCTGAGCTCAGGAGGACTCATGTGGAATACTTCCACATTAAAAGCGGGATATTGTCAGAGTACATCCGTGTGAAAGCGGGTCCAGGTGTCATAAAAGAAGAACAGGTAAACTTGAGTTCAATTAAACTC